>NC_142051.1:623000-934500 GCF_982192425.1 Myodes glareolus
GCTAACATCAAAATGAATGGAGAGAAACTCAAAGCCTTTCCACTAAAATCAGGAATGCGACAAGGCTGTCCACTCTCTCCATACCTTTTTAATATAGTGCTTGAAGTTCTAGGAATAGCAATAAGACAACATAAGGAGATCAAGTTAATTCGTATTGGAAAGGATGAAGTTATACTTTCGTTATTTGCTGACGATATGATAGTTTATATAAGCGACCCCAAAAACTCTACCAAAGAACTCCTACAGCTGATAAACACCTTTAGTAACGTGGCAGGATACAAGATCAACTCCAAAAAATCAGTGGCCCTCCTATACACAAAGGATAAAGAGGCAGAGAGGGAAATCAGAGAAACATCACCTTTCATGATAGCCACAAATAGCATAAAATATCTTGGGGTTACTCTAACCAAGGAAGTGAAAGACCTATTTGAAAAGAACTTTAAGTCTTTGAAGGAAGAAATTGAGGAGGATACAAGAAAATGGAAAGACCTCCCCTGCTCTTGGATTGGGAGAATCAACATAGTAAAAATGGCAATTCTACCAAAAGCAATTTATAGATTCAATGCAATCCCCATCAAAATCCCATCAAACTTCTTCACAGACCTTGAGAGAACAATAATCAAGTTTATATGGCAAAACAAAAAACCCAGGATAGCCAAAACAATCTTATACAATAAAAGAACTTCTGGAAGCATTACCATCCCTGACTTCAAACTCTATTATAGAGCTACAGTATTGAAAACAGCTTGGTATTGGCATAAGAACAGAGAAGTCGACCTATGGAATCGAATAGAAGACCCAGATATTAACCCACAAACTTATGAACACCTAATTTTCAACAAGGGAGCTAAAGGTATACAATGGAAGAAGGAAAGCATCTTTAACAAATGGTGCTGGCATAACTGGATGTCAACATGTAAAAAATGAAAGTAGATCCATATCTATCACCATGCACAAAACTCAAGTCCAAATGGATTAAAGACATCAACATTAATCTGTCCACTTTGAACCTGATAGAAGAGAAAGTGGGAAGTAGTCTACAAGATATAGGCACAGGAGGCCTCTTCCTAAGTAGGACCCCAGTAGCACAGACCATAAGAGAAACAATGAAAAATGGGATCTACTGAAACTGAGAAGCTTCTGTAAAGCAAAGGACACTGTCAGTAGGACAAAAAGGCTGCCTTCTGACTGGGAGAAGATCTTCACCAACCCCTCATCAGACAAAGGTCTGGTCTCTAAAATATACAAAGAACTCAAGAAACTAGACACTAAAACTCTAATTAACACAATTGAAAAATGGGGTACTGATCTTAACAGAGAATTCACATCAGATGAACGTCGAATGGCCAGAAGACACTTAAGGTCATGCTCAACCTCCTTAGCGATCAGGGAAATGCAAATCAAAACCACTTTGAGATACCATCTTACACCTGTCAGAATAGCTAAACTCAAAAACACCAATGATAGCCTATGCTGGAGAGGATGTGGGGTGAGGGGAACACTCATCCATTGTTGGTGGGAATGCAAACTCTTGCAGCCACTATGGAAATCAGTGTGGCGGTTTCTCAGGAAACTGGGAGTCAACCTCCCTCAGGACCCAGCAATTCTACTCTTGGGAATATACCCTAGAGATTCCCTAACATACTACAAAAGCATTTGTTCTACTATGTTCATAGCAGCACTATTTGTAATAGCCAGAACCTGGAAACAGCCTAGGTGCCCCTCAATAGAAGAATGGTTAAAAAAGGTGTGGAACATATTCACATTAGAGTTTTACTCAGCGGTAAAAAACAATGACATCTTGAATTTTGCATGCAAATGAATGGAAATAGAAAACGCTTTACTGAGTGAGGTAAGCCAGACCCAAAAAGAGGAACACGGTATGTATTCACTCATAAGTGGATTTTAACCATAATTAAAGGTTTTTGAGCTTATTATTTGTGATCCTAGAGAAGCTAAATAAGAAGATGAACCTGATGAACATTATTTAGCTATCCACCAGGAGGTAGGAAATAGACAAGAGTCCCAGGTAACCTCGGGTGCATGGGGGGGTGGGAGGGCTGATGGAAGGGGAGAGGGTTAGAGAGAAGGGAGTAGGGGAGGAATGGGGAAAGCTCGGTGGCCTGGGTTGGGGGGGTAGGGAGGAAGGATGAATATGGGATCAGGGAAGAATATATTTCAACTAAGGGAGTCATTTTAGGGTTTACAGGAGACTTGATTATATATGGGATCCCAGGTCCAAGGAGAGATCCCCCAGATTGTTCTCTGAACAGAGGAGAGGGTGCCTGAACCAGCCGTGGCCCATAACTATACTGATGTATATTTTGCTTATCACCATAGATCCTTCATCTGGCGAAGGACGGCGATACAGACGGAGACCCACATTGGAGCACCGGACTGAGCCCCCCAAGGTCCAAATGAGGAGCAGAAGGAGGAAGAACATGAAAAAGGAAATCAGGACTGCGAGGGATACTATCACCCACTGATACAAGGGAACGGGTCTAATGAGAGTTTACCAAGGCCAGTTGGACTGGGACTGAATGAGGACGTGATCTAACCAGATTCTTGGAATTTGGCCGTACTCTCTGAATGTGGCTGGCCCGAAGTCTTCCTGAAAAGCCATTGACTATGATACTGGGACTTGTTTCCTCTGCATATACTGGATTTTGGGGATCCAGTCTGTTTGGATACTCACCTTCCTGGTCCTGGAGGGAGGGGGGAGGAACTTGAACTTCCCACAGGGCAGGAAACCCTGACTGCCCTAAGGGACGAAGAGGGAGGAAGAGAGGGAGTGGGGGGAGTGGGAGGGTGTTGGGAAGAGGGGCGTAAATGGAAACTTTTATAATTTAATAAAATTTACTTTCAAAAAAAATAAAATGAAAATGTATTCACTCATACGTGGATTCTAGTCATTATTAAAGGACATTGAGCCTATAATTCTGATCCTAGAGAAGCTTAATAAGAAGGTGAACCTAAAGAAAATCATGTAGTTATCATCCTGGATATTGGAAGTAGACAAGATTTCCAGGCCAAACTTGGGTGTACTGGTGTGGGGGGTAGATTTAAGGGGAGATCATTAGAGAGAAGGGAGAAGGGTGGATTCGTGAAAGCTTGGGGAATGGGATGGGTGGGATGGAGGAAGGGTGGATATGGGACTGATCTAATTGGAGCTCACCAAGTCCAGCTGGACTGGGAGTGATGGAGCATGTGATCAAAATGGACACTCTGAATGTAGCTGGCAATGAAGGCTGACTGAGAAGTCAAGGACAAAGGCACTGGGTTTTGATTCTACTGCATGGACTGACTTTGTGGGAGCCTGGTTTGTTTGGATGCTTGCCTTTATAAACCTGGATGGGTGGGGGAGGACATTGGACTTCCCACGGGGCAGGGAACCCTGACTGCTCTTAGGACTAGAGAGGGAGGGGGAGGTAGGGAAGGGGAGGTAAAATGAAGGCGGCGAGGAGGTGGAAATTTTTAATTAATTAATTAAAATACTTAAAAATAAAAAAATTCTCAATAAAATACTGGCAAACTGAATCCAAGAACACATCAAAATATTATCAATTATGAACAAGTAGGCTTCATTCCAGAGATGCAGGGCTTGTTTATCATACCAAAAGCTTTCAATGTAATCCATCCTACAAGTAAACTGAAAGAAAAAAACTTATATGGTCATTTTATTAGATGCCAAAAAAGTGTTTGATGAAATTCAGCACCCCTTTATGAAAAATGTCTTGAAGAGATTAGGAATACAAGGATCCCATCTAAATACAATAAAAACAATATACAGCAAGCCAACAGCTATCTTCAAATTAAATGGAAAGAAACTCAAAGCCATTCCACTAAAATCAGGAACAAAACAAGACTGTTCATTCTCTTTATATCTCTTGAATATAGTGCTTGAAGTTCTAGCAATAGCAATAAGGCAACATAAGGAATTCAAGGGGATTCAAACTGGAAAAAAAGAAATCAAACGTTCTTTATTTGCAGAATATATGATAGTGTAAATAAGTAACCCCATAAACTTTACCAGAGAACTTCTACAGCCAATAAATATTTTCAGTGATATGGAAGGATACAAAATCAATGAAAAAAATAAGTAGCACACATATACACAAAGCACAAAGAAGCTGAGAGAGAAATCAGATAAATATCACCTTTCACAATAGTCACAAATAGCATAAAGTATCTTGGGGTAACACTACCCCAAGGAAGTGAAAGATCTATTTTATAAGAACTTTAAGTATTTGAAGAAAGAAATTGAAGAGGATACAAGAAAATGGAAGGGTCTTCCATGTCCTTGTATTGGTAGGATGAACATAGAAAAATGGCAATACTATCAAAGATAATCTATAGATTCAATGCAATCCCCATCAAAATGTCATCAAAATTCTTCACAGACCTTGAGAGAACAGTAATCAACTTTATATGGACAAAAAAACCCAGGATAGCTAAAACAATCCCATACAATAAGGGGACATCCAGAGACATTACCATCCCTGACTTCAAACTCATTACAGAGCCACAGTAATGAAAACAGCTGGGTATTTGCATATTAACAGAGATGTATACCAATGGAATCAAATTGAAGACCTGAATATAAACCCACAAATCTATGAAACTTAATTTTTGACAAACAAACTAAAATTATGCAATGAAAAAAAGAAAGCATCTTTAACAAATTGTTCTGGCATAACTGGATGTCAACATGTAGAAGAATGAAAATAGATCCATATCTATCACCATGTACAAAACTCAAGTCAAAATAGATTAAAGACTTAATATAAATCTGACCACTCTGAACCTGATAGAAGAGAAAATGGGAGTTATCCTGCAATACATACAATAAGTGCAACAATGAATTAATTGTACTTCCTGAAGCTTTGAAGCTTCTGTAAAGCAAAGGACACAGTCCGTAAGAAAAAAAAAAAACACAACCAATTGAATGGGAGAAGATGTTCACCAACCCCACATTGGACAAAGGTCTAATCTCCATAATATATAAGGAACTCATGAAACTAGACATTAAAACTCTAAATAACCCAATTAAAATACGGGGTACAGAACTGAACAGAATTTTCAACAGAAGAATTCCAATGGCCAAAAGATTCTTAAGGACATGTTCAACTTCCTTAGGTATTAGGGAAATGCAAATCATAACAACTTTGAGATACCATCTTACACCTGTCAGAATGGATAAAATCAAAAACACTAATGATAGCCTAAGTTGGGAAGGATGTGAAATAAGGGAAACACTCATCCATTGCTTGTGGGAATATAAACTTGTGCAACCAGTTTGGAAATCAGTGTGGCAGCTTCTTAGAAAATGGGAGTCAACCTACCACAGGATCTAGCAATACCTTCCTTGGCAATATACTCAAAAGATGCCCAATCATACCACAAAAGCATTTGTTCAAATATGTTCATAGCAACATTATTTGTAGTAGTCAAAACCTGGAAACAACCTAGATGCCCCTCAGTGGAAGAATGGCTAAAGAAAGTATGGAATATATACACATTAGAGTACTACTTAGTGATAAAAATAATGACATTTTGAATTTTGCATGTAAATAGATGGAAATATAAAACACTATCTTGAGTGAGATAACTCAGACCCAAAAATATGAATATGATATATCCTCACTTATTAATGGATTCTAGTCATAAACAAAGGACATTGAGCCTATAGTTCATGATCCTAGAGAAATCAAATAATAAGGTGAACCCAAAAGAAACACATATAGATCTTCCTGGAAATTGGAAGCAGACAAGATCACCAGGAAGAAGTTGTGTGCATGGGGGTGGGGTGAGGTTGTGGTAAGGGAAGAGGGGGACAGAGAAACAGAAGGGGAGGATTGTGGAGAGCTTGGGTGACTGGGATGATTGAGATGAAAAAAGGACAGATATGGGAGCAGAAAAGGAGATATCTTAAATGAGGGAAACATTTTGGGGTAGGCAAGAGGCTTGGGTCTTGAGGGGTTTCCAGGTGTCCATGGGGGTGTCCCCAGCTAGGACGTTGAGCAGTAGAAGAGAAGGTGCCTGAGCTGGTCTTGTCCCATAGTCAGACTGATGACAGAACATTCATCTGTCGACAGATGGAGATGGAGACAGAGACCTACATTGGAGGACTGGACTGAGCTCCCAAAGTCCAGTTGAAAAGCAGAAGGATAGAGAATTAGTACCACAAGGAGTTGGTCCACCCACTGAAACAGTGTGCTTAATCTAGTGAGAGCTTACCAAAGTCAGCTGGACTGAGACTGAATGAGCATGTGATCAAACAGGACTCTCTGAATGTGGCTTACAATTGGGGCTGACTGATAAGTCAATGATAATGACACTAGGATTTGTCTCATCTGTGTACGCTCTTTTTGGGAGCCTAGCCTGTTTGGATGCACTCCGTCTTAAGCCTGGATGGAGGGTGAAGGCCCTTGAACTTCCCAGAAGGCAGGGTATCCTGCCCTCTCTTAGGACTGGAGGGCCAGGACGGGGGCAAATGGAAGAGCAGGAGGGAAAGGGGAGGTGGAAGTGGAAATTTTGAACGGTATTATTCATAAAGCAATAAAAATTAGTAAAAATAAAGGTATGCACCACTACCACCAGGCTGGGTGAGATATTATCTTTAAAAAACACTCAAGGAAAAAATTCATGGAATAAATTCATAAAGTGTAGGAGTTCCTTCTGTTTGTGTTTTGATTTCATTGGATAATCAATAAAGAAACTGCCAAGGCCAAGTTGATAGGACAGAACTTAAGTAGGTGGAGTAGAGAGAACTGAATGCTGGGAAGAAGGACAGAGTGGCAGATGCCATGGATCTCCTGCCTGAGATGAATCCTGGTTAGAATCCTGCTGGTAATCCACAATCACGTGGCAATACACAGATTAATAGACAATCAGTTAAATTAAGATGTAAGAATTAGTCAATAAGAAGTTAGAACTAATGGGCCAGACAGCGTTTAAATGAAAAAAAGTGGAATGATAAAATAAGAGAACATTTATTTTTGATGTGATTTATATATTATCAATTGTGAACATTATCAGTTTTATTATTTTTGTATTATCACTAAAAATGTTGGTTAATGCGAGTGTTAAGATACATGCCTTAGAGAAACCAAAAAAAAATTCATCACAGAGGTACTCAAATCCAGACAGAAAAATTTAATGGAGACCTAATAGCAGTATTACATTGTAAGAATAGAGAGAGACATACTGCAACTGCACAGAGCAGACCAAGCCATGAATGATCAACTTCCCACCTGTATATGACAGTCTCTGGGCCCTTGAAACTAAGGCAAAACCCCAGATTCCTCCCACATGCCCCATCTTCACTAGTCAGCCAGCTGGCAAGCCTCCTGCTGGTAGGCTGCTCCAATATCCCCCCTTCTATTGGAACTTGTAAACTATTAAACCTATTTTGTCCCTAACCCACCCCTCTCCCAAAACCTCAGAGGCTTCCTGATACACAGGCTGTGACTTCACACAGAGGAAAAGGCAATGAGTGATCAGATCTTCAGTTGCAAAGCCCAGTCTCTAGACCTTAGGAACCTTTGAGAAATCTCAGACCCCTCTACAACCTATATTATCTTCACAAGCAGGACAACAGGCAAGTCACCTGCAGAGAGGCTGCACCAATACCTCCATTGAACCAACCCTGTAACCTACATGTTCTACTCCAACCCCACACCACTACATTCCCAGAGACCTCAGCAGTTTCCTGAGATACAAACACTGCCTACAAGCATTGGATGAAGAGACAAAGACACTCCTAACAGCAATTGGAAAAAGAGGTGTGTAGGCACCAATGGAAAAATTTATTCAACAACCTAAAAAACAACATGATAACACAAGAACTCAGTGCTCATACAATAGAAAGATCTGATGACCCTAACCCAGGAGAAGCAGAATATAATGACCTTAAATATTGCTTTATAAAGATAATAAAGATTCTCAAAGCAGAAATAAAAAATTTTCTTAAAGAAACAGAGGAAAAGACAAACATAAAAATGGAAAAAATCCAACTACAGTCTAAGAACAGAGAGGGACAGACTGCAAAAACTCTCTTAAAGAAAACCAAGAAAAATCAATCAAACAGGTGAAACAAATAGTTCAAGACTTAATAAGTGAAATAGAAAAACGTAAAACACAAGCTGAGGAAAGTCAGGAAAGTCAGTGATGGAAGAGAGAATCTCAGTCATTGAAGATATGATAGAGAAAATAGATTCATTGGTTAAAGAAAATGTTAAAATCCAAGAAATTCTTAACATAAACTACCCAGGAAAGTTGAGACACCATGCAAAGATTAAATCTAATAGGGAAAGAAGAACTCTAATTCAAAGTCACAGAAAATATATTCACCAAAATCATAGAAGAAACCTTTCCCAACCTAAAGAAGAAAATGCCTATGAAGGTACAAGAAGATTACCAAAAAAGCAAAAAAAAAACTGAGCAAAAAAAATTCCCCTCACCATATAATAATCAAATCACTACAAATACAGAATAAAAAATATTAAGAGCTACAAAGGAAAAGGGACAAGTAACAAATAAAAGCAAACCTATAGTAAATACATCTGACTTCTCAGTGGAAACAATGAAATTCAGAAGGTCCTGAACAGATATGCCACAGACACAAAAAGACCATGAATGCAAACCCAGACTACTATACCCAGAAATGCTTTCAATCACCATTGATGGAGAAAATAAGACATTCCACAACAAAAGATTTAAACAATAACTTTACACAACCCAGCATCACCAAAAGTAATAGAAGAAAAATGCCACCAAGATAGTTAACTCTGATGTAGGAGGGTCAACTGTCTATGTGCTACTTTCATTGGGCAGATGGCTGAATCAGGCTTAAGCAGGAGGAAGAGCATGGAGGATTTCTGCCACAGTACAGAGAGATGATTCCAGGCTGCACGGTGCTCTGCATGTCAGATTTGGATGAAACTTGGATGAAAAGAGTTTCTGTGCTGCACGCTCAGTCTCAGAGTTAAACTGCTGAATGTGGCTCCTACCTGGTGACCCCAGAGCTAGCAGAAATGGTACATTCACCATTTTCAAATTGGAGAGAGATGGAGCCAACATCCAGAGCAGCCCACCTCTCTACAGCTCAAAGGCGCAACTGGTTCAGAGTCACAAGCAGCTCTACCAAATTTGAAAGAGCAGGGCAAGCCCGCCATACCTGTTTTTGACCTAGGAATGTCACAGCTTATATTCTTAAGTGCTTAATGATTTAAATCTGCAAAACAAAAATGCTCCTGGATAGTAAAAAAATTACAGATTCACAATAGGACAGATTCAGACATAAAAGACCTCTAAATGGGTCACAGTGTTGAATGAGTATACATAGGCTTGGGAGAGAGAAGAAAAAAAACATAGAGAATAAAGTTAATGCCTTAATAAAAAAGGGTAAAGTCTTTAAAGAGACAGAGTACAGATACTTATAGATTAAAAGAAATAAATAAAAATAAGCCACATAAAAATGGAAAATGCACATTGAGTCTGGATTATGTATATTGTGTTTTCTTTAAAAATTTTTATTGTGAAGGAGCTAAATACAGAGAGACATTTCATTATGTGGTCTGATAAGCTAATCCAACATGTGTCTTATAAAGCTGTCTTGACTTCAAAATTTGGATCTATGGATACTTTGGAAAAGAGAGTCTTCTTTTATTTTCACAGAGGATGAGACCCTGTAGATTACTTCTATCCCAATATGATATAACGGACCATGCCATCCTGAAAGGTTGCTATGAACACCCTCAAAAAATTACTTCACACAGGATATAAAAGACCTGATTAACAGCATCCCCATACATCAGGAAAAAGTTTGGAGAGAAATAACTACGTACAAATTCCCAGATATTATTTATAAATGTTCTTTTACATTTAAAGGGTGATATGATATAGATATGAATAACTTATTTCAGTATAAATTTTGCTTTATTGGTATAAAGTTAAGGTCAATTTTGGTATATGTATATGTATTTCTGATCTTGATTAAGGTATTGTGATAGTGTAGTTCATTTAAAAATGTAATGTATAACTAGGAAATATAGGTTCTTAATGGATAATTATCGATAATAGTCAATTTAGTTAGATTTTCTAGATCTGCATAGATATATTTCAGATAGACATTCTTCATATCTTTCAAAGAGTACAGAATATGACATTTAATGTTTTAACAACTTAGGGCTTTTCATGACAATGAGACGTCTGCTTCTGGCAGCACCAGCTACTTCAAGAGAAAGTTGGGCATTAAAGAGGCTCCTTATGGTGTTGGTTAGCCATTTGGGAAAGAAACTTCTTTTGCCTGAACTGATGCATAAACTGGACATAAAGAACCCACAGAGAGAGGACTGCTGAACTTGCCTAAAGGTGAAGTGATCCTTTGGGGTTCCTGATTCATGAAAGAGTCTATGAGACATTCTGCAGGACACAGTAGATAGTGACTGAACTGTCTTTGAAATTTCCTGCTTCATGGAAATGTCTGCTGAAAACTATGGGCCTGTAGTCTGAAGATGGACACCCCAATGGTACAAAATAACTTTGGATGACTGTACAGGCAGCAAGATGTCTCTGTCATTTCTAGAGTTTGGAATTTGCTTATTTCTTGTTTAGTTAGGTAATATTATATCCTTCTGGAGTCTTTGATGGAGTTGAAGAATAAATAGATAGTTACAGTTTTTCTAGTTATGTTAAAAGATAAAGTAGATATAAATATTGTAACTGTAATTTTTACTTGATAACTGTTTTGCTATATGGAATTTTACTTTGTTAAAGTTAAAGCCTTCCTTTTTGTTTAAATAGAAAAAAGGGAAATGATGTAGGAGGATCATCTGTCTATGTGTTACTTTCATTGGTTAATAAAGAAACTGCCTTGGCTTTTTGATAGGGCAGAAATCAGATAGGTGGACTAGACAGAAAAGAATACTGGGAGAAAGAAGAAGAGTCAGGCAGATGCCATGGATCCAGCCACCAGGTCAGACATGCTGAATCTTTCCTGGTAAACCACAACCTCATGGTAACATATAGATTATTAGAAATTGGTTGAATCAATATGTAAGAGTTAGCCAATAAGAGGCTATGGATAATGGGCCAGGCAGTGTTTAAATGAATATAGTTTCTGTTATTATTTCAAGGGTAAGCTAGCCAGTGTGGTTGGACACAGCCCACCGCTCCTTTACGCAACATAACTCCAACCACAAAACACCAGCAACTTATAACTTGACACCAACAGACCCAAAAGAATGGAAACACAAAAACAATAACACCAAAAATAAAGGAAATTAACAATCACACATCATTAATATATATTAATATCAATGAACTCAATTCACTTATAAAAAGTGGATACAAATACAGGATCCATCCTTCTACTGAATAAAAGAAACATCTCAACCTCAAAGACAGATATTACCTCAGAATAAATGGTTGGAAAATCTAACCAAATAAACCTAAGAAACAAGTAGAATTCAAACAAAAAGCAATCAAAAAATATGGAGGACACTTGATACTCATTACAGAAAAATTCAAAAAGATGAAGTCTCAATCCTAAGCATCTAAGACCCAAGTGCAAGAGCACCCATATATGTAAAAAGAAACACTGCTAAACCATAAATTGCTCATCAAACCAGTAATAGACTTCAACACCCCATTCTCCCCAATGGAGAGGGCAACAAGACAGAAAATTTAAAAAGAAATAAGAGAGCTAACTAAGATGTCACAACTCCAGTGGACTTAAAAAAGCATCTTTAGGACATTTCACCCAAACACTGAAGAATATACCTTCTTCTCAGCACCTCATGCAACCTTCTCTAAAATTGACCGCATAACTAATAACAAAGGAAACCTCAACAGATATAGAAAAATTGGAATAACACCCTGTGTCTTATGGGATCACCATGGCTTAAAGTTTGAAATCAACAGCAGCACTAGATGGACAAAGTCTACAAACTCAATGAAATTGCACAGTGCTTGAAATAGGATTCCCTTCTGTATGTTGTAAATATGATTGGCAAATGAATAAAGAAACTGCTTTGAGTCTATAGCAGAGCAGGACAGAAAAGAGCTAAACTGAATGCTGTGAGAAAGAAGGTGGAGTCAGTGAGAAGCCATGTAGCTCCACAGGAGACAGATGTTGGAACTTTACCCTGTAAGCCACAGCCATATGACAAAACACAGATTAATAAAAATGGGTTAAATTAAGATTTAAGAGTTAGCCAGTAAGAAGCTAGAGCTAATGGTCCTAGCAGTGATTTAATGAATACAGTTTCTTTGTGGTTATTTCAGGGCTGAGCAGTCAGAAACCAACAAGCAGCCTACTTCAACAAGTGTTTAATTGAATCACTCCTGGGTCAAGAAAGAAATAAAGAAAAAAGTAGAAACTTCCTAGAATTCAACAAAAAAGAATTCACAACATATCCAAATCTATAGGACACTATGAAATAATGATAAGAAAAAAACACAGTACTAATTGACTATATGAAGAAAATGAAGAAATCTCACATTAATGCCTTAACAACACACCTCAAACTTCTAGAATGCAAAGATGCAGACTCCCCCAGGAGGAGTAGAAATAGAAAATAACCAAATATAGAACTAAAATTGAAAAAATAGAAACAAGGAAAACAATATGAAGCATCAATAAAACAAGGAGAAAGTCAAAAAGATAGCTAATGAGAGCTCACCAAGGCCAGCAGGACTGGGACTAAATGTGCATGTGATCAAACCCAATTCTCTGAAAGTGGTTGACATGGGGGCTGTCTGAGAAGCCTTTGATAATGGCACTGGGACTTGTTTCGTCTGCATGCACTGGCTTTTTGGGATCCTAGTCTGTTTGGATGCTCACCTTCCTAGACCTGGAGGGAGTGGGGGAGGAACTTGAACTTCCCACAGGGCAGGAAACCCTTACTGCTCTTAGGACTGGAGAGGGAGGAGGAGAGGGAGTGGGGGGAGTGGAAGGGTGTTGGGAGGAGGGAAGGAAGTGGAAATTTTTATAAATTAATAATAATAATCATAAAAGAAAAAACATATCCAAATAAATTAAAAGTCAGAGAGAGAACATTCAAATTAATAAAATCAGAAATGAAAAGGAGGATATACCAATAGACATGGAAGAAATTGAGAAAATCATTAGGTCATTGTTTGAAAACTTGTATTTCGCCACGGCGAGGAGGAGCTAGGACCTTCCCCGACCCCATAGACTCCCAGGTCAGCCTGTTCTGCTGGCTCCACCCTGCTAGCACCTCCGTCAGCCATCCCAGCTTCCATCCAGAGGGCCATCAGAGGGGTGAGTGTGATTCCGGCCCGTGGCAGGGGCCCAGCGAGGAGGAGCTAGGACCTTCCCCGACCCCACAGACTCCCAGGTCAGCCTGCTCTGCTGGCTCCACCCTGCTAGCGCCTCCGCCAGCCATCCCAGCTTCCATCCAGAGGGCCATCAGAGGGGTGAGTGTGATTCCGGCCCATGGCAGGGGCCCGCGAGGAGGAGCTAGGACTTTCCCCGACAGCATAGACTCCCAGGTCAACCTGCAGTGCTGGTTCCACCCTGCTAAACTCTCCCGCCTGCCATCCCAGCTTCCATCCAGGTACAAATTTCTATATTTCTCCCCTCCCACTGGGGCCATAAAATCTCCCCAGCTCAGCTGCCTTGCACAGTGGGCCTGCTCTGTAGGCGCATCCTGGAAAGAGGGAGTGCATGTGCTTCAATAGCCTGCCTGAGGAAAGGTAGGCATTCTATCAGTGAACTCCCTGCCCAACAAGGGAACCTGACCCGCTACCAGAAGTTCCAATAGAGAGGATTTGAACGAAGAGATGGGCAGACGCCAAGGCAAGACCTCCTCCAACAATCTGAAAAACAATATGAAAACACCAGATCCCAACGACCCTACAACAGAAGGATTTGAACACTCTAACCCAGATGAAGTGGAAAAAAGTGCCATTATGAAAGCAATAGAGTCCCTTAAACAGGATATGAATAATTCCCTTAAGGAACTGGTCGAGAAGTATAACAAAAAGTTTGAAGAAATGAGTATAGAAATGGATGAGAAATATAACAAAAAGTTTGAAGAAATAAGTAAATCCGTGAATGAGACCCTGAGAAACCAAGAAAAAACAATCAAACAAGTAAAGGAAACAGTCCAAGAATTGAAAACTGAAATGGAGGCAATGAAGAAAACACAAAACGAGAACCGGCTGGATATGGAAAACCTAGGTAAACAAGCGGAGACTACAGAATCAAGCATAACCAATAGAATACAAGAGATAGAAGAACGAATCTCAGATTATGAAGATACCATAGAGAAAATAAATGCTCTGACCAAAGAAAATGGCAAATTCAACAAATTCTCTTCACAAAACACTCAGGAAATCTGGGACACAATAAAAAAACCAAATCTAAGAATAATAGGGAATGAAGAAGGAGAAGAACTGCAGATCAAAGGCCCAGAAAATATATTTAACAAATTTATAGAAGAAAACTTTCCCAATCTAACGAACGATATTCCTATGAAGGTTCAAGAAGCATACAGAACACCTAATAGACTGGATCAAAAAAAAAAAACGTCCCCTCACCATATAATAATCAAAACACAAAACATCCAGATTAAAGAAAGAATATAAAGAGCTGCAAAGGAAAAAGGTCAAGTGACTTATAAAGGTAAACCTATCAGGCTTACACCAGACTTCTCTATGGAAACCATGAAAGCCAGAAGATCCTGGATAGAGATACTGCAGAAACCAAGAGACCATGGATGCAAACCCAGACTACTATACCCAACCAAGCTATCGTTCACTATCAACGGAGAAAACAAAACATTCCAGGATAAAAACGAATTTAAACAATTCGTAGCCACAAATCCATCCCTACAGAAAGTAATAGAAGGAAAATCGCAACCCAAGGAATCCAACATTGCCATCACTGCCTACAATAACCCAAAAATCTAGCGACCCTTCACAACCACAACTCAAAGAAGAGAAACTCACAAACTCTACTACACACACACACACACACAAATAATAAACGGAATCAACAACCACTGGTCATTAATATCTCTTAATATTAATGGACTCAACTCACCTATAAAAAGGCACAGACTTAGAGACTGGATAAGAAAACAGGATCCAACATTCTGCTGTTTACAAGAAACACACCTCAACCACAGAGATAGACATCTACTCAGAGTAAAGGGTTGGGAAAAGGTTTTCCAAGCAAACGGACCTAAGAAACAAGCTGGTGTGGCCATTCTAATATCTAACAAAATCGACTTCAAACTAAAATCAATCAGAAGAAATGGAGATGGACACTTCATACTCATAACAGGAACAATTAATCAGGAGAAAGTCTCAATCCTGAATATCTACGCCCCTAATATAAAAGCACCCACTTATGTAAAAGAAAAACTTTTAGAACTCAAGGCAGTCATCAAACCACACACACTAATAGTAGGAGACTTCAACACACCTCTCTCACCAATGGACAGATCAATCAAACAAAAACTCAACAGAGAAATAAGAGAATTGCTAGAGGTAATGAATCAAATGGACTTAAGAGATATCTATAGAACATTCTACCCAAAAAGGAAAGAATATACCTTCTTCCCTGCAGCTCATGGAACCTTCTCGAAAATTGACCACATACTTGGTAACAAAGCAAACTTACACAGATACAAAAGAATATTTGTAATCACCTGTGTCTTGTCGGATCACCACGGAATAAAGTTAGAACTCAATAATAATTCGAATTCCAGAAAGCCTACAAATGTGTGGAAGTTGAACAGTCAACTACTGAATCATCCTTGGGTCAAGGAAGAAATAAAGAAAGAAATTAAAGTCTTCCTTATTTAATGAAAATAAAGACACAACATACTCAAACCTATGGGACACAATGAAAGCAGTTCTAAGAGGAAAGTTCATAGCACTAAGTGCCCAATTAAAGAAAATGGAGAAAGCATATATTGGAGACTTAACAGCACACCTAAAAGCTCTGGAAAAAAAAGAAGCAGACTCTCCCAGGAGGAGTAGAAGATTGGAAATAATCAAACTGAGGGCTGAAATCAACAAAATAGAAACACAGAAAACAATCCAAAAAATCAACGAAACAAAAAGTTGGTTCTTGGAGAAAATCATCAAGATTGACAAACCCCTAGCCAAACTAATCAAACGGCAGAGAGAGAACACTCAAATTAATAAGATCAGAAATGAAAAGGGGGACATAACAGCAGACACAGTGGAAATTCAGAGAATCATTAGATCTTACTACGAGAGTTTATATGCCACAAAGTTGGAAAATGTACAAGAAATGGATTGTTTTTTAGATAAATACCATTTGCCAAAGTTAAATCAAGAGCAAGTGAACAATCTAAATAGACCTGTTAGTCGCGAAGAATTAGAAGCTGTTATCAAAAACCTCCCCACCAAAAAAAGCCCAGGTCCAGTTGGTTTCAATGCAGAATTCTACCAGAACTTCCAGGAAGAGCTAATACATATACTCCTTAATGTATTTCACAATACAGAAACAGAAGAATCATTGCCAAACTCTTTTTATGAAGCTACAGTTACCCTGATACCAAAACAACACAAAGATACAACCATGAAAGAGAATTACAGACCAATCTCACTCATGAACATTGACGCCAAAATACTCAATAAAATACTGGCAAACCGAATCCAAAAATACATTAGAAAAATTATCCATTATGATCAATTGGGCTTCATCCCAGAGATGCAGGGCTGGTTCAACATACGCAAATCTATCAATGTAATCCATCATATAAATAAGTTGAAAGAAAAAAACCATATGATCATTTCATTGGATGCTGAAAAAGCATTTGACAAAATTCAACACCCCTTTATGATAAAGGTGCTGGAGAGATTGGGTATACGAGGAACATACCTAAATATAATAAAAGCAATGTATAGTATGTCAACAGCTAACATCAAATTGAATGGAGAGAAACTCAAAGCCATTCCACTAAAATCAGGAGCACGACAAGTCTGTCCAGTCTCTCCATATCTCTTCAATATAGTGCTTGAAGTACTAGCAATAGCAATAAGACAACATAAGGGGATCAAGGGCATTCAAATTGGAAAGGATGAAGTTAAATTTTCATTATTTGTGGACGATATGATAGTGTACATAAGCGACCCCAAAAACTATACCAAAGAACTCCTACAGCTGATAAACACCTTTAGTAACATGGCAGGATACAAGATCAACTCCAAAAAATCGATTGCCCTCCTATACACAAAGGATAGAGAAGCAGAGAGGGAAATCAGAGAAACATCACCTTTCATGATAGCCACAAAGAGCACAAAATATCTTGAGGTAACTCTAACCAAGGAAGTGAAAGACCTATTTGACAAGAACTTTATGTCCTTGAAGAAAGAAATTGAGGAGGATACCAGAAAATGGAAAGACCTCCCCTGTTCTTGGATTGGGAGAATCAACATAGTAAAAATTGCAATTCTACCAAAAGCAATCTATAGATTCAACGCAATTCCCATCAAAATCCCATCAAACTTCTAAACAGACCTTGAGAGAACAATGATCAAGTTTATATGGAAAAACAAAAAACCCAGGATAGCCAAAACAATCTTATACAATAAAGGAACTTCTGGAGGCATTACCATCCCTGACTTCAAACTCTATTACAGAGCTACAGTATTGAAAACAGCTTGGTATTGGCATAACAACAGAGAAGTCGACATATGGAATCGAATAGAAGACCTGGGTATTAACCCACAAAGATATGAACACCTGATATTTGACAAGGGAGCTAAAGGCATACAATGGAAGAAGGAAAGCATCTTTAACAAATGGTGCTGGCATAACTGGATGTCAACCTGTAGAAGAATGAAAATATATCCATATCTATCACCATGCACAAAAATCAAGTCCAAATGGACTAAAGACCTCAACATTAATCTGAAAACTTTGAAACTGATAGAAGAGAAAGTGGGAAGTAGTCTACAAGATATAGACACAGGAGACCAGTTCCTAAGCAGAACCCCAGGAGCTCAGACAATAAGAGAAGCAATGAATAAATGGGACCTCCTGAAACTGAGAAGCTTCTGTAAAGCAAAGGACACCATCAGTAAGACAAAAAGGCTACCTTCCGACTGGGAGAAGATCTTCACAAACCCCTCATCAGACAAAGGTCTGATCTCCAAAATATACAAAGAACTCAAGAAACTAGACACTAAAACTCTAACTAACCAAATTAAAAAATGGGGTGCTGAACTGAACAGAGAATTCACAACAGATGAACTCTGAATGGCCAAAAGGCACTTAAGGTCATGCTCAACCTCCTTAGCGATCAGGGAAATGCAAATCAAAACCACTTTGAGATACCATCTTGCACCTGTCAGAATAGCTAAAGTCAAAAACACCAATGATAGCCTATGCTGGAGAGGTTGTGGGGTGAGGGGAACACTCATCCATTGTTGGTGGGAATGCAAACTTGTGCAGCCACTGTGGAAATCAGTGTGGCGGTTTCTCAGGAAACTGGGAGTCAGCCTCCCTCAGGACCCAGCAATTCCATTCTTGGGAATATACCCTAGAGATTCCCTAACATATTACAAAAGCATTTGTTCTACTATGTTCATAGCAGCACTATATGTAATAGCCAGAACCTGGAAACAACCTAGGTGCCCCTCAATAGAAGAATGGTTAAAGAAGGTGTGGAACATATACACATTAGAGTTTTACTCAGCGGTAAAAAACAATGACATCTTGAATTTTGCATGCAAATGGATGGAAATAGAAAACGCTTTACTGAGTGAGGTAAGCCAGACCCAAAAAGAGGAACACGGTATGTATTCACTCATAAGTGGATTCTAACCATAATTAAAGGCCTTTGAGCCTATTATTCGTGATCCTAGAGAAGCTAAATAAGAAGATAAACCTGATAAAGATTATTTAGCTATCCACCAGGAGGTAGGAAATAGACAAGAGTCCCAGGTAACCTCGGGTGCATGGGGGGGGGTGGGAAGGTTGATGGAAGGGGAGAGGGTTAGAGAGAAGGGAGTAGGGGAGGAATGGGGAAAGCTCGGTGGCCTGGGATGGGGGGGTAGGGAGGAAGGATGAATATGGGATCAGGGAAGAATATATTTCAACTAAGGGAGTCATTTTAGGGTTTACAGGAGACTTGATTATATATGGGATCCCAGGTCCAAGGAGAGATCCCCCAGATTGTTCTCTGGACAGAGGAGAGGGTGCCTGAACCAGCCGTGGCCCATAACCATACTGATGTATATTTTGCTTATCACCATAGATCCTTCATCTGGCGAAGGACGGCGATACAGACGGAGACCCACATTGGAGAACCGGACTGAGCCCCCCAAGGTCCAAATGAGGAGCAGAAGGAGGAAGAACATGAAAAAGGAAATCAGGACTGCGAGGGATGCTATCACCCACTGATACAAGGGAACGGGTCTAATGAGAGTTTACCAAGGCCAGTTGGACTGGGACTGAACGAGGACGTGATCTAACCAGATTCTCGGAATTTGGCCGGATTCTCTGAATGTGGATGGCCCGAAGTCTTTCTGAAAAGCCATTGACTATGATACTGGGACTTGTTTCCTCTGCATATACTGGATTTTGGGGATCCAGTCTGTTTGGATACTCACCTTCCTGGACCTGGAGGGAGGTGGGAGGAACTTGAACTTCCCACAGGACAGGAAACCCTGACTGCCCTAAGGGACGAAGAGGGAGGAGGAGAGGGAGTGGGGGGAGAGGGAGGGTGTTGGGAAGAGGGGCGGAAATGGAAACTTTTATAATTTAATAAAATTTACTCTAAAAAAAAAACAAAAAAAAGAAAACTTGTATTTCACAAACTTAAAAAAAATGTAAAAGGCCAGGTGATGGTGGTGCACACCTTTAATCCCAATACTCAGGAGACAGAGGAAGGTGGAGCTCTGTGAGTTCAAGGCAAGCCTGGTCTACAAGAGATAGTTCCAGGACATGCTCTAAAACTACAGCAAAACGCTGTCTTGAAAAAACAAAAACAAAACAAAAAACAATAAAAAAAGAAGAACTTTTTTTTAGAACTTTTGCCAGTCAGTGGTGGTACATGCCTTTAATCCCAACACTTGGGAGGCAGAGGCAAGCAGATCTTTGTGAGTTTGGGACCAGCCTGGTCTACAAGAGCTACTTCCAGGACAGGCTCCAAAGCTCCAGGGAAACCCTGTCTCAAAGAAACAAAACAAAACAAAAAAAATGTAAAAGAAAAGGATGTTATTTTATGGATAGGTACCACATACCAATGGTAAATCAAAACCAGACCCACAATTTACAGAGACCTATATCCTGTAAAAAAATTGAAGCAGTGATCAAAAGCCTCCCAACATAAAAAAACAAACAAAAAACCAAGTGCCTGATCATTTCAGTGCAGAATTCTACCAGAACTTCAAAGAAGAGCTATTACCTATACTCCTCAAATTCTTCCACACAACTGAAACAGAATAACATAGATAAATTCTTTTTATGAGTCCATAGGCACGCTTATACACAAAACACACAACGACTCAAAAAACAGAATTATAGACCAATCTCCCTCATGAACATTCATTCAAAAGCACTCAACAAAATACCAGGAAACCAAATCCAAGAACACATCAAAAATCATGCACCATGATCAAGTTGGCTTCATCAAAAAAATGCAGAGATGGTACAACATACAAAAATCTATCTATGTAATCCACCATATAAATAAACTGAAAGAAAAAAGTCTTATGATTTTCCCGTTAGATTCTGAAAAGGCATTTGACAAAATCTAACATCCTTTCATGATAAAGGACTTGGAGAGAGCAGGGATACAAGGAAAACATCTAATCATGATAACAGCAATATACAGCAAGTCAACAATGAACATCAAATTAAATGGAGAGAAACTCAAAGCGATTATACTAAAATCAAGAACAAGACAAGGCTATCCATTCTCTCATTATGTTTTCTACAAAGTACTCAAAGTTCTAGCTATAATAATACAGCAACAAAAAAGAGATCAAAGGGATGCAAATTGTAAAGTAAAAATTCAAACTTTTGCTATTTGTAGATTATATTTTCGTATACATAAGTGACACCAAAAATTTGATGAGGGAATTCCTAAACTGATAAACACCCCCGGTAATGTAGCAGGATCAACACAAAAAAAAGAAAAAACCAGTAGTCCACTTCTATACAGATGATAAAAGGATAGAAAAAGAAATGAGTCATCAGCCTTCATTAAAGCCACAAATACCTTAAAAAGTGAAAGACCAATATGACAAGAACTTTAAGTCTTAGAAGAATTAAATTGAAGAAGATGCCAGAAAATGGAAAGATCTCCTGCCACCCATGCTCTTGGATATGTAGCATCAGCATAATAAAAATGACAATCCTACCAAAATTAATCTACATATTCAATGCAAACCCCATCAAAATCCTAGCACAATTCTTCACAAACCTCAAAACACCAATACAGAAAATCATAGAAAAACAAACATCCAGTATAGCCAAAACAATCCTGTACAATAAGGGAAGTTCTGGAATAATCACAATTCCTGACATCAAGCTCTATTATAGAGCTACAATAATGAAAACAACTTGGTATGAGTATAATAACAGACAGGTGCACCGTTGGAATTGAATCAAAGACCTGGATATTAATTCACACACCTACGAACACTTAATTTTGACAAACAAAAAAGCTAAAATTGTAAAATGTAAAGAAAGAAAATATTAAGTTCACCCTTTTACGTGCGGGGACCATGGACTAACAGGAGTCCATGTTCTTATGCTGACTGGATCCATCCAGAGGGGTGTGTGTGTGCCATCCTGGGGCTGACAGTCTGGGAAAGGAAAACAGGGCCCCTTCAGCTCCTGCTGCAGGAGTATCTTTGTTCCACATGACCCTGCCTCCCCCAAACCTGCCCTATAGTCTGGAAGGTCCTTGGCCCAGGACAAGTTCCTGCTCCTGCACTGAGACTATCCACCCAGAGGGGTGAGTGTTTGCCTGCCCACTGGAAGGTCCCAGGAAGGAAGTGCAGGGCACCTCCAGCCTCACACTACCCTGCCCCCCCACCAAGTTTGACCTTTTTCTGCGGGGGTCCTTGGACTTCCAGAGGTCCCTGTTTTGTGCTGAGGAGATCCATCCAGACGGGTGAGTGTGTACCATTCCAGGGCAGACAATCCAGGAAAGGAGCACAGGTCCCCTCAGCTCCTGCTGCAGGGACTTCTTTGTTCCACATGACCCTGTCTCCCTAAGCCTGCCCTATTTTCTGAGAGATCCTTGGCCCAGGAACAGTTCCTGCTCCTGCACTGAGGTTTTCCACACAGAGGGGTGAGTGTCGGCCTGCCCCACAGGAAGGTCCCAAGAATTGAGTTCAGGGCACCTTCAGCTCATGCTGCAGGGGCTTCTTTGTTCCACACGACCTGCACTTCCCCCAAAATCGCCCTTTTGTCTGCGGCATCCTTGGACTACCAGAAGTCCATGTTCCTGTGCTGAGGAAGAGTGAGTGTGTGCCATCCTGGGGCAGACAGTCCAGGAAAGGAGCACAGTGCCATTCCAGCTTCTGCTGCAGGGACTTCTTTGTTCCACATGACCCTGCCTCCTGCAAGCCTGCCACATTGTCTGCAAGGTCCTTGGCCCAGGAACAGTTCCTGCTCCTGCACTGAGGAGATCCACCCAGAGAGTCAGTCAAAGCAAAGATTTCACCAAGACCCCATGACTCTCCTGGCTGAGTCTGAAGGAAAAGATTGGCAGGCGCCAATATAAGAATTCCTCCAACAACCTGAAAGGAAACATGACAACACCAGAATCCAGGGATCATGCTATAAGAAGATTTGAACACTCTATTCCAGAAGAAGTAGAAGAAATCGACTTTAAAAGTAACATTTAAAAATAACATTTTAAATGTTAAAAAAGTAACATTTAAAAAATACCAATGATAGCTTATGCTGGAGAGGATGTGGAGTAACGGGAACACTCATCTATTGCTGGTGGGAATGCAAACTTGCGCAACCACTTTGGAAATCAGTGTGGCGGTTTTTCAAGAAACTGGTAGTCAATCCACCTCAGGGTCCAGAAATTCCTCTCTTGGAATAATACCCAAGAGATGCCCAATCATACTACAAAAGCATTTGTTCAACGATGTTCATAGCAGCATTATTTGTAATAGACAGAAACTGGAAACAATCTAGATGCCCCTCAATAAAAGAATGCATAAAGAAAATATATACATTATATGTATACACATTAGAGTATATACTCAGCGGTAAAAAATAATGACATTTTGAATTTTGCATGCAAATGGATGGAAATAGAAAACACTATCCTGAGTGAGATGACCCAGACTCAAAAAGATGAATATGGTATGTACTTGCTCATTAGTGGACTCTAACCATAAAGAAAGGACATTAAGCTTATAGTTCGCAAGCCTAGAGAAGTCAAATAACAAGGTGAACACAAAGAAAAACATAAATAGATCCTCCTGGAAATTGGAAACAAACCAGATTGCCAGGCAAAAGTTGGGAGCATGGGGGTGTGGATAGATGTGGAGGTAAGAGAAGGGGAGAGGGGGAGAAAGAAGAAAGAAAGGAAAGATTGGAGAGAGGTTGGGAGAGTGGGAGAATGGAGATGGAGGAAGGGCGAGTATAGGAGTATAATATCTCTCTGATATTTAGAGAGCCATTTTAGGGTTAACAAGAAGACTTGGCTCTTGATGGGATCCCAGGTGTCCATGGGGATGCCCGAGCTAGGTACTTTGGCAGCAGTGCAGAGGGTGCCTGAACTGGCCTTGCCCCACAATCACACTGAAATTTATCTCGAATATCACCATAGAATCTTCATCCGGCGACAGATGGAGATAGAAACAGAGACCCTCATCAGAACAATGAACTGAGCTCCCAAGGTACAGTTGAAGAGAAGGAGGAAGAAGATGAGTAAGGAAATCTGGATCTCCCGAGGGTTTGGTCCACCCACTGAGACAGTGTGCCTGTTCTAATGGGAGCTTACTAAATCCAGCTGGACCAGGACTAAATGAGCATGTGATCAAACCAGACACTCTGAATGTGGTTGACAATGGGGACTGACTGAGTATCCATGATAAAGGCACTGGGATTTGTTTCTACTGCATGTACTTGCTTTTTGGGACTCTAGTCTATTTGGATGCAAAGTTTCCTAAGTCTGAATGTAGTAAGGAGGGCCTTGGACTTTCCACAGGGCAGGGTTCACTGATCTCTCTTAAGGAGGGAGGGGAAGAAAGGAGGATGAGTTGGAGAGCAGGAGGGGAATGGGAGTAGAGGAGGAAGTGCAATTTTTAATGGAAAAAAATAAATAAATAAAACTACCAGAATCCAAGGATTGTGCAACAAGAAAACTTGAACACCCTATTCTAGAAGAATTAGAAGAAATCAACTTTAAATGCAACATTATGAAACTAATAGAGGACCTTAAACAGGAAGTGAAAAACTGCTTTAAAGAAATGAAGAGGACAAACAAAATGGTACAAGAAATGAATAAATCTCTCAAAGATACCCTAGAAAACCAGGAAAAAGCAATCTAAAAGGTAATGGAAACAGTTCAAGACTTGAAAAATAAAATGGAGGAAATGAAGAAAACACAAACTGAAGGAAGGCTGGATATGGAAAATCTGGGTAAATGAACAGAAACTACTGAAACAAGTATAACGAACAGAATACAAGAGATAGAAGAAAGAATCTCAGACACTGAAGATACTATAGAGGAAATAAACTCGTTGATCAAAGAAAACAACAAATACAAAACATTCATAACACAAAACATTCAGGAAATCTGGGACACATTGAAAAGATCAAACCTAAGAATAATAGGGTAACATAATAGGAGAATAACAGCTCAAATGCCCAGAAAATATATTTAACAAAATTGTAGAAGAAAACTTTCCCAACCTAAAGAAGGATATTCCTATGAAGGTACAAGAAGAATACAGAACACCAATTAGACTGGATCAAAAAAAATCCCCTTGCCATATAATAATGAAAATACAAAACATACAGAATAAAGAAAGACTATCAAGAGCTGCAAGGGAAAAAGGTCAAGTAACATATAAAGGGAAATCAGAACTACACCTGACTACTCAATGAATACCATGAAAGTCAAAAGGTCCTGCATAGATGTGCTGCCAACACTAAGAGACAATGGAAGCAAGCTCACACTACTGTATCCAGAAAAGCTAACATTCACCATCAATGGAACAAACAAGATATTGCAGGACAAAAACAGATTTAAACAATACGTAGCCACAAACCCAGCCTTACAGAAAATACTAGAAGAAAAACCACAAACCAAAGAAGACAACAACACCCATATTAACACAAGCATCTGACAACTCTCCACCAACAAAACTCAAAGAAGGGAGACACACAAAAACTACTACCAGAAAAAAATAACTGGCGTTAACAAGCACTGGTTGTTAATATCAGTCACTTAATAACAATCGACTCAATTCACCTATATAAAGGCACAGGTTAAGAAAATGGATATAAAAACTGGATACAACATTCTGCTGTTTACAAGAAACACACCTCAACCTTAAAGACAGACACTACCTCAGAGTAAAGGGTTGGGAAAAGGTTTTCCAATGCAATGGACCAAAGAAACAAGTGAGTATGGCTATACTAATATCTAACACAATTGATTTCAAACTAAAATTAATCAGGAGAGATGGAGAAGGAGCTTTAAACTCATAACAGGAACAATTCATCATGAGGAATTCTCTTTTATAAAATAATTTATCTATTTATTAAAAATTTCCACCTCATCCCTGCCTCCCCTTTCCCTCTCCCTCCCTACCTATTCCTCCCTATCTAGTCCTAAGAGCAGTCAGGGTTCCTGCCCTGTGGGAAGTCCAAGATCCTACCTCCTACATCCATGTCTGTAAAGGTGTGCATTCAAACAAACCAGGTTCCCACAAAGTCAGTCCATGCAGTAGAATCAAAACCCAGTGCCATTGTCCTTGGCTTCTCAGTCAACCTTCATTGCCAGACACATTCAGAGTGTCCATTTTGATCACATGCTCCATCACTCTCAGTCCAGCTGGACTTGGTGAGCTCCCATTAGATCAGTCCCATTGTCTCAGTGGGTGGAGGCACCCCTCGTGATCTTGACTTCCTTGCTCATGTTCTCCCTCCTTCTGCTCTTTCATGAGGAATTCTAAATCCTGAATATCTATGCCCCTAATATAAAAGCATCCACATATGAAAAGAAAAAAAAGTTACTAGAACTCAAAGCATATATCAAACCCCGTACTCTAATAGTAGGAGATTTCAACACTTCTCTCTCATCAATGAAAAGGTCAACCAGACAGGAACTTAATATCAAAATAAGAGAACTAACAGATGTAATGAACCAAATGGACTTAACAGACATCTATAGAACATTCCACCAAAACAGAAAAGAATATACCTTCTTCTCAGCATCTCATGGAACCTTCTCAAAAATTGATCACATACTTGGTAACAAAGTAAACATCCATAGATACAAAAATTGTAGTAACCACCTGTGAACTATCAGATCACCATGGAATAAAGATAGAAGTCAACAGCAATTCTACCCCGAGAAAGTTTACAAACTCATGGAAGATGAACAGTCAACTACTGAACCACCCCCTGGATCAAGGAAGAAATAAAGAAAGAAATTAAAGTCTTCCTTAAATTCAATGAAAATAAAAACACAACATACCCAAATCTATGGGACACTATGAAAGCAGTGCTAATAGGAAAGTTCATAGTACTAAGTGCCCACATAAAGAAGATGGAGACAGCTCACATTGGTGACTTAGCAGTACAGCTGGAAGCTCTAGAAAAAAAAGAAGACTAACCCAGGAGGAGTAGAAGACTGGAAATAATCTAAATGAGGGCTGAAATAGAACACAGAAAACAATCCAAAGAATCAATGAAACAAAAAACTGATTTTTGGAAATTGACAAACCTCTATCCAATCAAATCAAATGGCAAAGAGAGAACACGGAAATTAACAAGATCAGAAATGAAAAGGGGGACATAACCACAGACACAGAGGATATTCAGAGAATCATTAGCTCTTACTTCAAAAGTCTGTATGCAACAAAATTGGAAAATGTGAAAGAATTGAACATTTTTAGATAAGTACCATATACCAAAATTAAATCAAGACCAGGTGAACAATTTTTTAAAAAGTAAATTTTATTAAATTATAAAAGTTTCCATTTCCGCCCCTCTTCCCAACACCCTCCCACTCCCCCCACTCCCTCTCCTCCTCCCTCTTCATCCCTTAGGGCAGTCAGGGTTTCCTGCCCTGTGGGAAGTTCAAGTTCCTCCCCCCTCCCTCCAGGTCCAGGAAGGTGAGTATCCAAACAGACTGGATCCCCAAAATCCAGTATATGCAGAGGAAACAAGTCCCAGTATCATAGTCAATGGCTTTTCAGAAAGACTTTGGGCCAGCCACATTCAGAGAATCCGGCCAAATTCCGAGAATCTGGTTAGATCACCTCCTCATTCAGTCCCAGTCCAACTGGCCTTGGTAAACTCTCATTAGATCCGTTTCCTTGTATCAGTGGGTGATAGCATCCCTCGCAGTCCTGATTTCCTTTTTCATGTTCTTCCTCCTTCTGCTCCTCGTTTGGACCTTGGGGGGCTCAGTCCGGTGCTCCAATGTGGGTCTCCGTCTGTATCGCCGTCCATTGCCAGATGAAGGATCTATGGTGATAAGCAAAATATTCATCAGTATGGTTATGGGCCAAGGCCGGTTCAGGCACCCTCTCCTCTGTCCAGAGAACAATCTGGGGGATCTCTCTTTGGACCTGATATCCCATATATAATCAAGTCTCCTGTAAACCCTAAAATGACTCCCTTAGTTGAAATATATTCTTCCCTGATCCCATATTCATCCTTCCTCCCTACCCCACCAATCCCAGGCCACCAAGCTTTCCCCATTCCTCCCCTACTCCCTTCTCTCTAACCCTCTCCCCTTCCATCAACCCTCCCACCCACCCCCATGCACCCGAGGTTACCTGGGACTCTTGTCTATTTCCTACCTCCTGGTGGATAGCTAAATAATCTTCATCAGGTTCATCTTCTTATTTAGCTTCTCTAGGATCACGAATAATAGGCTCAAAGACCTTTAATTATGGTTAGAATCCACTTATGAGTGAATACATACCGTGTTCCTCTTTTTGGGTCTGGCTTACCTCACTCAGTAAAGCGTTTTCTATTTCCATCCATTTGCATGCAAAATTCAAGATGTCATTGTTTTTTACCGCTGAGTAAAACTCTAATGTGTATATGTTCCACACCTTTTTTAACCATTCTTCTATTGAGGGGCACCTAGGCTGTTTCCAGGTTCTGGCTATTGCAAATAGTGCTGCTATGAACATAGTAGAACAAATGCTTTTGTAATATGTTAGGGAATCTCTAGGGTATATTCCCAAGAGTGGAATTGTTGGGTCCTGAGGGAGGTTGACTCCCAGTTTCCTGAGAAACCGCCACACTGATTTCCACAGTGGCTGCACGAGTTTGCATTCACACCAACAATGGATGAGTGTTCCCCTCACCCCACATCCTCTCCAGCATAGGCTATCGTTGATGTTTTTGACTTTAGCTATCCTGACAGGTGTAAGATGGTATCTCAAAGTGGTTTTGATTTGCATTTCCCTGATCGCTAAGGAGGTTGAACATGACCTTAAGTGTCTTCTGGCCATTCGAAGTTCATCTATTGTGAATTCTCTGATAAGTTCAGTACCCCATTTTTTAATTGGGTTAATTAGGGTTGTAGTGTCTAGTTTCTTGAGTTCTTTGTATATTTTAGAGACCAGACCTTTGACTGATGAGGGGTTGGTGAAGATCTTCTCCCAGTCAGAAGGCAGCCTTTTTGTCCTACTGACAGTGTCCTTTGCTTTACAGAAGCTTCTCAGTTTCAGTAGATCCCATTTTTTCATTGTTTCTCTTATTGTCTGTGCTACTGGGGTCCTACTTAGGAAGAGGCCTCTTGTGCCTATATCTTGTAGACTACTTCCCACTTTCTCTTCTATCAGGTTCAAAGTGGTCAGATTAATGTTGATGTCTTTAATCCATTTGGACTTGATTTTTGTGTATGGTGATAGATATGGATCTACTTTCATTTTTTTACAGGTTGACATCCAGTTATTCCAGCACCATTTGTTAAAGATGCTTTCCTTCTTCCATTGTATACCTTTAGCTCCCTTGTTGAAAATTAGGTGTTCATAAGTTTGTGGGTTAATATCTGGGTCTTCTATTCGATTCCATAGGTCGACTTCTCTGTTCTTATGCCAATACCAAGCTGTTTTCAATACTGTAGCTCTATAATAGAGTTTGAAATCAGGGATGGTAATGCCTCCAGAAGTTCTTTTATTGTATAAGATTGTTTAGGCTATCCTGGGTTTTTTGTTTTGCCATATAAACTTGATTATTGTTCTCTCAAGGCCTGTGAAGAAGTTTGATGGGATTTTGATGGGAATTGCATTGAATCTATAGATTGCTTTTGGTAGAATTGCCATTTTTACTATGTTGATTCTCCCAATCCAAGAGCAGGGGAGGTCTTTCCATTTTCTGGTATCCTCCTCAATTTCTTTCTTCAAAGACTTAAAGTTCTTGTCAAATAGGTCTTTCACTTCCTTGGTTAGAGTAACCCCAAGATATTTTATGCTATTTGTGGCTATCATGAAAGGTCATGTTTCTCTGATTTTCCTCTCTGCCTCTTTATCCTTTGTGTATAGAAGGGCCACTGATTTTTTGGAGTTGATCTTGTATCCTGCCACGTTACTAAAGGTGTTTCTCAGCTGTAGGAGTTCTTTGGTAGAGTTTTTGGGGTCACTTATGTAAACTATCATATCGTCAGCAAATAACAAAAGTTTAACTTCATCCTTTCCAATACGAATCCCTTTGATCGCCTTATGTTGTCTTATTGCTATTGCTAGAACTTCAAGCACTATATTGAAGAGGTATGGAGAGAGTGGACAGCCTTGTCGCATTCCTGATTTTAGTGGAAAGGCTTTGAGTTTCTCTCCATTCAATTTAATGTTAGCTGTCGGCTTGCTGTATATTGCTTTTATTATATTTAGGTATGATCCTTGTATACCCAGTCTCTCCAACACCTTTATCATAAATGGGTGTTGAATTTTGTCAAATGCTTTTTCCGCATCTAGTGAGATGATCATATGGTTTTTTTCTTTCAGTTTATTTATATGATGGTTTACATTGATAGATTTGCGTATGTTGAACCAGCCCTGCATCTCTGGAATGAAGCCGACTTGATCATAATGGATAATTTTTCTAATGTGTTCTTGGACTCGGTTTGCCAGTATTTTATTGAGAATTTTCACGTCGATGTTCATGAGTGAGATTGGCCTGTAATTCTCTTTCTTGGTTGTGTCTTTGTGTGGTTTTGGTATTAGGGTAACTGTAGCTTCATAAAAGGAGTTAGGCAATGACTCTTCTGTTTCTATATTGTGGAATACGTTAAGGAGTATAGGTATTAGCTCTTCCTGGAAGTTCTGGTAGAATTCTGCATTTAAACCATCTGGTCCTGGGCTTTTTTTGGTAGGGAGATTTTTGATAACAGCTTCTAATTCTTCGTGACTAATAGGTCTATGTAAATTGCTCACCTGTTCTTGGTAAAACTTTGGTATATGGTACTTATCTAAAAAAATGTCCATTTCTTTTACATTTTCCAACTTTGTGGCATATAAACTTTCATAGTAAGATCTAATGATTCTCTGAATTTCCTCTGTGTCTATGGTTATGTCCCCCTTTTCATTTCTGATCTTATTAATTTGCATGGTCTCTCTCTGCCGTTTGATTAATTTGGATAGGGGTTTGTCAATCTTGTTGATTTTCTCCAAGAATCAGTTTTTTGATTCATTGATTCTTTGGATTGTTTTCTCTATTTCTATTTTGTTGATTTCAGCCCTCAGTTTGATTATTTCCAGTCTTCTAGACCTCCTGGGGGAATCAGCTTCTTTTTTTTCTTTCAAGTGTGCTGTTAAGTCTCCAATGTGTGCTTTAATTGGGCACTTAGTGCTATGAACTTTCCTCTTAGCACTGCTTTCATAGTGTCCCATAGGTTTGAGTATGTTGTGTCTTTGTTTTCATTAAATTCAAGGAAGAGTTTAATTTCTTTCTTTATTTCTTCCTTGACACAGGGGTGATTTAGTAGTTGACTGTTCAGCTTCCATGAGTTTGTTGGCTTCCTGGGGGAAGCATTGTTGTTGAATTCTAATTTTAGTCCATGGTGATCTGACAAGACACAGGTAGTTACTAATATTTTTTTGTATCTGTGGATGTTTGCTTTGTTACCGAGTATGTGGTCAATTTTCGAGAAGGTTCCATGAGCTGCAGAGAAAAAAGGTATATTCTTTCCTATTTGGGTGGAGTGTTCTATAGATGTCTGTTAAGTCCATTTGATTCAATACCTCCAATAAATCTCTCAATTCTGTGTTTGGTTTCTGTCTGATTGACCTGTCCATTGATGAGAGAGGAGTGTTGAAGTCTCCTACTATTAGTGTGTGTGGTTTGATGACTGCCTTGAGTTCTAGAAGAGTTTCTTTTACATATGTGGGTGTCTTTATATTAGGAGCATAGATATTCAGGATTGAGACTTCCTCCTGATGAATGTTCCAGTTATGAGTATGAAATGTCCATCTCCATTTCTTCTGATTGATTTTAGTTTGAAGTCGATTTTGTTAGATATTAGAATGGCCACACCCGCTTGTTTCTTAGGTCCATTTGCTTGGAAAACCTTTTCCCAACCCTTTACTCTGAGTAGGTGTCTGTCTTTGTGGTTGAGGTGTTTTTCTTGTAAACAGCAGAATATTGGATTCTGTTTTCGTATCCAATCTCTAAGTCTGTGCCTCTTTATAGGTGAATTGAGTCCATTGATATTAAGTGATATTAATGACCAGTGGTTGTTGACTCCGGTCATTTTTTTTTTTTAGGTAGTAGAGTGTATATGCTTTTCTTCTTTGATTTGTGCTTGTGAATGGTCGCTAGATGGTCGAGTTATTGTAGGCCGTGTTGGTAATGTTGGATTCCTTCGGTAGTGATTTTCCTTCTAAAATTCTCTGTAAGGCTGGATTAGTAGCTACGTATTGTTTAAATTTGTTTTTATCCTGGAATATTTTGTTTTCTCCGTTGATAGTGAACAATAGTTTGGCTGGGTATAGTAGTCTGGGTTTGCATCCATGGTCTCTTAGTTTCTGCAGTATCTCTCTCCAGGATCTTCTGGCTTTCATGGTTTCCATAGAGAAATCCGGTGTAAGCCTGATAGGTTTACCTTTATAAGTTACTTGACCTTTTTCCTTTGCACCTCTTAAAATTTTTTCTTTAATATGTATGTTTTGTTTTTTGATTATTATATGGCGAGGGGATGTTTTTTTCTGATCCAGTCTATTCGGTGTTCTGTATGCTTCTTGAACCTTCATAGGAATATCGTTCTTTCGGTTGGGAAAGTTTTCTTCTATAATTTTGTTGAATATATTTTCTGGGCCTTTGATCTGCAGTTCTTCTCCTTCTTCAATCCCTATTATTCTTAGATTTGGTTTTTTTATTGTGTCCCAGATTTTCTGAATGTTTTGTGAAGAGAATTTGTTGGATTTGCCGTTTTCTTTGACCAGAGCATTTATTTTCTCTATGGTATCTTCTGAATCTGAGATTCATTCTTCTATCTCTTGTATTCTATTGGTTATGCTTGATTCTGTAGTCTCCGTTCGTTTACCTAGGTTTTCCATATCCAGCCAGTTCTCGGTTTGTGTTTTCTTCATTGCCTCCATTTCAGTTTTCAATTCTTGGACTGTTTCCTTTACTTGTTTGATTGTTTTTTCTTGGTTTCTCAGGGTCTCATTCACAGATTTACTGATTTCTTCAAACTTTTTGTTATATTTCTCATCTAATTCTATACTCATTTCTTCAAACTTTTTGTTATATTTCTCATCCAATTCTTTAAGGGAGTTATTCATATCCTGTTTAAGGGATTCTATTGCTTTCAAAATGGCACTTTTTTCCACTTCTTCTGGGTTAAGGCGTTCAAGTTCTTCTATTGTAGGGTCCTTAGGATCTGGTGTTTTCATGTTGTTTTTCAGATTGTTGGATGAGGTCCTGCCTTGGCGTCTGCCCATCTCTTACTTCAAATGTTCTCTATTGGAACTTCTGTTACCGGGTCAGGTTCCCTTCTTGGGCAGGGACTTCACTGACAGAATCCCCACCTTTCCTCAGGCAGGCTATTGAAGCACAGGCACTCCCCCTTTCCGGGATGCCAGCCCATTGAGGTGTGGTCTTTCTCTCTTTGAAAAAGCAGCGGCTGTCGTCCGTTCTCTTTCTGGCTTCTGGCTCTGCTTCTGTTTCCTAGACTCCTTTCCTGATCATGCAGAGGGCTGTTGTCTGAGATGGTGATCTGTAAGTTTTTCCCTTTGAATAAATAACCATTCTATTCATCATAATTCCAAACTGGTGTGGAATTGTTTGTGACTAAGACCTTCATCTGGTGCCCAATGTGGGGCTGTTTTGGATGTTGGCTTCACCTCTCTCCAATTTCAAAATGGTGAACATACCATTTCTGTTAGCTCCAGGTCCACCAGGTAGGAGCCACACTCAACAGTTTAACTGTGAGTCATAGCATGCAGCCCAGAAACTCATTCTATGTGAGTCACAGAAAAATTGGCCATGCAGAGCACTACACAGCCTGTGCAGCCTGGAAACATCTCCTTGTATGGTGGTAGCTAGCCGGCCCTCATGTTGCAGAATGGCAGCCAAGGTGCATAACTGCATCCACAGAAAGCCTGAGAAAGCTTGGGAAAGAATAGAGTAAAGCATGTTTTCTTGGTAGCAACAATTTCTCAGGTCTGCTCTGCTTGCTAGAAGCAAGCACTCTCATTTAAGGGAGGCTTCCTGACTCAGCTTTGGCTGCAAAACCTTGCAGCTCTTTTAAGAGGTCCTGCCACTAAACACTTAAACTGTGTTGAGGAAATGCTGAACATATATTTTTCGTTTTTCAGCCATAGCAAGAAAAAAACTGTGCCGTTTTAAAATGCTGGCTTTCTGGGCTGTCCTGCCAGGGCAAATTCTGACTCTTTGAGGCAGGAGGTCAACTACAGAGAGAGCACATGAGTGTTGCAGCTTGCTTGTTGGCAGGGACCTTAAAACATCATAGAATAAACATGGCTACAGCAGATGCCTACTCCATGAGGCTGGAAAGATAAGGAATGGACTGGATCCAGCCATTAAAGCACGTCTTTAATCCTCTCTCGAAAGACTCATGTGGTCAGAAAAAGAGAGATATACAGTAAAGAGAGATTCAAAGATGAAGAAAATCTCTAAATGGTTTACAGTGTGTTGAAAATATATGCAGTATAAAAGTTAAAGTTCTTACAGTAAAAAGAAAGAAAGAGAGTAGTTAGGTGTCATGGTACACACCTTTAATCCCAATACCTGGGAGACAGAGGTAGATTGACCTTTGTGACTTCAAGGTTTGTTCTCATACATCTTTAATCCCAATGCCTGAAAGGCAAAGACAGACAGATCTCTGTGAGTTCAAAGTGTTGTAGCATACACCTTTAATCCTAGCACTTGGGAGACAGAGACAGGAGGATCTCTGTGAGTTCAAGGATAGCCTGGTTTACAGAGTTATTCCAGGACAAAGATATACAGAGAACCTGTCTCAAAAAGTAAAAGTAAAAATAAAAGAAATAGAGGTTAAAATAAAGCTGCATAAAGATGGAAAATACACAGTGAATCTTAATACTTTATGTTATTATGCTTTCTTTGAATTGTTTGAATGCTGAGGAAGGAGCAACAGCTGCTAAAAGATATTTGCTTATAAATGGTGCTGAACTAATCCAAGATGGGTATTATGAAAATACCTTGACTTCAAAATTGAAGTCAAAAGGTATGTTACTTTGGAGAAGAGATTTTGCTTTTGTTTTCAAAGAAAATGAGAGGCTGTGGATTCATTTTGAGGTAAGAAAAATCCAGTTTTATCAAGGAAGACCACCTGAGAAATCTCTGGTAGGAACAGATGGCCCAGATGTCTGAGTTCTATGTCCAGAACAGATTCAAGATGCTGCCTACAATGATCAAGACTCACAGGATACTCCAGTCAGGACTTGATTATTACTCTAAATTTTCTTTAGTTCCCCATAAGATTATGAATGCCCCCAACCAGCCAGAAGTAGCCTGGAATACTATGCCCACATTCCCCAAAAATGGACTTTGGATATTTTTCTTTTTCTTTTTCTTTTTTTTAAGAGAGGGGGAAGTGGTGCGGGAAATTGTGTGTATTCTGTCAATCATGTTTTAAATGAATGCTGATTGGCCAGGCAGAAAGTATAGGCAGGAAAACCAGACAAGAAGTAGAGGTAGAGCAAAGAGAACAGGGGTATTCTGGGAAGAAGAAAGTTCTTCCCACAGTTCTGCCCAGACCATCAGAAAGGCAAGATGTAGCCTGCCCAGCTGTGAAAGGTACTGAGCCGTGTGGCTAACATGGATAAAAAATAATGGGCTAACATAAGTTATAAGAGCTAATAAGTAGGTTAAGCAAGTGGGTCAATCAGTTTCATAACTTATGGAGATCTCTGTGCGATTGTCTTTGGGGCTTGCCATCTGTGGGTTACCGGGTGGGACATTAACCCCAACAAGCGGGCCCCATCATGTTACAAACTGTCTCTGTCATTTCTAGAACTTTGGAAATTGTTTCAAATCTACTTCCTGTTTACTTATATCTAATATTATGTCCTTCTGGAGTCTTTGATGGAGTTGAAGACTATATAGTTCTAATTACAATTTGCCCTAGTTGTTATAAAAGATAAACTATATATAAAACTTTAAACTCACTAAGAAAATTAAAAGTGTAATTCTTGTTTGATACATGTTTTGTTATATGTAAATTTACTATGTTAAAGTTGAAACCTTGCATTTCATTTAGACAGAAAAAGGGAGATGATATTAGATTCCCCTCTGTGTACTGTGACTATGTTTTATTGCCATTGACTAAAAAAGAATTTGCTTTTGTCTGTGGCATAACAGAATATAGGGAGGGGAGAAGCTAAACTGAATGTAGGGAAAAGAAAGGTATATGCCATGTAGCTGCCAAAGGAGTAAGACAGCAGAAACTTACTGTTAAGCCATAGCCACATGGCAATACATTGACATATAAAGATGGGTTAATTTAAGGTGTAAGAGCTAGCTAGAAATACACCAGAGCCATCAGCCAAACAGTGTCATAATTAATATAGTTTTGTGTGATTATCCAGGTCTAGGTGACCAGAAAATAAAAGTGTAGTCTCCACTTACACAGGGTCATGTTTAACTAGCTTTGTTGTACAGCCCAGGATCACATGGCCAAAGACTGGTACTGCCCACAGTGGGCTATATCTTACTATATCAGCTAATCAATACAATCTGTCATGGACATACACTATTTCTAAATTGAGATACCCTCTTCAGATGACACTGAAGGGATGAAGTCTATACCCTGGAAATGCTGAAGAATTCATGAGCAGCCCATATATGTTGGTTTTGTTTAACTTGTCCACATTGAGATTCATGGTCTACATTGATTAGGATGACTGACGATGTTTCATCCTCAAGAGGGCAGAAAACTTCATTACAGATGGTTATAAGAAACTATGTTCCACACCTATTTTAACCATTCTTTTATTGAGGGGCACCTAGGTTGTTTCCAGGTTCTGGCTATTACAAATAGTGCTGCTATGAACATAGTTGAACAAATGTTTTTGTAGTATGTTAGGGCATCTCTTGGGTATATTCCCAAGAGTGGAATTGCTGGGTCCTGAGGGAGGTTGACTCCCAGTTTTCTGAGAAACCGTCACACTGATTTCCACATTGGCAGCACAAGTTTGCATTCCCACCAAAAATGAATGAGTGTTCCCCTCACTCCACATCCTCTGCAGTATAGGCTATCATTGGTGTTTTTGAGTTTAGCTATTCTGACAGGTGTAAGATGGTATTTCAAAGTGGTTTTGATTTGCATTTCCCTGATCGCTAAGGAGGTTGAGCATGACCTTAAGTGCCTTTTGGCCATTCGAAGTTCATCTGTTGTGAATTCTCTGTTCAGTTCAGTACCCCATTTTTTAATTGGGTTAATTAGAGTTTTAGTATTTAGCTTCTTGAGTTCTTTGTATATTTTAGAGATCAGACCTTTATCTGTTGAGGGGTTGGTGAAGATCTTCTCCCAGTCTGAAGGTAGCCTTCTTGTCTTACTGACAGTGTCTTTTGCTTTACATAAGCTTCTCAGTTTCAGTAGGTCCCATTTATTCATTGTTTCTCTTATTGTCTGCGCTCCTGGGGTTCTGCTTAGGAAGTGTTCTCCTGTGCCTATATCTTGTAGACTACTTCCCACTTTCTCTTCTATCAGGTTCAAAGTGGTCAGATTAACGTTGATGTCTTTAATCCATTTGGACCTGAGTTTTGTGCGTGCTGATAGATATGGATCTATTTTCATTCTTCTACAGGTTGACATCCAGTTATGCCAGCACCATTTGTTAAAGATGCTTTCCTTCTTACATTGTATACCTTTAGCTCCCTTGTCAAATATCAGGTGTTCATAAGTTTGTGGGTCTTTTATTCAATTCCATAGGTCGACTTCTCTGTTGTTATGCCAATACCAAGCTGGTTAAAAAAGGTGTGGAACATATACACATTAGAGTTTTGCTCAGCTGTAAAAAAACAATGACATCTTGAATTTTGCATGCAAATGGATGCAAATAGAAAACGCTTTACTGAGCGAGGTAAGCCAGACCCAAAAAGAGGAATATGGTATGTACTCACTCATAAGTGGATTCTAACAATAATTAAAGGTCTTTGAGCCTATTACTCGTGATTCTAAAGAAGCTAAATAAGAAGGTGAACCTGATGAAAATCATGTAGCTATCCTCCTGGAGATTGGAAATAGACAAGAGTCCCAGGTAACCTCGGGTGCATGGGGGGGTGGGAGGGTTGTTGGAAGGGGAGAGGGTTAGAGAGAAGGGAGTAGCAGAGGAATGGGGAAAGCTCAGTGAACTGGGATGGGGGGAGGGAGGAAGGATGGATATGGGATCAGGGAAGAATGTATTTCAACTAAGGAAGTCATTTTAGGGTTTACAGGAGACTTGATTATAAATGGGATCCCAGGTCCAAGGAGAGATCCCTAGATTGTTCTCTGTACAGAGGAGAGGGTGCCTGAACCAGCCTTGGCCCATAACCATACTGATGAATATTTTGCTTAACACCATAGAACCTTCATCTGGCGATGGATGGAGACAGAGACAGAGACCCACATTGGAACACTGGACTTAACTCCCTAGGTCCAAACGAGAAGCAGAAGGAAGGAAAACATGAGCAAAGAAGGCAAGACCAGAGGGAACCTTCATCCGACGATGGATGGCAATACAGACGGAGACCCACATTGGAGCACTGGACTGAGCTTCCCAACGTCCAAATGAGGAGCAGAAGGAGGAAGAAAATGAAAAAGGAAACAAGGACCGCGAGGGATGCGATCACCCACTGATACAAGAAGACTGATCTAATGAGAGTTTACCAAGGCCAGTTGGACTGGAACTGAACGAGGACGCGATCCAACCAGATTCTCTGAATGTGGCCAGATTCTCTGAATGTGGGTGGCCCGAAGTCTTTCTGAAAAACTATTGACAATGAAACTGGGACTTGTTTCCTCTGCATATACTGGATTTTGGGGATCCAGTCTGTCGGAACACTCACCTTCCTGGACCTGGAGGGAGGGAGGAGGAACTTGAACTTCCCACAGGACAGGAAACAATGACTGTCTTAGGGATGGAGAGGGAGGAGGAGAGGGAGGGGGGGAGAGGGAGGGTGTTGGGAGGAGGGGCGGAAATAGAAACTTTTATAATTTAATAAAATTCCTTTCTCATCAAAGAAAAAAAAGAAACCATGTTATTTCTGGGAATTGATCTCAGGACCTTTGGAAGAACAGGCAGTACTCTAAACCTCTGAGCAATCTCACCAGTCCCTAGACTGTGTTACTTTGACCAAGTTAACTGGGAAATTTCTTAGAGAAGTCAACCCATATTTTGGCATTTAGAGTGTCTGTAATCACAATCCTAAGGAAGCTTACTCATATAAAGGGCTTTGAATATAGATCATACTAGGGTTTAAATTTCCAGGCAAAAATCAAAAGTACTGAAGAGTGGCTTTTAAGAATTGATGTCAGTATTTTTTGAAGAAAACAAAACATATCATGGAGCTGCACGATGCTCATCATGTGGTCTGCTTTATTCTGTTAAATATACCGATTATATATATAAACTGCTCCATATTAAAGATGGAGCAGTCACACCTTAGTGACTATCATTATTGATCTTTAGATTAAAAGAATTGCGTACCCTCAAATTTCATAATAACAGCAGAAATAATATTTTTCAAACTATTTTGACAGTTTTTAACACTGTATAAAAATGTTTGGAAAAAATATTTTGCCTCATGATAACCAAGTAAATATAAAAATGACAGAATTCTGTATTGAATTTGATATGAACTGCATATATAAATGGAATGTAATGGACTGTTTTATATTCTACTGCTGCCACGGTTAAAGTAGCATAACTTTTGTTTTCTGCCTTCCACTCTATCATAGCATCACTGGTGCTTGATTTTGGAATCAAATTTCTATATGATGTACTATAACTTGAAAGTTAATGAAGGAGAATAGGCCAAAAAGGATCCATTTCAACTAGTTCTAAAACACATAGTTGGAATACAATTCATCTTCTACAGAATAAAATTTAGTTAACTACCCTTTTGCCAAAAATGTTTATAATTGGTCAAATGCTGTGGGAGCACATTCTGCTCCTTCAGCCAATAGCCTTTATGATACCAGCCCACTAGGTCATGGTTTCTTTTGCTTTAAAAAGCAGCAGTAGTCATGTCCTTGCTCTCTTGCTTCTAGCTCCCGCTGCTAGACTCTATTCCTGATCATGCCAAGGGCTGTTGTCTAGGACAGTGATCTGTAAGTTTTGTCCTCTTAAATAAATAACCCTTTTATTAATCATAATTCCATACTGGTCTGGGATTGTTTTGTGACTTATGCCTACGTCTGGTGCTGAACATTTGGTTTTAGAACCCCCCAGGCTTGACTGTCTGCCTCCAGCTCGGACTGCACCTGGCTTGGCATGAGCCCTCCCTCAGTCAACTGTGGTCTGTGCATGGAGCCAGCAGCTCAATATAGAATCTCACGTAGAGGCTTTTCTTGTTATGGATCAGCAGCAATTGTTTATAATTTTTCTTTACATGCTTTGAATTGGCTTCTAGTCCCCACAAACCCTATCATTTGCCTCCTACCAGGGTACACCACAGAAATCTGGGTGAGACACAGACTTCCTTGGTCTGAGCCAGTTGTTCCATGGCTTTCTAATGATTTGTTTGCTTTGCCTATTCTACTGTACTAAAGAAATTTGCATAGCACATGGTCTGTGATTTATCTTTCAGCATTTCGCTCCGACCAGCCATGTGAATTCACTTGCACCACTATGCCCCACTGGGTTAGTTTTGTAGGTGGCCTATGACACCAACTGGCAGGTAACGGTTATTGGATCTAATCCAGCTAATTAAACCACAAGCAAGATTTAGATATAGATCATAAGTTGGTAATTTAAAAAGGCAATATGTTAGAGAACCTAACTGTCCAAGGTTTCAATAGCCTCTTTACCTACAGCATGTGTGAGGTTTTACAAGACTTATATGATGTCCCTTCTACATCACTATTTCTGATTCTGGGGATTAGTCTTGTCCTCAATATGCTCTTCGTAAAAATATGGTTTGACAGTAGGGCTAAAATTGAGGCATTTTTAGAAATTGTACAGTCTTTTCAGACTGAAACCACACTTCTCAGGGAAGAGTTTGGAAATCTAAAGAAGAATATGACCAATTTAACAAATAAAACTCAGTCAACTGTGATACTTTTGGAAGTGGTACAGACTGATAATAATTTATTTAAAGAAAGATTTACAAGTCTGGAGAAGGAAACAGCCAATTTGGCACATAAAACTCAATCAATGATGGTGGATGTTAAAATATTATTTGAGAGAATTTGCACTGTTGAATGTATTAATCAGACTCTGTTAAAAGATTATGAAAGATTTATAGAATGTTTCTACAAGAAGATAATATGCATGCTATATAGATTATGTCCAAGGATGAGACATTATCTATATTGGACAGACTTCATGCCTTGGAATCCTCAATGAGGGCATAAGAGCAGAACACTGGACAGGAGATCAAAAAGGCAGTGGTAAACAGATTTGAAAAAATTGAATTTGATGATGAGGAAAAAAAGGTACAAAGGCAAAATTCAAGCTCATCAGTATGTAAAAATCTCCAGAATAGCTTCCCCATAGTTCTGTCTGCCTTTCCAGTAATAACAACAGAAAATTAATCTGGCCCCAAATATCCTAAGGTTGTCAAAGTATATACATTGAAGCCCATACATGTGACTGTTCTAAGGGAAATTAAACAAGCAATTGTAGCTTATGGAATACATTCATCCTTTGTTAGGGAAATGATCAAAACCTGAGTTTTCAGTATCAAAGCAATGCCTCAAGATTGGGCTCAGTTAATCTCAGCAGTCCTAGAATGTATACAACAATTACTTTGAAGGTGCTTTTTTAAAGAGGAGAGAAATTTAGAGCAAAAAGAAAAAGCAAAAGAACTTCAGATTTTCCTATTTCAAATTCTAGGTGAAGGACTCTCCTCTGATTCTCAGGATCAAGCTCTTTATGATGACCATACCTTATCCCTATGTAGCACAACAGTTTTAAAGATTGGGATACGATTCAGTAACTAGGAAATAAAGTTGAATCATATTTTGGGGTTAAACAGGGTCAGAGAGGATCTTTAAGTGGCTTTTTGCCAAGACTAACTAGGAATGTACAACTAGGGGTAACTGAACCAGCAGCTAGATGTATAATAATTGAATCTTTGGTTTTTGAGGATGCCAACGTTGATTGCAAACAGATCCTTGGGCCTTTAAAGATCAGATCAGCACCCATGGATGATTGGGTCTTGCATACAATGAATCTTGAGACACTTGACTATGGTACTGAAGCTTGGGTAGGAGAAGCAATTTTCAATGATAAGAGAAGATATCAGACTACCAAATGTTTTTATTGTGTTAGAACGGGACATCTGAGAAGGGATTGTAGACAATGGATTCCTAGGAATAATGTCTCCTCTGGGAATGGCAGAAATAGGAGGACTCAGCTTTCAGGTTTATGTAGGAGGTGTGGCAAGGGTCGACATTGGACCAAATAATGAAGGTCTACTAAACATAGTCAAGGCAACCTGATACCATTAGGAAGCAGCACGGGGGGCCTCATATAGGCCCTCATGATGAATGTGGTCCAGTCATTCCCAGTTATTCTGGAGAACATGTCTCACCAGGAAAATTAAAAATCTAATGCCTGCTGTAAAAAGCAATACAGGTCTGAATGATGGGCCAAATATGGAGGATGAGTCAAAAACTCCAATAGGACAGAGAAAATGTATATTTTGGCAGACTTCCATAAACAATCAAAGACCAAAGCTAAGACTTTGTATAAATGGCACTTTTATTGAAGGCTTACTAGACATGGGTGTTGATGTAAGTATCATTACTCCAGAATCTTGGCATCAGAATTGGCCTCTTCAAGAGGTAGATGTTCAGTTCCTGAGAATAGGTACCCTATCTCAGGTAAAACAAAGCACAAGATAGTTTCAATGCTTAGGGCCAGAAGGGCAAATAGTAAAACCAAGGCAATATATAGCCAATATTGCAAAGATTTTGTGGGGTCATGGCTTATTGCAGCAATAGAAAACCCAGATTAAAATTTCTGCAGCCCCCAAAATTTATGTTTCTGGGGAAAATATTAAAACATATTATAGAAGGTGCCATTCTATTACATTCTTATACATTAATATGTATAAGGTACATATTATAGAACCAGCCATTCGAGCTTTACAAGAACATAAGACAATTGATAAACCTTCAGAGGTACCAACAGCCCTATAATAAAATAGTTAACTGAGAAACCAATATGGGTTAAGTAGTGGCCTCCAGCTGAGGAAAAGTTTCAGGCTTTAGAATAGCTGGTACAAGCGCAACTAGATGCTCAACATATAGAAGAATCTACCAGTCCTTGGAATTCTCCTGTATTTGTTGTTAAAAATAAATCTGGAAATTGGAGAATGGTGACAGATCTAAGGGATATCAACAAGGTTATTCAACAATCTGGAATTCTTCTGCCTTCTCTGTTACCAAATGGATGGCCATTTATAGTGATGAATTTAAAGGATTGTTCCTTCATTATATCTTCACAGAAAAAGGATACAGAAAAGCATGCCTTCACAGTGCCTACTTATAAAAATTCTCATTCTACTAGAAGGTATCAATAGACCATCCTTCCACAGGGAATGCTCAAAAGCCCCACCCTGTGCCAATACTTTGTCAGCCAGCCACTGGAAATAATCTGTAAGCAATTTCCTAAATCTATAATCCACCATTACATGGATGATATTTGGTTTTCTGATTCAAATAAAGATACTTTAGAAAGGATGTTTGAAGAAGTAAAGAAAGTCTTGCCTAAATGGGGATTTCAATTTGCTCCTGAAGAAATTCAAAGAGGAGATTCTTTTAATTAAATGGTTACAGAATAGGTTTACAGAAAATTAGAACACAGAAGGTATAGATTTGGAGAGACTAGTTGCATACTCTTAATGACTTTCAAAGATTATTAGGAGACATTACCAGCTGTTGGGATAACACCTGATTGAATAACTCATTTAAACAAAACCTTTGATAGTAATAAAGACTTGAATAGTCCCAGAGAATTAACAGCTGAAGTAGAAACGTAATCGATGATTGTTGAGAAATTACAGAAGGTACATGTGGATAGGGTGAATCCAAATCTTAATTCGATTCTAGTCATATTGCCTTCCAGAATTTCTCCTATAGAAATTTTAATGCAGAGGGGTGATATTATCTTAGAATTGATCTTTTAACCACATAAACCAAGTAAAAAATTAAAAACTTATGTGGAAAAAGTCTCTGAATTAATTATAAAATGTAAATCGATATTTTGGGATTTAGCAGCCATAGACCCAGCAGAGATTATAGTGCCTTTTACTGTTGATAAAATAAAAAAGTTATGGAAAAACAATGAACCCTGGCAAAGAGCTCATGCTATTTTTGGGGGGAGAAATTAGCAGCAATTATCCCAAAAGCAATAGACTTATAAAGAAAAGTTCTTGGATTCTTCCCCAAATTGTATGTGATGCACCAATAACTGAACCCCAAACAAATAAATCAGGGAAGGCATGTTATAAACCAGAAGAATTAAGTAAGGTGGAACAAAGCACTTGTAATTCTGTCCAGAAGGCAGAATTATATGCTATTCTTATGGTACTAAGAGATTTTAAAGAACATCTCAATATAGTTACTAATTTGCAATATCCAGAAAGAGTTATCTTTAATATTGAAACTGCTGAATTTATGCCAGATGATATGGAATTGACTTCACTATTCATCTTGTTGCAAAACATAATCAGGAAAAATCTTTTTCCTATTTACATAACACACATCCAATCTCATACATGTCTGCCAGGTTTTCTAGCACAAGGTAATGAAGAAATTGATCAATTATTGATTGAAAGTGTGTTGCAGGCCTATGAATTTTATAAAAAACATCATGTAAATAGCAAAAGTTTAAAGAAAGAGTTTTCTGTTACATGGTATTGCCTGTAGGAAGTAACCCAAAGGAATGAAATCTAGCAGATGGATGTGGTAAATTAAAATATATATATAACACCATAGATATATATTCAAGTTTTTTAATGGGCAACTGCCTTGAGCTCAGAAAAGGCTGAGTCAGTAATCATGCATTTAGTAGAAGTTATGACAATCATGGTTATATCTGCACAAATAAAGACAGACAATGGTCCAGCATATGTATTTAAGAAAATGAAATGATTTTGCATATTATTAAAGCACATTACAGGTATACCAAATAATACTACAGGTCTGGCAGTTATAGAAATTTCAAGTCTTACTATAAGGGATATGCTGAAGAAACAGAAAGGGATGGAAAATCTCCCAAGAAATAGATTGTATAATGCTTTACTAACCTTAAATTTTCTAATGCTAATTAGAAAGGAACAACAACAGCAGAGAGGCATTGGATAATGGAAAAAAACTTCTGAATTGAATCAACCACTATATTTCAAGGATGTGTTCACCTCACAATGGAAACCAGGAGATGTCCTATGTTAGGGAAGGGGTTTTGCTCTTGTTTCCACAGGAGAAGAAAAATTATGGATACCATCAAAATTAATGAAGATTCACTTTGAAAAGGAGAATCCTCTTGAAAATGAGATTAAGATACCTCATCCACAATGGTGACAATCATACAAGTGGTAAGTAAAGCTCATAAAGGTTAGGGCAGGGTTCTGCTCTTATCTTTGCAGGAAAATACACACCATCAAGAATTTAAGAGACCCTGGATGTTTGAATGCTTACAGAAGAGAAAATAACTATCCACTAAGGAGCATCTCAGAAACATAATATGGTTTATGAATTCAGGTATGGGTTACAATTACATTTACACAAGCACACACACACACACACACACACATTCAGCTGGTTTTGGAGTTTAACAATGTCTCTGTACTTCTCTAAATCCATGCTTCTTGTTAAAATGAACATTCAGGTTTTCTGTCTCATATTGGGGGCAATCTGGTATGGAAGAGAAGAAAAACTTTAGGAAAAATTTTACTTTCTCCATGCTTATTTTGTCTATATCATATTCTTCATTGAATTGTGTTTATATGAATTATGTTTTAGTTTTCCATGATTAACAATATATTTTTTATAGATCATTTTGCTGCAGTAATCTTTGAAGTTTCCAGGAAGAAAATGGAGCCCAATAGCAACAACAGCACCCAGTTGAATTGACATCATGATACAGACAGTGCTACTATAAGACTGCGTTTTTGGATACCAGCCACTGAAATGGTGCACCTTTTCATTTTCTGACCAGAATTCCAAGTGAGATCTTTGGAAAACAAAACAAAACAAAGCAAAACAAAAAAAAAACTATTGACTGCTCAAAAATTGCTTGCAACTATACTAGACAGTAATTTTGGAACTTAAAAACCACTTAATTTTTTCAGGATCCCATTAAGAGAACATTGCCCCCATGACAGTGGGAGAAAATTCTAGAAGATGATGCCCCCATCCCAAAATAGTTTGTCCATAGGGTTGGGAAAACTGTTTATTGGTGTGGGAGAATTGTCTGTATTCTGTCAATCATGTATTTTAATAAAACGCTGATTGACCAGGCAGGAGTATAGATGGGTCAACCAGACAGGAAGTAGAGGTGGGGCGATGAGAACAGGAGAAGGCTAGGAAGGAGGAAGCATATTCCTCCATTCCTGCCCAGATCACTGAAGAAGCAATATATAAGCTGACAGCTGAAAAAGGTACCAAACCATATGGCTAAAATAGATCAGAAAAATAGGTTAAGATAAGTCATAAGATCTAATAAGTAGCCTGACCTAATGGGCTAATCAGTTTTATAACTTATAGAGATCTCTGTGTGATTGATTTTTTCTGGGACTTGCCGGCTCTAGGGTACTGGGCGGGAACAGATACTCCTACAAGCCAGGCCCTAATGTTACAAATGGTGCCCAGACATGGATGACTGCATCCACAGAAAACATGAGAAAGCTTGGGAAAGAATAGAGTAAAGCATCTTTTCTTGGTAGCAGCAATTTCTCGGGTCTGCTCTGCTGGCTAGAGGCAAGCAAGTGCTCTCATCTAAGAAAGGCTACTTGACTCAGCTTTAGCTGCAAAATCCTGAAGCTCTTTTTAAGAGGTCTTGCCACGAAACACTTAAATGGTGCTGACAAAAAGCTGAACGCATGCTTTTCGGTTGTCAGCCGTAGCAGGAAAAAAGCTGTGCCGTTTTAAAATGCAGGCTTTCTGGGCCGTCCTGCCAGGGCAAACTCTGACTCTTTCAGACAGGCAGTTCGACTGAGTGTGCTCTCTGAGCAGAATGCTGCAGCTTTCTTGCTAGCAGGGGCCTTGAAACACTGTAGAGTTGTGACAACAAAAATGGCTCTGATGGTTCCTCCACCATGAGGCTGGAGAGCTAAGGAATGGACTGGATCTAGCCATCAAAGCCATGGCTCTCCATATTGCTTAGTAAATTAAAGGCTCATGTGGTCAGAAAAAGAGAGATATACAGTGAAGAGAGATTCAAAGATGAAGAAAACCTCTAAATGGTTTACAGTGTGTTAAAAAATATATGTAAGATAAAAGTTAAAGTTCTTAAAGTAAAAAAAGAAAGAGAGTAGTTGGCTGTGGTGGTATACACCTTTAATCCCAACACTTTGGAGGCAGAGGTAAATTGACTTCTGAGACTTCAAGGGGTAGTGGTAGATTGACCTCTGTGACTTTAAGGTGTGGTAGTACATGCCTTTAATCCCAATGCCTGGGAGGCAGAGACAGACATATCTCTGTGAGTTCAAGGTGTGATAGCACGTGCCTTTAATCCCAGCACTGGGGAGGCAGAGACAGTGGGATCTCTGTGAGTTCAAGGACAGCCTGGTCTACAGAGTTATTTCAGGATGAAGATATACAGAGAACTTGTCTCAAAAAGTAAAAGTAAAAATAAAAGAAATAGAAGTTAAAATAAAGCCGAATAAAGATGAATAAAACAGAGAATCTTAATATTGTTTGCTATTATGCTCTCTTTGAATTGTTTGAATGCTGAGGAAGGAACAACAGTTGCTAAAAGATATTTGATTATAAATGCTGCAGAATTAATCCAAGATAGATATTTTGAAAATAACTTGGCTTCAAAATTGAAGTCAAAAGGTATACTACTTTGGAAAAGAGATTGTGCTTTTATTTCCACAGGAAATGAGAGACTGTGGATTCATTCTGATTTAAGAAAAATCAGATTTAATCAAGGAAGATCACCTGAGAAATCTCCAGTAGGAACAGATGGCCCGGATGTCTGAGTTCTACATCCAGAACTGATTCAAGACTCCTTCCTGAGTTGATCCAGACTCACAGGATACTACAGTCAGGACTTGATGATAATTTTCTTTAGTTTCCCATAAGATTATCAGTGCCCCCAACCAGCAGGAATTAGCCTGAAATACTACACCCACATTCCCTACGAATGGACTATGGGTATTTTCCTTTGTTTAAAAAAAAGAGAGAAAGGGTGTGAAAGAATTGTCTTCTTTGTATTTTGTCAATCATGTATTTTAATAAAACGCTGATTGGTCAGGCAGGAAGTATAGGCAGGTCAACCAAACAGGAAGTAGAGGCGTGGCAATGAGAACAGGAGAAGGCTAGGAAGGAGAAAGCACATTCCTTCATTTCTGCCCAGACCACTGAAGAAGCAATATGTAAGCTGACAGCTGAAAAAGGTACCAAGCCATATGGCTAACATAGATCAGAATAATAGGTTAAGATAAGTCATAAGAACTAATAAGTAGCCTGACCTAATGGGCCAATCAATTTATAATCTTACAGAGATCTCTGTGTGATTGATTTTCTCTGGGACTTGCCGACTGTGGGGTACCGGACAGGAACAGATACCCCAACAAGCCGGCCCTCATGTTACAGTTTATGGGTTGTTGATTACTATTTGTACTAGATAGAGGATTGGGGTAAAAACTGTTTGTTATAAAGGGGAGATAGTAATAGTGGGTAATAGAGTCAATACTCATGTGCTATTATTTATAGATAATTTGCATTGACATAGTTTTTGTATATTGATATAAGCTCAAATTATATCTGTTACTTTTGTTTTTATTTGTACACCAATGCAAAGTCATTATGTCAGATTGTATATATGCATGTTTCTACCTCAGTTTAGGACATTTTGTATACTGATACAACTTTTAGGATATATTTTCATATTGCATTATATATTACTCTTACCTCTCATTAAGATACTTATGGTTTGTTTACATATTGAGGTCACTGTCATTACTTATTGCACATTTATTTACAGATTATTTAATATTCTGACATGAAGTCTTAGCTTTTATGTTATACAAGTATTAATTATTATAGATCACCAGTTGTTCATGTTTGTTGTACATACAGTTAGATCAGTTAGGTTCTTTAGATGCATAGAGGTAGTATTCTGTCTAGATAGGTAATCTTCAACCACCTCAAGGACCTGTGGAACATGGCATTAAAATAATTTAGGGATTTGTTGACATGAAACATTATTGCTTTTGACAGCACCAATCTTTTCCCAAGAGAATGTTGAGCACTGAAGACAGTCCACTTGGAGCTTGTTTTCTTCTTGGCAAAACTGGCCTTTGGGCAAAGAATTTACAATGCCACAACCACTGACAAGTTACATAGTATCTAAAAATGGATAAGCAGGACTTTCAAATCTTGTCAAGACAGGGTAAGACAGTTATGAAAAAATTTCTGCCTCTGAAAATGGTCTGTTAGTTATGCTAGGCCTTATCCAAAGTTGGTTGCTTCAGCTTTACAAAATGAGATTTTGGGTGATTGCTGAGGTAACTGGAAGCTACTTGGATGTACTTCCTTCCTGCTCAAATAATATTATCTCCCTTCTCAGGCCTTTGATGTGGTTGAAGATTAGATAGTCATAGTTACTATACTCTTATGATCTAGCAAAGCCATTTCAGGTACAAGACTTAAACTTTAAAAGATAGAATATTTACTAAAACCTTTAACATATGTTTTTTGCTTAATATTGTTTATGCTTGTTGTAATTTTAACTATAATTGATGTCTGTTCTTAATGTATATAGTTTTGTATTGGGTTTGAAACTCTTTTATTTACCAACCCACTAGGATATGGTCTCTTTTGCTTTAAAAAAAACAGTGGTAGCCATGTGCTCACTCTTTTTCTTAGCTCTTGCTTCCAGCTGCTAGACTCTCTTCCTGGTCATGCTGAAGGCTGTTGTCTAGGACAGTGATCTGTAAGTTTTTTCCCCTTAAATAAATAACCCTTTTATTAATCATAATTCCAAACTGGTGTGGGATTATTTTGTGACTTAAGCCTACAGTCAGGTGATTAATTCTGTCCTCAGAGACAGTGTCCAGTGTAAGTGACAAAGTCATACCTTTCTTGATTTTTGTCAATTCTTTCTTATTCTTAAAATGCTTTTGGTGTAGTAACATATTAAAGTCAGTGGAAAAGATTTTACCTTAGCCCTGAGTTGTATTTTGAACAAGATCCTTCTTTTGTAAGTAAAAATTGATTTCTCAGTCTAGGTTGTTGTCTTATGTAATACAGAAAATGAGCCAGGAAAATTACCTGTTAGCATATATTCCATACTACAATTAATTAAATCTATCTCAGAAAGTAAGTTTTGCCTTAAGAATAGAGACAGTAATGTATGTACTTTGGTGGAAGTAAAAAGGAGGATGGCATCTTTACATTCTAATTTGAATGCTAATACTCCTAGCTTCCATACTTCTAGAAATGACTATAGTTCCCCAACTTTATCTCAACTTAAGATCTTGTTTGTAAACTTAGCATATCTGGGAAGAGGATAACTCAATTGAAGGATGCCTCTATTGGACTGACCTGTGGATATGTATGTGGGGTATTTTCTTGATTAATAATTGAAAGAAGAGGACCCAGTTCTATTGGGAGTACCATCCCTGGGTAGGCAGGCCTGGACTATATGCAAGGGAGATAAGTATTGATCTGACCCAAGAAGTAGTCATGTTCTATGTTTTTTGCCTCAGTTCCTGCTTCCAGATTTCTGTCATAAACTTCCCTAGCTTTCTTGGGTAAACATAAATAAACACTTTATGTAAACATAAATGACATTTATGTAAACATAAATTTATGTAAATATAAATATAAACATAATTTATGTAACCATAAACATTTATGTAAACATAAATAAACACTTGCTTCCAACATTGATTTGTTTCCTGGTGTTTATGACAGTAACAGAAAGCAAACTAAGATACCCACTGTCTTAAGTCACATTGCAACATTTACTTCTATAGAAAATATAGATACTTTTCATCTAGTTTGGATGAAATAACTTAGAAACTATGAAAAGAGTAAAAATTGGTGTAGTAAAACATCTGACTAATTTAAAAATGGATTCATCTGCATTGCTACTTTGTATGGTTTTGTTGTTGCTGCTTGGTTCATTTGCTGGTATTGATTTTTGATTTGTTGTTTTGTAAGCCATCATCTCTCATTCCTGGTAAGTATTGTCAGTTTTCTTACAAACAAAGGGAGGTATAATAGTATAACACATTTTCTGATTAAGAGCAATGGACTTTCTTAGAAAGGGTATGACAAAAACTTGGTTATTGCCATCTGCATTGCATTTTATTCTAGGAGAAAGCTAACTCATTGTAAAGAATAAAAGGCTCTTAAAGATAAGTTCACAAAGCCTTAGGGTTCTGTCACACTAATGAAAATCTTGACTTTAAGTTCTCAGTTTGAAATCTTTTATGATATCTCACTCAATTTTAGAAACTCTAAATTTTAGAAATAATTCTAATTTAGAATAATTCTGTGTGAATATTTATTGATTCACTTCAGGACATGTAATAGCACTCCTGAGATATGGGTGGTATATACACTCAATGGATGTTTACCAAAGGCAGTGTCTGAAGATCTTCTTCTGGCTATCTTGACAAATCGACCTCCTTTTGACCAAATGGCCTGAATTCCAAAGCTCTTAAAGAATGTTTTTCAAGAATATCTTTTGTAAGTCATTTCAATATTCACCAAAAAACTTGGATATGTTCATTAGACATACACTCTAGTTGATCCCACTTGGATCAAACGTTGGCAAAATTTAAAAATTTGCACCTTTGATCATTATCAAGGTAATTTGTATACTCCCTGAAGTTGAAGATCCTTAGCTGTAGACTCAGAGCACTGATTTAGCTATCTACTTTGTCTTAGATGGGTCAGTCCTACTATGAACTATCCAGGTTTGGAAACTGAGTCATTCTGTAGGGTAGCTAGGCAATAGTCATAAAGAGAACAGTGATTGATGTTGAACATCAGATCATAAAGATAACCTAATGAATCATTGTCCTGTTTTCTGAAATATTTCACTTCATAGAAACCATTTATCCCTTCATGCCTGGGTGTTAAGCAGTTTTTCAAACAACTGTAGCAGGAGTCATGTTTTCTCATTCTTACTTTAACCAACTACAGTGTGGAGGAGTTAATGTTTCTCTCTCTAAGTGCTATTTTTGGCATTTTATTCCTATGTTTTATATTTGTTTTATCTTTTTATTTTCTTATATTAGACATGAATTTAGCAAACATTTCTTATGTTAGCAGTAGTTGTGATCTGGAGAGAAAAACAATTCTCTCCAGATGTATAGGGAGAACCATCAATAAAGTAGTGGAAATTATGGCCTTTTCCAAGGGACCTGTAGGGATCTTGGAACCTGCTTGTGAACTGATTTGGTGATCCATGTTGGCTAACAATTTCTTCAGATAGCTTTTTGGAATGAACCAATGAGGATAACTTCATAAAAATGTATTTGGAGTCTTCACCATCCCAGTTATATTCTACAACCCATCAAGCCTCACAGTGGCATCAAGTTCTCTCCTCTGTAATAGACTAAACACTGTGGTTTAGTTAGCTGGCAACAATCTTTAGGTTGCTGGCAACATTAAAGACAGACTTACATCAGTTGTGCACTTTGGAACTGGGAGTTAGTGGCTAGTGGGACACACATGGATTGTATATATAATGCAACTTTTCATTGTCTTCAACAGTAGCTTGAATGCTTTATCCTGCCAGGCCAGGCTGGAGCCCTGTGAAATACAGAGAGCTGGCAGTACTGGTAGTAATGGACCCTCAAAGAAAACACAATATGTTGTAGGGCTGCTTCTTCCTCAATAGATTTTTCTATGTGATTTGTCTTGCTGGTTTCCTCTGTCAAAGAACTGATGGCATTGTTAGTCTTTTAAATTCTTTTATACTTCATTTGCTGACCAACTCCCTATGAAGTTGGATTATTTTTTGAGGTTCAGGACACCAATACTCAGGGAAAAATGGGTCCCAATATTCTACTCAGAACTTCTGAGCAGAGAAAGTATGGTTTTTTAAAGAGAAGAATTTTTTAACTCAATTTTTATCATTTTCAACTTCCTTCTCTTAAATGTCATTGAAACAGATAATTATAGGCATGAGAAATTATTACATGAAAGTTTCAAGTTTTGCTCCTTGAGATTGCTTCAATTTTATAATGCATATTTTGCATGAGACCTACAATTGTAATTTCTCATATATATATATATATATATATATATATATATATATATATATATATATATATACATACACAGAACTTGTCACCATAGAAAAATGGACTAGGCAATCTAAGGGACTGAAAAAATAAATAGTTTTGGAATGAGATATTTCCAAATTCCATGGAACTACAGAGAGTTGCAGAGCACTGTTAATAAAACTTGTTAGGAGTTTTCTCAAAGGAAAGTTTCTCTTCATTCTATATATCTATCCTCTTCATATCAATTTATTTCAAAGGACAACAAAGTGTGATGAGGAGCATCTCAAAAGGAAGAATCTCAAAGGGGAAAGAGGACATTTCAAATAGTGCAATAACGAATTACAAAATTGAAAAGAGAATAGTATTTCCTTTAAAAAAAATTACAATTTTCTCCTTGCTACAAAAATCCTAAAACAAGACTCCATCCCTGCTTTCAGCCAGGAAACCTTACCCTTCCTATCTCCCTTTTTCGGGGCATAAAACCCTCCAACTCAGCCTATGTGGGGTGCCGCTGGGACGGGGCGGTGAGTGCAAATGGGAGGGAGTTCCTTTGTTTTAATAGCCTGCCTGCAGCAAGGTAAGACTGCAGGCAGGGAGATTTCTGACCAGCAAGTGCCACTGATCCTGTAGCAGAAGATACAATGGAGGGGGCATAAAATCCTTCAACTCAGCCTGTGTGGGTGCTGCCGGGACGGGGCAGTGAGTGCAAACAGGAAGGAGTTCCTTTGTTTTAATAGACAGCTTGCAGAAAGGTAGGACTGCAGGTAAAGTGATTCCTGGCCAGCAAGGGGCACTAATTCTGTAGCAGAAGACCCAGCGGAGGGAAGAGCAATTAGAGAGCATCTGAAGGAAGAGATGGGCAGGCACCAAGGCAAGAATTAATCCAACAATCTGAAAAACAACATGGAAACACCAGATCCCAGCGATCTTATGACAGAAGGACTTGAACACACTATTCCGGAAGAAGAGGAAAACAGTGCCATTATGAAAGCAATAGAGTTGCTTAAACAGGGTATGAATAACTCACTTAAAGAAATTGAAGAAAAATATAACAAAAAGATTGAAGAAATGAGTAAATAAATGGAAGAGAAATATAACAAAAAGTTTGAAGAAATGAGTAAATTCGTAAACAATACCCTGGGAAAACAAGAAAAAACAATCAAACAGGTAAAGGAATCAGTTCAAAAATTGAAAACTGAAATGAAGGCAATGAAGAAAACACAAACCGAGGGCTGGCTGGATATGGAAAATCTAGGTAAACAAACAGAGACTTCAGGAACAAGCATAACCAATAGAATACAAGAGATAGAAGAATGAATCTCAGATTATGAAGACACCATAGAGAAAATAAACGCTCTGACCAAAGAAAACAGCAAATCCAACAAATTCTCTTCACAAAACACTCAAGAAATCGGGGACACAACAAAAAACATAAATCTAACAATAATAGGGATTGAAGAAGGAGAAGAACTGCAGATTCAGAAAATATATTCAACAAAATTATAGAAGAAAACCTTCCCAATCTAAAGAACGATATTCCTATGAAGGTTCAAGAAGCTTACAAAAGACCAAATAGACTGGATCAAAAAAAAAAAACATTCCCTCGCCATATAATAATCAAAACACAAAACATTCAGATTAAAGAAAGGATATTAAGAGCTGCAAAGGAAAAAGTTCAAGTAACTTATAAAGGTAAACCTATCAGACTTACACCAGACTTCTCTATGGAAACCATGAAAGCCAGAAGGACCTGGATAGAGGTACTGTGGAAACTAAGAGACCATGGATGCAAACCCAGACTACTATACCCAGCCAAGCTATTGTTCACTATCACCAGAGAAAACAAAATATAACAGGATAAAAACAAATTTAAACAATACATAGCTACAAATCCAGCCTTACAGATTATATTAGAAGGAAAATCACAACCCAAGGAATCCAACATTCCCAACATTGCCTACAATAACTAAGTCATCTAGTGACCCTTTACAAGCACATCTGAAGAAGGAAAACACATACACTCTACTACCCCCCCCCAAAAAAAATGACCGGAGTCAACAACCACTGGTCAATAATATCACTTAATATCAATGGAATCAACTGATCTATAAAAAGGCACAGGCTTAGAGATTGGATACGAAAACAGGATCCAACATTCTGCTGTTTACAAGAAATACACCTCAACCACAAAGACAGACATCTACTCAGAGTAAAGGGCTGGGAAGAAGTTTTCCAAGCAAACGGACCTAAGAAACAAGCGGGTGTGGCCATTCTAATATCTAACAAAATCGACTTCAAACTAAAATCAATCAGAAGAAATGGAGATGGACATTTCAAACTCATAACAGGAACAACTCATCAGGAAGAAGTCTCAATCCTAAATATCTATGCCCCTAATATAAAGGCACCCACATATGTAAAAGAAACTCTTCCAGAAATCAAGGCAGTCATCAAACCACACACACTAATAGTAGGAGACTTCAACACACCTCTCTCACCAATGGACAGGTCAATCAGACAGAAAATTAACAGAGAAATAAGAAAATTATTGGAGGTATTGAATCAAATGGACTTAACAGACATCTTTAGAACACTCCACCCAAATAGGAAAGAATATACCTTCTTCTCTGCAGCTCATGAAACCTTCTCGAAAATTCACCACATACTCGGTAACAAAGCAAACTTCCACAGATACAAAAAAATATTAGTAACCACCTGTGTCTTGTCAGATCACCATGGATTAAAGTTAGAATTCAACAACAATGCTACCCGCAGGAAGCCAACAAACTCATGGAAACTGAAGAGTCAACTACTAATTCACCCCTGAGTCAAGGAAGAAATAAAGAAAGAAATTAAAGTCTTCCTTGAATTTAATGAAAATAAAGACAAAACATACTCAAACCTGTGGGACACTATGAAAGCAGTGCTAAGAGGAAAGTTCATAGCACTAAGTGCCCAATTAAAGAAAACGGAGAAAGCACATTTTGGAGACTTAAGAGCACACTTGAAAGCTCTAGAAAAAAAGAAGATGATTCACCGAGGAGGAGTAGAAGACTGGAAATATTCAAAATGAGGGCTGAAATCAACAAAATAGAAACACAGAAAACAATCCAAAGAATCAATGAAACAAAAAGCTGATTCTTCGAGAAAATCAACAAGATCAACAAACCCCTATCCAAACTAATCGAACGGCAGAGAGAGAACATGCAAATTAATAAGATCAGAAATGGAAAGGGGGACATAACCACAGACACAGAGGAAATTCAGAGAATCATTAGATCTTACTATGAAAGTTTATATGCCACAAAGTTGGAAAATGTACAAGAAACGGACAATTTTAGATAAGTACCATATACCAAAGTTGAACCAAGAACAGGTGAAGAATCTAAATAGACCTGTTAGTCGCGAAGAATTAGAAGCTGTTATCAAAAATCTCCCTACCAAAAAAAGCCCAGGACCAGATGGTTTAAATGCAGAATTCTACCAGAACTTCCAGGAAGAGCTAATACCTATACTCCTTAATGTATTCCACAATATAGAAACTGAAACGTCATTGCCAAGCTCCTTTTATGAAGCTACAGTTACTCTGATACCAAAACCACACAAATACACAACCAAGAAAGAGAATTACAGGCCAATCTCACTCATGAACATCGACACAAAAATTCTCAATAAAATACTGGCAAACCGAATCCAAGAACACTTTAGAAAAATTATTCATTATGATCAAGTAGGCTTCATGCCAGAGATGCAGGGCTGGTTCAATATAAGCAAATCTATCAATGTAATCCATCATATAAATAAACTGAAAGAAAAAAAAAACATATGATCATTTCATTGGATGCTGAAAAAGCATTTGACAGAATTCAACACCCATTTATGATAAAGATGTTGGAGAGACTGGGGATACTAGGATCATACCTAAATATAATAAAAGCCATATACAGCAAGCCGACAGCTAACATCAAATTGAATGGAGAGAAACTCAAAGCCTTTCCACTAAAATCAGGAACACTACAAGGCTGTCCACTCTCTCCATACCTCTTCAATATAGTGCTTGAAGTTCTAGCAATAGCAATACGACAACATAAGGGGATCAAGGGGATAAGAATTGGAAAGGAAAGGGTTAAACTCTCGCTATTTGCAGATGATATGATAGTGTACATAAGCGACCCCAAAAACTCTACCAAAGAACTCCTACAGCTGATAAACACCTTTAATAATGTGGCAGGATACAAGATCAACTCAAAAAAAATTGGTTGCCCTCCTATACACAAAGGATAAAGAAGCAGAAAGGGAAATCAGAGAAACTTCACCTTTTACGATAGCGACAAATAGCATAAAATATCTTTGGGTTACTCTAACCAAGGAAGTGAAAGACCTATTTGACAAGAACTTTAAGTCTTTGAAGAAAGAAATTGAGGAGGATACCAGAAAATGGAAAGATATCCCCTGCTCTTAGATTGGGAGAATCAACAGAGTAAAAATGGCAATTCTACTAAAAGCAATCTATAGATTCAATGCAATCCCCATCACAATCCCATCAAACTTCTTCACAGACCTTGAGAGAACAATAATCAATTTTATATGGCAAAACAAAAATCCAGGATAGCCAAAAAAGTCTTATACAATAAAGGAACTTCTGGGGGCATTGCCATCCTGACTTCAAGCCCTATTACAGAGCTACAGTTTTAAAAACAGCTTGGTATTGCAATAGGAACAGAGAAGTCCACCTATGCAATCGAATAGAAGACCCGGGTATTAACCCACAAACCTATGAACACCTAATTTTTGAAAAGGGAGCTAAAGGTATACAATGGAAGAAGGAAAACATCTTTAACAAATGTTGCTGGCATAAGTGGATGTTAACCTGTAGAAGAATGAAAGTAGATCCATATCTATCACCATGCAAAAAACTCAAGTCCAAATGGATTAAAGACATCAACATTAATCTGTCCACTTTGAACCTGATAGAAGAGAAAGTGGGAAGTACTCTACAAGATATAGGCACAGGAGAACACTTCCTAAGTACATCCCCAGAAGCACAGATAATAAGAGAAATAATAAATAAATGGGACCTCTTGAAACTGAGAAGTTTCTGTAAAGCAAAGGACACTGTCAGTAAGACAAAAAGGCTACCTTCGGACTGGGAGAAGATCTTCACCAACCCCTCATCAGAAAAAGGTCTGATTTCCAAAACATACAAAGAACACAAGAAGCTAGACACTAAAACTTTAATTAACCAAATTAAAAAGTGGGGTACTGAACTGAACAGGGAATTCAAAACAGATGAACTTCGAATGGCCAAAAGACACTTAAGGTCATGCTCAACCTCCTTAGCAATCAGGGAAATGCAAATCAAAACCACTTTGAAATACCATCTTACACTTGTCAGAATAGCTAAACTCAAAAACACCAATGATAGCCTATGCTGGAGAGGATGTGGAGTGAGGGGAACTCTCATCCATTGTTGGTGGTAATGCAAACTTGTGCAGCCACTGTGGAAATCAGTGTGGCGGTTTCTCAGGAAACTGGGAGTCAACCTCCCTCAGGACTCAGCAGTTCCACTCTTGGGAATATACCCAAGAGATGCCCTATCATACTACAAAAGTATTTGTTCAACTATGTTCATAGCTGCACTCTTCGTAATAGCCAGAACCTGGAAACAACCTAGGTGCCCCTCAAGACAAGAATGGTTAAAAAAGGTGCGGTACATATACACATTAGAGTTTTACTTACCGGTAAAAAACAATGATATCTTGAATTTTGCATGCAAATGGAAGGAAATAGAAAACGCTTTACTGAGTGAGGTAACCCAGATACAAAAAGAGGAATATGGTATGTACTCACTCAAAAGTGGATTCTAGCCATAATTAAAGGTCTTTGAGTCTATAATTCGTGATTCGAGAGAAGCTAAATAAGAAGGTGAACCTGATGAAGATTATTTAGCTATCCGCCAAGAGATAGGAAATAGACAAGAGTCCCAGGTAACCTCGGGTGCATGGGGGGGTGGGAGGGTTGTTGGAAGGGGAGAGGGTTAGAGAGAAGGGAGTAGGGGAGGAATGGGGAAAGCTCTGTGGACTGGGATGGGGGGAGGGAGGAAGGATGGATATGGGATCAGGGAAGAATATATTTCAACTAAGGGAGTCATTTTAGGGTTTACAGGAGACTTGATTTTATATGGGATCCCAGGTCCAAGGAGAGATTCCCAGATTGTTCTCTGTACAGAGGAGAGGGTGCCTGAAACGGCCTTGGCCCATAACCATACTGATGAATATTTTGCTTATTACCATAGATCCTTCATCTGGCAATAGATGGAGATAGAGACCCACATTGGAACACTGGACTTAACTCCCTAGGTTCAAACGAGAAGCAGAAGGAAAGAGAACATGAGCAAAGAAGGCAAGACCAGAGGGAACCTTCATCCGATGATGGATGGCAATACAGACGGATACCCACATTGGAGCACTGGACTGAGACCCCCAAGGTCCAAATGAGGAGCAGAAGGAGGAAGAGAATGAAAAAGTAAATCAGGACTGCGAGGGATGCGATCACCCACTGATACAAGGGGACTAATCTAATGAGAGTTCACCAAGGCCAGTTGGACTGGGACTGAACGAGCACGTGATCCAACCAGATTCTCTGAATGTGGCCGGATTCTCTGAATGTGGCTGGCCCGGAGTCTTTCTGAAAAGCCATTGACAATGAAACTGGGACTTGTTTCCTCTGCATATACTGGTTTTTTTTGGGATCCAGTCTGTTTGGATACTCACCTTCCTGGACCTGGAGGGAGGGGGAGGAACTTGAACTTCCCACAGGGCAGGAAACACTGACTACCCTTAGGGATGGAGAGGGAGGAGGAGAAGGAGTGGGGGAAGTGGGAGGGTGTTGGGAGGAGGGGCGGAAATGGAAACTTTTATAATTTAATAAAATTACTTTCTCATAAAAAAAAAGAAGGTGAACCTGAAGAAAATCATATAGTTATACTCCTGGATATTAGAAGTAGACAAGATTGCCAGGCAAACTTGGGTGCACAGGGGTTGAGGGGTTGGAAGTAAGGGGAAATGGTTAGGGAGAGTAGAGAGGGTGAGGATTGGGTATGGCTTGGGGGAATGGGAAGGGGGAGGTAGGAAGGATGGTTATGGGAGCAGGGAAGTTTATATCTCAACTAAGGGAGCCATTTTAGGGTTTGCTAGAGACTTGATTCTGGAGGGGTTCGCAGGTCCAAGGAGAGGTCCCCAGATTGTACTCTAGACAGCAGAGGAGAGGGTGCCTGAACTGGCCTTGGCCCATAACCATACTGATGAATATTTTGCATGTCACCACAGAACCTTCATCAGCGATGGATGGAGATAGAGACAGAAACACATATTGGAACACTGGACTTAACTCCCTAGGTCCAAATGAGAAGCAGAGGGAGGGATATCATGAGCAAGGAAAGCAAAATCAGAGGGGGCCTTCATCTGACAATGGATGGAGATAGAGACGCAGACCCACATTGGAGCACTGGACTGAGCCTCCAAGGTCCAAATGAAGAGCAGAAGGAAGGAGAACATGAAAAAGGAAGTCAGGACTGCGAAGGGTGCGTTCACCCACTGATACAAGGGCATTGATTGAATGAGAGTTCACTAAGGCCAGCTGAACTGGGACTGAACGAGGATGTGATCAAACCGGATTCTCTGAATGTGGCTTACATGGGGACTGACTGAGAAGCCATTGACAATGGCACTGGGTCTTGTTTCGTCTGCATGGACTGGCTTTTTGGGATCCTGGCCTGTTTGGATGTTCACCTTCCTGGACCTGGTGGGAGGAGGGAGGAACTTGGATTTCCCACAGGGCAGGAAAGCCTGACTGCTCTTGGGAATGGTGAGGGAGGAAGAGAGGGAGTGGAGGGAGCGGGAGGGTATTGGGAGGAGAGGAGGAAGTGGAAATTCCTCAAATAAATAAATAAGGAAAAAAATTATGAAATAATATTTTACAAAAACAGGATCCAAACTCTGCTAGTTAGCAGTTTTGGGGAAATAAATCTATAGAGTGAGAGTTTACAAACAGGATTCTTGAAGGAAATGATTTAACTGAAACACATTAGAAGCAGATGATTTATGAAGTTAAGGATGCAGCAAGGATGCTGAATTTCTGAGTTGTTTCAGAACACCTCTGAATGGTGGTTTTCAGGGCCTCATTGATCTGTGTTATTAATGTGATCACTTTTAACTTCCTCTGGATGAGGAACATTGCAAAATCTGAATCTTTTTTTCTAGCCTTTCACCAGGGCCTTTCTTCATGACTCATCAATTTAGTCATTGCAGTAAAGTTATACATTTGTCACTCAGCAGTATTATGAGGAGATAATACAGCCATTCAAAAATAACTCACAGCTGAAACATGCTATATAATAGGTGTTGACTCACAGAACCCAAAATTATTTAGTGTGATAGGTTTCCTATTTCCTGTAGTTGAGTTGTGCATTTAATGAAAAACCCACAAAAGTTACAAAAAGAAATAATAATGTGGTAATCTATTTAAAAGGGGTTATAATAAAGCATGTGACATGGCTTTGGAAAGAAAACCAAACACTTTTTTCTCCATCGTTTAGCTTTGTAGAAAGAAAATATACAAGATATCTCAGAATATGGACTTTATCCTCATTATCCAGTTCTTTTATTACTAATTCCTATTAAAACATCACAAAGGGTAATAATTTTGATTCTCCCTTTAAATGAATTCTCCAGTTTCCATAATTTGGGTTTTCAAGATTGTAATACTGACTGATTTCTCATTTCAACAACTATAGAAAACTACAAAAACATATTTTACTATTTTAATGCTATGGGTAGAGAAATAAAGATGCCAAAAATCACATAGCAACTCATTGTCAAACATTTATGGAAGTTGAAGTTTGAGATTCTCACATTATCACCCACTGTGCACTTGCTCCATTTCATGTTACCTCTTAACAATTCAGAGGTAACATGACAATGATCTTGTCAAAAGATATTCCTTGATAGTACATAATGTATACTGGTATAAAGCTGGAAGGGGTATTTCTCTTGTGACAAGGGCTGTCATACAAATATGCCTATCACCTTGATGTTAACTACTTCCTGCAGAATGTTTCTCTTCTCCCCTCATATTCAATATCACATTTAGCTCTAGCCTTCTGTCATATTTCCTGGATTTGTATATTTGAACTGAACATTAAATAAATACCTTTCAAGTGATTCCTTAATAAATTAATTTAAAAGTAAAATTATCAGGAAAAAAGAGGAAATACAAGAAAAATTAACAGAAGGAAATACCTATCTACTTCCTGATACACATTCATCTAGTATTCAGGCCCTGCTTCCATTCCACATCCTGCCAGAGGATTCAGTATGAAGGATCTCAAGATGTTATCAAGTCTTAGGAGACAATAGGCTAGAGGTCAGTAAAGTGCTTTTTTTTTAACACAAGGATGACTCTTTTGATCCCTTCTGATTTTTATACAGATTTGATATTTTAGAGTCAAATGACTCAGAATATCTTAATTAAAATAAATTCTACAGAAATTAAATACTTATAAATAATAGTCTATGTTGAAATTATGCATTTTTGTGCTGTTAAATGAAGTGAGTTCTACCCAAAATCTATTAGTCAACTGATATAGGAAAAAGAGGTGGTCCAGAATGTCACCTGTTGTTTTTGTATCTCAATACTGTATCCAAAAGCAATGGAGAAGAGTTGCATATAGAGAGAGTTGAACTCATTTCTAATACATTCTAATGACTAGATTTGACTATATTGTAGCCTGAGCTCCCTCTTACAGTACATCAATTTCATTTTACTGGAAATGTTTAAGGGAAGAATAAATGGTCCCTGATTAGGATATGGAAGATGAAACTGGAATAACACTGACATGGAATTGGAATCAAATCCTATGAAATATATTGACATTCTATTTGTTTGCAGTTTGCTCCATGGATGGATGTTCAAATTTCAAAAAATTAGAGTCAGAAATCTACATGTGGTGCTGTATAATTTAGATCTGATAAAACAAATGGTATTTTATGTTCCTGAAGTGTCTGGGACAGCTGTTGTTATGATATGTTAGTCAAGAATTTATCAGTTAATTCTTGACTCAATTAAGACTTTTGACTATCTAATGCCAGATTTAGCAAAACTGAGGATCATAACATTATTTAAAATTAAATAATTACATAAAAATTATTTATAAAGAATAATTCTTATATTTTCTATTGTGTATGATTGTATAATTTGCATCTACATATAAATTTCATATTTTAGATCACAGTCCACAAATATTAATTGATGTTCTTTATAATTCAGTTACAAAAACTAAATGCAGGCTCAATTGCCTTACTTAGAAGCTTATCAAAAAGAAATCTTAGTAGCCCAACATACACTTCAATCATAAAATATTTTAGTTCTGTCTGCCCACTGTGCATTTCCTTTTGGGACTAAAAAAGTCCTAAAAAAAATCTTGTTGTTATGTTTTACGTGAGAAATGTTACTCAAATTCTCAAATATTTAAACATTTGGTCTCATGTTGCTGGTACTTTTTCTAGAAGAGATAATGGAGGACATTACTGAGTGTGGGCATTGAGGATTTGTAACCTCACCCCTACATCCGTTTCTCACTCTCTGCTTGCTGTGTGTGGTTTATGTGTGGTTTTGCCAATCCCTCCTCTGGTTACTTGTTGCTGTTGTGAACATTTACCCTCTGCGGTTCTAAGTTTATATGTGGTTTTGCCAATCCCTCCTCTGGTTCTTTGTTGCTGTTGTGAACATTTGCCCTCTGCGGTTCTAAGCCAAAACAGACGACTCCTCAAGGTGCTGCTGGTCATGGCATTGTATCACAATAGAAAAAATCACTACTATCCCTGTCCTGGTTAAGAGAGCTGTTTCCTGTAGACCTTTTGAATCTCTTTATGGGTTAGGCTGCTATATCAGCAATAATAGTAATGACAATAAGTTCTTCTTTGATTTAAAGAAATGGAAATATATTTAAATAAGCATCTAAATGATAAAAGATTAGGCCTACTTTTCCTGAGTACCTAAAGGCTCTTGCTAACCCTTGTACATATTATTTAATTTCATCTTTATAGTTTAACCTAGAAGTGTTAAGTCTCAAATAGTTTTCTGTTCACATTATCAAAAAAGTATGTAGCAGTGATGATATACACACAGAAATTCTTTGAAACCTGAGTCTGAAGTAATTTAAAATTTTATGGTTTTGTCTTAATTACACCAGTATTTAATGCATTATACCCCCTAACTTTTATTTTAGAGCACCCTCCTGGGAAAGAAATTGACAATCTTAAGTCTCATTTATAGCATAATTTTAAGGTGGTGTGGTTTTAGAAACTGAAAGCACTTTAGCATTTTCTGAAGATCATATCTTGGATGTGTATGACCTAATGGAATAGGAAGCAACCCTCAATTTTCCTCTAAAGCTGATTGGGTTAATCACTGAAGAAATATTTTGCCACCACTTGGTGGCAGTAGCTACCAACTAATTTATCACACTGAATCTCAATTTGTAACAAATTTTCTCTCTAACTGGGAATGACTTTTCAAAAAATAGATTAGTTTTATCAATGACTAACCTTTTTTGAAAATTTAGGTTTTCATCGATATAGAGCATAATTATATACAACCTATTGTCTATAGCATCCATGTTCTTCTAGGAATCATCAATGTCTTACCCTTCTCAAGATGCTTGCATTTGCCTTTATAACAAAAGCCTTACATGAAATTTTTTTCATTAATCTTTCCATATTTAGAAATGTTCATCATGTGAGCAAATAGCAAAGAAAGGTAGTGATGTGGACTGGAAAGAATGAGGGCTTCAGAAACTACATTTGGATGGCAACTTGTACTCAAACATGAAATTGGTACTGTGAGTTTACATCAATCAAGAAAAACAAGCAATGTCTCAGCTCATGCAATTAGTCTACATTTTATAGGAAGAAATAAGTACAGGAAAGTTTAAGAAATTTTGATCTTAAATAAGATTAAAAATTTGTTTAGCATACATGGAAGAATCAAGATTTGAATCAGGACTATCTGGCTTAAAGCATTTGTACTCTATATTGTCTTATGTTACCTGTATGGAAATGGTTATTGCTGTGATTGAACAGTTATAAATCCAGGAAATAATTCTAATTTTCATGTTCAAATGGGCTAAATATGGTAATGGTGATTTACTGTATGATGTAGAAATAAAGAGAAAGAATTGAATTGTAAAGAATATGTTTACATTCCATTTACATGGAATTGTAAAAATATGTTTAGCTTTTAAGACAAATGGATACTTGGAGTTGTCTAAAATCAGCTAAGAAAAATCTTTTTATTTTTAAATGAGGTATAATGTTTAACTTGATTAGAACTATCTGAAGCAAACTAAAGAATGACCAAAGTGAAATATTAATAACTACATTTTTCTAATGATATGTTCAGCCACAGTCAAATGCTTATAAGACTATTTTCAAGGGAAGAAAAAGTGGCAGGTGAGAGAGATTCTCTTCAATGATTTATAACTTGTAACAGCTGTTCATGCCAGCCACCTTCATAAGAGATGAGAACCCAGATAGCAGTCTGCATCCACGTTGCCTGACTTTAGTAGAATGGTTAGAAAAGTAGCATTGACAAAGGCAGAATGAAAACATTGTCCCATCATTCTTCTCTTGCCAGAAGAACCAATCAAAATGAAGAGAACTGCTTCCCACTTGGCAGAGACAAAATTTAATTCACAGTTTTAGATTTGAAACCCAGTATCAGGCCCACCATAAAAAAATTAAGAATCAAGAATTAAGAACCAGAAGTAAGCAGAGCTCCAAATATCTTGCCAACAGGAAGGTCCAAGCATCAACACACTATAAGTACTTTAGTCTGGCAGATAAATGACAGACTCTTCCAGGTCTCTCTCCCAACGTCAGGGAGCAGACGATGTAATGAGATTTTACTTCCTGGGAACAGGTCACCAAAGATAGCATAGAATTTTGTCCAGAAGTTTGATGTCAGGCCCATTGCACAAACACTCAGCAACAATAAAAAGCAGTAAAAAAACAAAATGTTCCTATATACAGGCCTAGTCTCACAGCCAGAGTCTTTGGACCGTCTGTGGATACATGCAAACTGTTCTGGTAGGAGGGATTCATGGTTTTGCATCTTTCATCTCTAGTTCCACTATGTTCAGTTCCTGACTACACTGGGAGACTGCACTGGTTCTTAAAATTGCAAGCTTAAAATGCTGCCAAATTTAGTTTAGTATCAGTGGGTAAGGAGTTTCCTTCTCCACAAAACCATCCTTGGACAGCACAATGTATAGCAAGATTGCATTTCTTTTCGGGGTTAGGCAGAGTGGTAAATGCAGGTGTTGAAGTGAAACTCACTGCTGGGTTACACTTAGCAATAGACAGATCCCAACAACTCCTGTTTGCACATCAGTGTCCACAAACAGTCCCTCAAGGTCTGGAGGTATGCAGGCCCAAGAAATTGTACTTGTATTTTGTCAACCTCGTTTGTGACTGACTTTACCAACTGTGGGCCTTAAGATACAAGGCCCTCAATAGCAGGAAGCCCATGGCAGTGTGGGCCTTCAGGCCTAGTATATGATAAAGTATTCAACATTGGTGTTACCAAGTGTACTGTGGAACCTGTATGATGATTCACCCCAGAGATAGGGAAATTCTATACTGTTCTGCCAGAGAATGGTGTCGTGGTTGTGATCTTTGTGTTATCTCCACTTCCAGGGACAAGGTTGTAGGTATAATATACTGCTTTATTTACTCCCCCAGAGAATGTTGAACAGCACATCAATGATAGATTTGGGACAGACCTGAAAATGGTTCATCTAGTGTTGAAACAGTAGCAATGAAGCAGTAGAGGGACCTTGTGGCAAGCTCGAACTCACAGTGCTATCATAGTGAGGAAGAAGTTATAGGCTATTTGTAATTTCTGAGAAAGCAAAGATAAACTGTACTATGGCAACTGGGATATGGGTCTAGTGACAAATTATTTACCAGCAATGTGAAGACGTTTTAGAAAGAGGACCTTATCTATCAGTCAAAATAACTTACCAGACACTGAACATAAAGTAACTAATATGGGTAAATATTAGATGGAGAAGTTTTTAAGATTTATTTTATATGTATGAGTGTTCTGCCTGTGTGTATGCATGTGCAGCATGTGGAAACCTAGTGCCTACAGAGACTGGAAGATAGTACCTGATCCCCTGGGACTGGAATAACTGTTGGTTGTGAACCAACACGTGTTGGAAACCCAATTTGCATCTCTTCTGCAAAAAAAAGCAAACAAAAAAAGCAAAAAAACCAAACCAAAACAAAACATGTGTTCTCAAAAACTTAATCATTTCTCCAGTCCCTTAAAATACTTGCTTTAAGAGAACTCAATATTCTTCAGGAAAATATAGAGAAATTATTAAATATGATAGAGAAACTTAATGGAGAGACAGTAGCAATTTAAAAGATAAACAAAATTTTGAATTAAAAATACAGTAACTGAAATTGAAACATGATAGATGACATCAATAGAAGAACAAATCAAACAGAAGGGAACTTAGTGGGCTGGAAGACAGACTTTTGGAAAATGCACATTTAGTTGATGTATTAGTATCTTTCTTGTTGCTATGACAAAACAACCCTGTCAAGAAGCAAAGTTTTATTTTGACTCAGAGTTGAAAAAGGGATGCAGTTCATGATGATACGCAGGCTAGTGACAGAAGTGTAATAACAGGTACACAGTGGCTGAAGTCTAGAAACAGATAAAGATGAAACCTGGTGTTCGTGCTGTCCCCTCCCCACTTTTACTCAGTCTGAGGCCCAGTCCTTTGGATGATACTTTCTATACCCAGGGTGTGCTTTACTAGTTTAGTTAAACCACTCTGGTAATAAGTTCACAAACACACTGTGAGGCTTAGCTAATAGGTGATTCTAAGTCCCATACATTCATTGAGAAACAATGTTTAATACCACAAAGAAGAAACAACAAAGATTGAACAGAAATAAAGAAAGCTATGAATCCTTTGAGAATGCATTAAAAACAAAGGAAATATTGATGGTATTGAGGTCCATGGGTGTTGTGGGAGGTAACTTACTTGTTGATGACTTCTCAGTCCCTAAATACCCACACAGAAACTGTATTAATTAAATCACTGCTTGGCTTACTATTATTATCTCTAGCTTCTTATTGGCTAGCTCTTACATCTTAATTTAACTCATTTCTATTAATCTGTGCATTGCCACTTGCCTGTGGCTTACTGTAAGGTTCCATTTGGCATCTGTCTCTTGCAGGGCTACATGGCTTCTCCCAACTCCTCCTCCTTTCCCCCATCAGTGAGTTTAGTTTTCCCTACCTATCTCTATTTTTCCATGTGTAGACCCAAGACAGTAAAAGCAGCCCATTAAAGCAACACATATACAGAAGGACTTCCCACACAGCATGGGGGAACACTTGTGTATGTTAAATGGGTAGAAATTTCTTCAAATAGAACATAATAGACTTTCCAAACCTAGAGAAGGATGCAAATATGTAGGCATTGTGAGGTCAAAGGTCACCATTTAAAATTAACTAGAGAAGGATGCAAATGTGTAGGCATTGTGAGATCAAAGGTCACCATTTAAAATTAACTCAACTCAATGTCTGTCTTTTCTTTATTCTCTTGATGCCATTCCCAGTCAGTGTTCCAGAACCAAGCTATTCACTTCCAGGAAACCAATTTCACTTCAAGCCATCTTATTATCTAATTATTCAAGGAAAAACAATCAAAAGAAGAATATTAATGTTGGAAGCAAAAATAAACAAATAATATGTAGAGGTGTTATAATTAATATTAAGCAAATATTTCAACAGAAACTTTAAATTCCAGTAGAAAATAGCACACAATTTCCATGAGTATCAAAAGAGACTAAACAAATAAGCAACAACAAAGAATTCTCTTAACCAAGAATATACTTAGCAAAGATTTCCTTTCAAAACAAAAGCAAGATAAAGACATTCACAAATAGAAGCTAAGAGAATGTCTTCATCATGACTATCCTATAAGAAATCATACAGGGAGTCCTTTAACCATCAAGAAGGAGACACAAATGAGTACAAAAAAATTGTAGAAATTATTAAAACACAAAAATTAGACTAATTATACAAAAATCAGAATGCTCTAGTATTGTAAGTAGAGTCTGTAAGCCACTCATATGGTTAGAATGAAGAAAGAATTGTAACAATGATTGATATATTGAGAAAGAGAGAGATCATGAAATATACAAAATGGAGCATCATAGATTCAAAATATGAGAAGTAAAGTTCAAGTGATAATTTTTAAATTATTTATTGATGTATTTTCTCTTTTCCTCTTCCTTTCTTCCTTATTTTCTGTTTCTTTAGACAATGTTCCATGTAGCTCAGGGTAGCCTTGAACTTTTTATGTAGCTAAAGATGACCTTGATCCCCTGGATCATCCTATTTCTATCACTCCCAGATGTTAGGATTACATGCATACACCATCCTATTTTGTTTTGGATTTTTTTAAGGATTTTGAATGCTTTTTTTATTAATTTATAAAAATTTCCACTTCCACCCCTCCTCCCAATACCCTCCCACTCCCCCCACTCCCTCTCCTCCTCCCTCTCCAGTCCTAAGAGCAATCAAGGTTTCCTGACCTGTGGGTAGTTCAAGTTCCTCTCTCCTCCCTCCAGGTCTAGGAAGGTGAGCATCCAAACAGACTAGGATCCCAAAAAGCCAGTACATGTAGACGAAACAAGACCCAGTGTCATTGTCAATGGCTTCTCAGGCAGCCCCCATGTCAGCCACATTCAGAGAATCCATTTTGATCACATGTTCGTTCAGTCCCAGTCCAGCTGGCCTTGGTGAGTTCTCATTCAATCAGTCCCCTTGTATCAGTGGGTGAATGCACCCCCCACGGTCCTAACTTCCTTGTTCATGTTCTCCCTCCTTCTGCTCCTCATTTGGACCTTAGGGGCTCAGTCCAGTGCTCCAATGTGGGTCTCTGTCTCTATCTCCATTCATCATCTTATGAAGGTTCCCTCTGATCCTGACTTCCTTGTTCATGCTCTCTTTCCTTCTGCTTCTCATTTGGACCTAGGGAGTTAAATCCAGTGTTCCAATGTGGGTCTTTGTCTCTATCTCCATTTTGTTTCTTACCATTATGACTTTAATATGTTGTTATCATTTCTAAATTCTTTTTTATATTAAAAAATTAAAACTTTATTGCAATCAAAGAAAACTTCTATGACAGGAAAACAAAAAATAATAACTAAGGAATGAAATGTCCCATTAAATAAAACCATTTTGCAGCTGACTGTCCCATCAGTCTCACTTTGCTTGATATATAGCCTCAGGAAATGAAATCAGTAGGTGAAAGAAACATCTGAATCCCCATGTTTATTTCAGTAGTATTCACAGAATCAGGAATTAGAAAAATATCGAAGTATCAACTAAGGGATGGTAAAGAAGATGCATTATATACAGACAATGGAATGTGATTTAGCCATTGTAAGAGACTGAACTCTCATCATTTGCAAAAGCATGGATGGACCTGAATATGCCTGCATTAACTGAAATAGGCCAAGCACAGAAAGACAAGTAAGCGTCACACTACCTCCCATTTATGTGTAACATAAAACAGTCATACAGAAGTTGAAAGGTTACAGCTATCAGAGACTGATCAGGAACTCTAAGTTACACTTAAATGTAAGAAATTATGTTATTAAACAGAGGAGACTGCACTAATGAATTGTGTACTGCACATCAAACATGTTTATTTATGAAGAAATAACAAATGTTTCAGGGAAGATATGTTTGAAATAATTTAAATATTATACAACACATATATATGCCAAAATGTCACCTGGTAATCAACTATTATGTATAATTTTTGCCATTTTATGTATCAGTTAAAATATATTCAAAAGGACTAATTTTAACAAAACCTGAAAATATCATTAAGAATTTATGTGATTGTGTTCCTGTATTGCAAAGATTATATTCATATTTATCAAACTAAAAAAAGCAAATATTACACATCCTCCAAAAAATCATTTAAAATTTGACCTAGAACTTGTGTGGGATTTACACACATTTATATAGAGAAAACTCCATCATTTTACTTTATATGCATATTAGCTGTGCTCAGTGTCCTGGCTAGTTCTGTTTTATTACTCCTTTGCATAAAAATATATTGAATTGGGGTGAGTTTGCTTCTGGTCCGTGGAAGGAGCCTGGCGAGGAAGGGTTCAGACTTTCCCCGACCCGATAGACTCCCAGGTCAACCTGCAGTGTTGGCTCCACCCTGCTAAGTTCTCCTGCCTGCCATCCCAGCTTCCATCCATGTACACCTTCCTATATTTCTCCCTTCCCGCTGCGGCCATAAAATTTCCCCAGCTCAGCTGCCTTGTGCACTGGGCCTGGGCTGTAGGCGCATCCCAGCAGGAGGCAGTTCCTGTATTTTAAAAGCCCGTCTGAGGACAGGTGGGCCCTGTGTCAGCTCACCGACATTCCTGACCAGGAAGGGGCATTGACTTCTAGCAGACAGCCATCGGAGGGGTGAGTTTGCTTCTGGCCCACGGCAGGAGCCCGGTGAGGAAGAGGTCAGACTTTCCCCGACCCCCTAGACTCCCAGGTCACCCTGCAGTGGTGGCTCCACCCTGCTAAGCTCTCCTGCCTGCCATCCCAGCTTCCATCCAGGTACACCTTCCTATATTTCTCCCTTCCCCCTGGAGCCATAAAATTTTCCCAGCTCAGCAGCCTTGGGCACTGTGCCTGGGCTGTAGGCGCAACCCGGAAGGAGGGAGTGCCTGTGTTTCAATAGCCTGCCTGAGAAAAGGTAGGCCTTCTGTCAGTGAAGTCCCTGCCCAACAAGGGAACCTGACTCGGTACCAGAAGATCCAATAGGGAGGTTTGAAGGAAGAGATGGGCAGACGCCATGGCAAGAACTCCTCCAACAATCTGAAAAACAACATGAAAACACCAAATCCCAACGACCCTAAAATACAAGGACTTGGACACCTTAATCCAGAAGAAGGGGAAAAAAGTGCGATTATGAAAGCAATAGAATCCCTTAAACAGGATATGAATAACTCCCTTGAAGAATTGGAGGAGAAGTATAACAAAAAGTTTGAAAAAATGAGTAAAAAAATGGATGACAAGTATAACAAAAAGTTTGAAGAAATGAGTAAATCCATGAATGATACCCTGGAAAACCAAGAAAAAACAATCAAACAGGTAAAAGAAACAGTTCAAGAATAGAAAACTGAAATGGAGGCAATGAAGAAAACACAAACTGAGAACCTGCTGGATATGGAAAACCTAGGTAAATGAACGGAGACTACAGAATCAAGCATAACCAATAGGATACAAGCGATAGAAGAACAAACCTCTGATTCTGAAGATACCATAGAGAAAATAAACGCTCTGACCAAAGAAAACAGCAAATCCCACAAATTCTCTTCACAAAACATTCAAGAAATCTGGGACACAATAAAAAAAACAAATTTAAGAATAATAGGGATTGAAGAAGGAGAAGAATTGCAGATCAAAGGCCCAGAAAACATATTCAACAAAATTATAGAAGAAAACTTTCCCAACCTAAAGAACAATATTACTATGAAGGGTCAAGAAGCATACAGAACACCGAATAGACTGGATCAAAATAAAAAACATCCCCTCGCCATATAATATTCAAAACACAAAACATACAGATTAAAGAAAGAATATTAAGAGCTGCTAAAGAAAAGGGTCAAGTAACTTATAAAGTTAAACCTATCAGGCTCATACCAGACTTCTTTATGGAAACCATGAAAGCCAGAAGGTCCTGGATAGAGGTACTGCAGAAACTAAGAGACCATGGATGCAAATCCAGACTACTACACCCAGCCAAGCTATTGTTCACTATCAATGGAGAAAACAAAATATTCCAGGATAAAAATAAATTTAAACAATTCGTAGCCACAAATCCAGCCTCACAGAAAGTAATAGAAGGAAAATCGCAACCCAAGGAATGCAACATTGCCAACATTGCCTACAATAACCCAGATATCTAGCGACCCTTCAAAACCACAACTCAAAGAAGAGAAACACACAAACTCTACTACACACACACACACACACACACACACACACACACGAATAATAACCGGAATCAACAACCACTGGTCATTAATATCGCTTAATATTAATGGACTCAACTCACCTATAAAAAGGCACAGACTAAAAGAATGGATACGAAAACAGGAACCAACATTCTGCTGTTCACAAGAAACACAGATCAACCACAAAGATAGACATCTAATCAGAGTAAAGGGCTGGGAAAAGGTTTTCCAAGCAAACGGACCAAAGAAACAAGCTGGTGTGGCCATTCTAATATCTAACAAAATTGACTTCAAACTAAAATCAATCAGAAGAGATGGAGATGGACATTTCATACTCATAACAGGAACAATTCAACAGGAGGAAGTCTCAATCCTAAATATCTATGCCCCTAATAAAAAAGCACCAACTTATGTAAAAGAAAAACTTTTAGAACTCAAGGCAGTCATCAAACCACACACACAAATAGTAGGAGATTTCAACACACCTCTCTCACCAATGGACAGGTCAATCAGACAGAAACTCAACAGAGAAATAAGAGAATTAATAAAGGTAACAAATCAAATGGGTTTAACAGATATCTATAGAACATTCCACCCAAATAGGAAAGAATATACCTTCTTCTCTGCAGCTCATGGAACCTTCTCAAAAATTGACCACATACTCGGTAACAAAGCAAACTTCCACAGATACAAAAAAAAAAAAATATTAGTAACCACCTATGTCTTGTTGGATCACCATGGAATAAAGTTAGAATTCAATAACAATTCGAACACTAGAAAGCCTACAAACACGTGGAAGTTGAGCAGTCAACTACTGAATAATCCCTGGGTCAAGGAAGAAATAAAGAAAGAAATTAAAGTCTTACCTGAATTTAATGAAACAAAGACACAACATACTCAAACCTATGGGACACAATGAAAAGCAGTGCTAAGAGGAAAGTTCATAGCACTAAGTGCCCACATAAAGAAAACGGAGAAAGCACACATTGGAGAATTAACAGCACACCTGAGAGCTCTGGAAAAAAAAAAGCAGACTCACCCAGGAGGAGGAGAAGACTGGAAATAATCAAAATGAGGGCTGAAATCAACAAAATAGAAACACAGAAAACAATCCAAAGAATCAACGAAACAAAAGCTGGTTCTTGGAGAAAATCAACAAGATTGACAAACCCCTAGCCAAACTAATCAAACGGGAGAGAGAGAACACTCAAATTAATAAGATCAGAAATGAAAAGGGGAGCATAACAACAGACACAGGGGAAATTCAGAGAATCATTATATCTTATTACAAACGTTTATATGCCACAAAGTTGGAAAATGTACAAGAAATGGTTTGGTTTTTAGATAAATACCATATACCAAAGTCAAATCAAGACCAGGTGAACAATCTAAATAGACCTGTTAGTAGTGAAGAATTAGAAGTTGTTATCAAAACCTCCTGACCATAAAATGCCCAGGGCCAGACGGTTTCAATGCAGAATTCTACGAGAACTTCCAAGAAGAGCTGATACCTATACTCCATAACCTATTTCACAATATAGAAACAGAAGAGTCAATGCCAAACTCTTTTTATGAAGCTACAGTTACCCTGATACCAAAACCACATAAAGACACAACCAAGAAAGAGAATTACAGGCCAATCTCACTCATGAACATTGGCACAAAAATTCTCAACAAAATCTTGGCAAACCTAATCCAAGAACACATTAGAAAAATTACCCATTATGATCAAGTAGGCTTCATCCCAAAGATGCAGGGCTGGTTCAATATACGCAAATCTATCAATGTTATCCATCATATAAATAAACTGAAAGAAAAAAACCATATGATTTGTGATCCTAGAGAAGCTAAATAAGAAGGTGAACCTGAAGAAAATCATGTAGTTATCCTCCTGGAGATTGGAAATACACAAGAGTCCCAGAACCTTCATCTGGCGATGGATGGAGATAGAGACAGAGACCCACATTGGAAAAATGGACTTAATTCCTGGATGGCGATAGAGACAGAGACCCACATTGGAACACTGGACTTAACTCCTTAGGTCCAAAAGAGAAGCAGAAGGAAAGAGAACATGAGCAAAGAAGGCAAGACCAGAGGGAACCGTCATCCATCGATGGATGGCAATACAGACGGAGACCCACATTGGAGCGCCGGACTGAGCACCCCAGGGTCCAAATGAGGAGCAGAAGGAGGAAGAACATGAAAAAGGAAATCAGGACCATGAGGGGTGCGATCACCCACTGATACAAGAATACTGATCTAATGATAGTTCACCAAGGCCAGTTAGACTGGGACTGAACGAGCACGTGATCCAACCAGATTCTCTGAATGTGGCCGGATTCTCTGAATGTGGCTGGCCCGGAGTCTTTCTGAAAAGCCATTGACAATGACACTGGGACTTATTTCCTCTGGATATACTGGATTTTTTGGGATCCAGTCTGTTTGGATACTCACCTTCCTGGACCTGGAGGGAGAAGGGAGGAACTTGAACTTCCCACAGGGCAGGAAACCATTACTGCTCTTAGGGATGGAGAGGGAGGAGGAGAGGGAGTGAGGGGAGTAGGAGGGTGTTTGGAGGGGTGCAGAAATGGAAACTTTTGTAATTTAATAAACTTTGAAAAAAATCTATCAATGTAATCCATGATATAAATAAACTGAAAGAAAAACCATATGATCATTTCAGTAGATGCTGAAAAATGATTTGAAAAATTCAACATCCCTTTATGATAAAGGTGTTGAAGAGATTGGGGAAATAAGGATCATACCTAAATATAATAAAAGCTATTTACAGCAAGCCGACAGCTAACATCAAACTGAATGGAGAGAAACCCAAAGCCATTCCATTAAAATCAGGAACACACCAAGGCTGTCCACTCTCCCCACACCTCTTCAATATAGTGCTTGAAGTTCTAGCAGTAGCAGTACGAAAACATAAGGAAATCAAGGGGATTCGAATTGTAAAGGATGAAGTTAAATTATTGTTATTTGTAGAAGATATGATAATGTACATAAGCGACCCCGAAAACTCTACCAAAAAAATCCTACAGCTGATAAACACCTTTAATAATGTGGCGGGATACAAGATCAACTCCAAATAATTGGTTGCCCTCCTATACACAAAGGATAAAGAAGCAGAGATGGAAATCAGAGAAATATCACCTTTCACGATAGCCACAAATAGCATAAAATATATTTGGATAACTCTGACCAAGGAAGTGAAAGACCTATTTGACAAGAACTTTAAGTCTTTGAAGAAAGAAATTGAGGAGGATACCAGAAAATGGAAAGACCTCCCCTGCTCTTAGATTGGGAGAATCAACATAGTAAAAATGGCAATTCTACCAAAAGCAATCTATAGATTCAATGCAATACCCATCAAAATCCCATCAAACTTCTTCACAGATCTTGAGAGAACAATAATCAACTTTATATGGCAAACAAAAAACCCAGAATAGCCAAAACAATCTTATACAATAAAGGAACTTCTGGAGGCATTACCATCCCTGACTTCAAACTCTATTACAGAGCAACAGTATTGAAAACAGCTTGATATTGGCATAGGAACAGAGAAGTTGACTTATGGAATCGAATAGAAGACCCGGATATTAACCCACAAACCTATGAGCACCTAATTGTCGACAAGGGAGCTAAAGGTATGCAATGGAAGAAGGAAAGCATCTTTAACAAATGATGGTGGCATAACTGGATGTCAACCTCTAGAAGAATGAAAGTAGATCCATATCTATCACCATGCAAAAAACTCAAGTCCAAATGGATTAAAGACATCAACATTAATCTGTCCACTTTGAACCTGATAGAAGAGAAAGTGGGAAGTACTCTACAAGATATAGGCACAGGAGAACACTTCCTAAGTAGAACCCCAATAGCACAGACAATAAAAGAAACAATGAATAAATGGGACCTCCTGAAACTGAGAAGCTTCTGTAAAGCAAAGGACACTGTCAGTAAGACAAAAAGACTACCTTCTGCCTGGGAGAAGATCTTCACCAACCCCGCATCAGACAAAGGTCTGATCTCCAAAATATACAAAGAACTCAAGAAACTAGACACTAAAACTTTAATTAACCCATTTAAAAAATGGGGTACTGAACTGAACAGAGAATTCACAACAGATGAACTTCAAATGGCCAAAAGACACTTAAGGTCATGCTCAATCTCCTTAGGGATCAGGGAAATGCAAATCAATACCACTTTGAGTTACCATCTTACACCTGTCAGAATAGCTAAATTCAAAAACACCAATGATAGCCTATGCTGGAGAGGATGTGGAGTGAGGGGAACACTCATCCATTGTTGGTGGGAATGCAAACTTGTGCAGCCAGTGTGGAAATCAGTGTGGCAGTTTCTCTGGATACTGGGAGTCAACCTCCCTCAAGAACCAGCAATTCCACTCTTGGGAATATACCCAAGAGATGCCCTATCATACTACAAAAGTATTTGTTCAACTATGTTCATAGCTGCACTCTTTGTAATAGCCAGAACCTGGAAACAACCTAGGTGCCCCTCAATAGAAGAATGGTATAAAAAGGTGTGGAACATATACACATTAAAGTTTTACTGAGCGGTAAAAACAATGACATCTTGAATTTTGCATGCAAATGGATGGAAATAGAAAACGCTTTACTGAGTGAGGTAATCCAGACCCAAAAAGTGGAATATGGTATGTACTCAATTATAAGTGTATTCTAGCTATAGTTAAAGGTCTTTGAGTCTATAATTCGTGATCCTAGAGAAGCTAAATAAGAAGGTGAACCTGAAGAAAATTATATACTTATACTCCTGCATATTAGAAATAGACAAGATTGCCAGGCAAACTTGGGTGCACGGGGGTGATGGTGTGGAAGTAAAGGGAGATGGTTAGGGAGAGGGGAGAGGGTGAGGATTAGGGATGGCTTGGGGGAATGGGAAGGGGGGAGGGAGGAAAGATGGTTATGAGAGCAGGGAAGTTTATATCTCAACTAAGGGAGCCATTTTAGGGTTTGCTAGAGACTTGATTCTGGAGGGGTTCCCAGGCCCAAGGAGAGGTCCCCAGATTGTACTCTAGGCAGCAGAGGAGAGGGTGCCTGAACTGGCCTTGTCCTATAACCATACTGAGAATATTTTGCATGTCACCACAGAACCTTCATCAGCGATGGATGGAGATAGAGACAGAAACACATATTGGAATACTGGACGTAACTCCCTAGGTCCAAATGAGAAGCAGAGGGAGGGATATCATGAGCAAGGAAAGCAAAATCAGAGGGGGCCTTCATCTGACAATGGATGGAGATAGAGACGCAGACCCGCATTGGAGCACTGGACTGAGCCCCCAAGGTCCAAATGAAGAGCAGAAGGAAGGAGAACATGAAAAAGGAAGTCAGGACTGCGAAGGGTGTGTTCACCCACTGATACAAGGGCATTGATTGAATGAGAGCTCACCAAGGCCAGCTGGACTGGGACTGAACGAGGATGTGATCAAACCGGATTCTCTGAATGTGGCTGGATTATGCCAGCACCAAGCTGTTTTCAATACTGTAGCTCTGTAATAGAGTTTGAAGTCAGGGATGGTTATACCTCCAGAAGTTCCTTTATTATATAAGATTGTTTTGGCTATCCTGGGTTTTTTATTTTTCCATCTAAAATTGATTATTATTCTCTCAAAGTCTCTGAAGAAGTTTGATGGGATTTTGATGGGGATTGTATTTAATCTATAGATTGCTTTTGGTAGAATTGCCATTTTTACTATGTTGATTCTCCCAATCCAAGAGCAGGGAAGGTCTTCCCATTTTCTGGTATCCTCCTCAATTTCTTTCTTCAAAGACTTAAAGTTCTTGTCAAATAGGTCTTTCACTTCCTTGGTCAGAGTTATCCCAAGATATTTTATGCTATTTGTGGCTATCGTGAAAGGTGAAGTTTCTCTGATTTCCCTCCCTCCTTCTTTATCCTTTGTGTATAGGAGGGCAACTGATGTTTTGGAGTTGATCTTGTATCCCGCCACATTATTAAAGGTGTTTATCAGCTGTAGGAGTTCTTTGGTAGAGTTTTGGGGTCACTCATGTGTACTATCACATCGTCTGCAAATAACGAGAATTTAACTTCTTCCTTTCCAATTCAAATCCCCTTGATCCCTTTATGTTGTCGTCTTTCTATTGCTAGAACTTCAAGCACTGTATTGAAGAGGTGTGGGGAGAGTGGACAGCCTTGTTGTGTTCCTGATTTCAATGGAATGGTTTTGAGTTCCTCTCCATTCAGTTTGATGTTAGCTGTCGGCTTGCTGTAAATAGCTTTTGTTATAATTAAGTATGATCCTTGTTTCCCCAATCTCTTCAACACCTTTATCATAAAGGGATGCTGAATTCTGTCAAATGCTTTTTCAGCATCTAATGAAATGATCGTATGTTTTTTTCTTTCAGTTTATTTATATGATGGATTACATTGATAGATTTGCGTATGTTGAACCAGCCCTACATCTCTGGGATGAAGCCTACTTGATCAAAATGGATAATTTTTCTAATATGTTCTTGGATTCGGTTTACCAGGATTTTGTTGAGAATTTTTGTCCCAATGTTCATGAGTGAAATTGGCCTGTAATTCTCTTTCTTGGTTGTGTCTTTATGTGGTTTTGGTATCAGGGTAACTGTAATTTCATAAAAAGAGTTTGGCAATGACTCTTCTGTTTCTATATTTTGAAATACGTTATGGAGTATAGGTATCATCTCTTCTTGGAAGTTCTGGTAGAATTCTGCTTTGAAACCATCTGGCCCAGGGCTTTTTTTTCCTTTTTTATTTATTTCTTTAATGAATTTCCACTTCCTCCTCTCCTCCCAATACCCTCTTGCTCCCTCAACTCCCTCTCCTCCTCCCTCACCATTCCCAAGTTGACCTATGGAATCAAATAGAAGATCCAGATATTAACCCACAAACCTATGAACACTTGATTTTCGACAAGGGAGCTAAAGGTATGCAATGGAAGAAGGAAAGCATCTTTAACAAATGGTGTTGGCATAACTGGATGCCAACCTGTAGAAGAATGAAAGTAGATCCATATCTATCACCATGCACAAAACTCAAGTCCAAATGGATTAAAGACATCAACACTAATCTGATCACTATGAACCAGATAGAAGAGAATATGGGAAGTAGTCTACAGGACATAGGCACAGGAGACCTCTTCCTTGGTAGAACCACAGTAGCACAGACAATAAGAGAAACAATGAATAAATGGGACCTCCTGAAACTGAGAAGCTTCTGTAAAGCAAAGGACACTATCAGTAAGACAAAAAAGGCTACCTTCTGACTGGGAGAAGATCTTCACCAACCCCTCATCAGACAAAGGCCTGATCTTTAAAATATACAAAGAACTCAAAAAACTAGACACTAAAATTCTCATTAACCCAATTAAAAAATGGGGTGCTGATCTGAACAGAGAATTCTCAACAGATGAACTTCGAATGGCCAAAAGACACTTAAGGTCATGCTCAACATCCTTAGCGATCAGGGAAATGCAAATCAAAACAAATATGAGATACCATTTTACACCGGTCAGATTAGCTAAAGTCAAATGATAGCCTATGCTGAAGAGGATGTGGAGAGAGGGGAACACTCATCCATTGTTGGTGGGAATGCAAACTTGTGCAGCCACTGTGGAAATCAGTGTATTTGTTTCTCAGGAAACTGGGAGTCAACCTCCCTCAAGACCCAGCAATTCCACTCTTGGGAATATACCCAAGAGATGCCGTATCATACCACAAAAGTATTTGTTCAACTATGTTCATAGCAGTACTATTTGTAATAGCCAGAACCTGGAAACAACCGAGGAGCCCCTCAACAGAAGAATGGTTAAAAAAGGTGTGGAGCATATATACATTAGAGTTTTACACAGCTGTAAAAAACAATGACATCTTGAATTTTGCATGCAAGTGGTTGGACATAGAAAAAGCTTTACTGAGTGAGGTAAACCAGACCCACAAAGAGGAATATGGTATTTACTCACTCATAAGTGGATTCTAGCCATAATTAAAGGTCTTTGAGCCTATTATTTGTGATCCTAGAGAAGCTATATAAGAAGGTGAACCTGAAGAAAATCATGTAGTTATCCTCCTGGAGATTGGAAGTAGACAAGAGTGCTAGGCAACCTCGGGTGTCATTTTGAGGTTTACAAGAGACTTGATTATAAAGGGATCCCCGGTCCAAGGAGAGATCCCCAGATTGTTCTCTGGACAGAGGAGAGGGTGCCTGAACTGGCCTTGGCCCATAACCATACTGATGAATATTTTGCATATCACCATAGGACCTTCATCTGCCGATGGATGGAGATTGAGACAGAGACCCACATTGGAACACTGGACTTAACTCCCTAGGTCCAAACGAGAAGCAGAAGGAAAGAGAACGTGAGCAAAGAAGGCAAGATCAGAGGGAACCTTCACCCGTTGATGGATGAAGATTGAGACAGAGACCCACATTGGAGCACTGGACTGAGCCCCCAAGGTGTAAATGAGGGGCAGAAGGAGGGAGAACATGAAAGGACTGTGAGGAGTGCGTTCACCCACTGATACAAGGGGACTGATCTAATGAGAGTTCACCAAGGCCAGTTAGACTGGGACTGAACGAGCACGTGATCCAACCAGATTCTCTGAATTCGGCTGGATTCTCTGAATGTGGCTGGAACGGGGTCTTTCTGAAAAGTCATTGACAACGACACTGGGACTTGTTTCCTCTGCATATACTGGAATTTTGGGATCCAGTTTGAGTGGGGGGTGTGGAAGGGTGTTGGGAGGAGGAGCGGAAATGGAAACTTTTATAAATTAATGAACTTTAAAAAAAAGGAAAAAATATTGAATTGTACACATTTTTCATACACAAATGATATAGTAGATTATGTATTGTCTTAATTACATTTTCATTGATGAGATAAAGTACCTTAACCAAGGGAACTTATATAGCATTTAATTTGAGGTGTGTGGTTTCACTGGCTGATTGTTCAGTACCATGGTAAATAGAAGCATGGCAGTAGTCAGACACGGAACCAAAACAGTAGCTGGAAGCTTTCATCTTGAGATAACCACAAGGCAACAAGAGAGACACAGAGTCTTTGGAAGCCTCAAAGTCTGCACCAAATGACACACCTCCTCCAACAAGGTCACACCTCCTACTTTTTCGCAAACAGTTCCACCAACATGAGATGAAGTATTCAAATATAAGGGCCTATGGGATTATTTAAATTGAAATCTCAATTTTTGTAAACAGTAAATGATTACCGTAACAAAACAAATTAAGGTGTTGCTCACTCCTTCCCATAGAAAGGAAGATTAAGGCTGGTTTTATGCTAATATTCATTAACAACCACTATATATTTTGATATTCCAACTTACCTCCTTTCTGTACTGTCCTCAAGTTTTATTTTAAATAAGTGGAATTTGAATTAATAACTGTCAGAGAATTATGCTTACTTGAGTTAAGATCAACCTGCTAGAGTGGGAACAAGGATGCTAATAAATTATGAAAGCATTAGTATCTTAACATCACTATTGTATTTGCATGTCTTGCCTAACAAGATTATTTTTCCAGTTTAGATTCAATCTCTTCCATTAACAAAAATAGACATTTTCACCTTTTAGTAAATCTAATTGTCGATGTCTTTTATTTTGTGAAGTCTAAAATGGGAATGGCCTTTAGTTTTCTTTTCAGATCACCAATATCTACAACCCTGGCAGAATGCGAGTCTCAATTTCCATACTCTTCCATCAGCACCATCCATAGCCTGATGCTCACTACATTTTTTAAGACTCTGCCTCCATGAGATTTCTCAAAGGTGTTATTTTTACTGCCATTTTCACTGGCATTTACTCCATTCTGATCATTATAGTATTAAAACTGTAAATAATACCTTTGGTTCTAATTTTTCAAGCTTACTTGGTGGTTACTCATTGAATAGATTAATGATGTCAATTTTATATATAATTCAAATGTCATCATAAAGTTATCATTGTTAGAACAAGACTACTTTTGATTTTCTGTGCCTTCTATGCCCTAGCACCAACATTCTCTTTGCTATTCTCAAATCTTTATGAGCCATACCTCCACCAAACTGACATGACATACCTTCCTCATTTTTCCTGCAATTTCTTGTGCTTGCACATCCTTTCCTTCTGGTGTTATTTCCCATATCAGATTTGCATGTCCTTCATCCATCACCAAACTTAACTTATTTGTCTTTAGTAGGAAGCAATGTAATTTAGTGGTTAAAAGTGACTTTTTTGGACGTAGGTTAGGAGGTTTGAAACATGTCCATGTAGTTAAACTGTTTTCTGTTTCCTACTTAGCTAGATGCATGAGTGTATAACTTGTATAATTACATAAAATAATAAATAAAACAGTAGGTATCAGTCTCTTAGATGAACCTCAGTGCCAAATGCTTAACATTTTTGCCTATTTTTGCACCATCAATCTGGATGCAGAATCCAGCATGTTACCTATCTTCAAGTTCTCAACAAAGTATTCCTCCAGTTGTCAAATTTATTTTTCTGGGGAATTATAGTACCCTGAATGCATAAAGCTTTGTTTTTGTTTTTTGTTTGGTTGTTGTTTGGGTTTAGTTTTCTGAGACAGGGTTTCTCTATATAGCCTTGGCTGTCCTAGAACTACCTCTGTTGACCAGGCTGGCCTCAAACTTGCAAAAATTGGACTCCCTCTACTTTCTGAGTACTGGAATTAAAGGTGTGTGCAATAAAAATTGAGTGTCAGCCCTAACAGAAACCGTATACATAAGTATCTCCTGGCAAGGAGGATAAGGAAAATGTTAAATTATTTTTAATTGTAGAGTTTCATTGAGCAAATATATAAAAATACTATTTTTATACTATAAATTATTTTTTAATCTTGGAAAACAGAATTATTTTGCATCAAAATTCATATTTTTATCTTTAAGAATATGGTATATGATGTTGAATTCTTCTGGTTCAATTCCCAATTTGTAATTCTTGGTTGTGGGCCCTGTACAAGCCAGAACTCTCTCAGTTGTCCTTCCTCAATAGTAGAAAAAATAAACTCTGACTTTATCATTTTGTGTGTGTGTGCTCACAAGTGAATAGAGTGAGTAGCTTGAGATACAATTGACTCTTAAACAACTCTGGCATTAGAGAAAAACACATTCCAAAGAGTTAGAAAACTACATATGACATTAGACTTTGCAAAAGCAACAGAAGATACTGGTTAAATAATTATAATTCATGCAATAAATTTTACAGGAATATTCTACATCCCTTTCCATATTCAGTCTTTGGGACCTACTGGTCATGGTATACTTCCAATATATCTCAATCTAGGTTATCCACATTTAAAGTGCTTAACAATCATATGGGACAAGTGGCTACTATATTCAACTATATACTTCTGTGCCATCTAATTGAAATAATGATCACATTTCAAGACAAAATGAACAAACTTCCTTCCTAATTCCCTATCACCACAGCAGTATATTCCTAAATTCACTAATTTTAGGTGTTTGAGAAAGGGATGCAAATGTGGTTCGTTGTGTACCTACCAAATTTCCTAATGACCAACTATATAATATTTTCCAAATTCCTGCCTTTAAAACATAAGAAATACACTCTTGTCTTGCTACAACTGATCTCTCTCTCTCTCTCTCTCTCTCTCTCTCTCTCTCTCTCTCTCTCCCTCACTTATTCTTTTTCTTTTTCTGTGTGTGTGTATCTGTGTGTATGTTCATGTATGCATATCTGTGCATGTGGAAGTCAGAGGTTGATGTTGTTTGTCTTTATTTATTGCTCTTACTGTTTTGAAACAGAATCTCTCACTAAACCACAGTTTTTCAATTGCATTAGAGTAACATTAACTATGTCCAAGGATCTGCCTGTCTCTGCCTCTGTAGAATGACAAACATACATACTTGGTTATCCTCTTCTTTCACATGCGTGTTGAGGCATGCAGACAAATCCTCATGTTTGTGCAGCAAGTACCAAAACCATTGAGTCATCACTCCCTCCTCTTTCTTACAATTTTATCAAACCTACATGTCTCTCTTTCTGTTCTTGAAATCTGTCAGCAAAACTAACAGAGTTATATCCCTTTCTCCAAAGTAAGTATTCCTTTGAAAAAAATCTTTTAATTGTAATTGGTAGAAAAAGGTGATGAATAAACCTCTTCTCTCATAAAGATATTTTAATGTGTTACCTCCACAGTAGAAAATGAAGCCCACCCAGGCATTAAAAAGTACACAGCTATTGCCATGATCAAAATTAAACTCTACCCACATCTTAACACAGCACTACTAAAAAACATTTACCTTTTAAGTTAATTTTCTAATTTTAAGACCATAGGAGGTAAAACAGTATTTTCCTAAGCACCTAGCATAAATCATGTAGTAAACTTACTAATTATCATTGCTTCATATTTGAATTAAAAAAAAGAGAACACAGCAAATATTAATCTCAATAGCACCTTAACATTTCCAGTCCAATGTATTTGAGTTTTCTCACCTTGACAAATCATCTTTTGCATCTGTCTCTTAAACCTTTCTAAAAAGCCATTCATTTGCTAACTAAACTGATCAATAGTTCTGTGGATTTCACAATAGTAGCTAACCATTAAAAATCAGTTTCTGTTTTCTACTTGGTTTAGAATGACACCATTGGTGGCATGCCAAAATTTCTGTAGAATGTTGTTTCTGTGGAACTTACAGATATCTGAAAACCCCTAAAATCTGTTGAAATCTGTATTATATTACATCATCGCTTAGCTGTGCCAGTAATTTTGGATCATTCCCTTTTGAATTTCGGTAAGACTCAGCATCTCACTTGTCACTGAAAGACTATTTAAGGATATTCTCTATATTGAGACAACTGCAGAAATCGTGTCAGACTAAGAGTTACATGATTTGGACTTCTTTAGACCAGTAGTTAGTCACTTTTGCTAATTTTTGAGCTTCAAGTTATTTATCTATGAAATGATGGATTTTAAAATATTTTATTGTTGATTTAGTCTCTATCCATGTTATAATGTGTGACTTAATAATAATTATTATCCATCAGAAAATAAAGCAATTTAATATAGTCTGTGTAGCTCATACTAGAATCCTATCCTTTGACTCCTAGGTAGGAACTACTATCTTTGATAGAAATTAAAACAACAGCTTTCATGTTGGCATAGAAAGTATTTTCAAATTTCCCTTCAGAGCAAAAATTCAAGTGTTTTTATGTCAACTGTTCTTTCTCTCTTCATTGTCCAACTTCCTTTCCTAGCAGTGGATACTTATATTTTTCCACTGCTACTTCTTTTTTCCCTTCAGTTAACTTTAGTTTTCTTACATTCTTGTTTTCCATCATGGACTTTTGCTAAGCCAACACTGAATACCACATTTCAGTCCTCGCTTACAAAGAAAGCCTCTTCTCTGGACTTTTCTCATACCATGTGTTTGAGGTTATTATGCTTTCCTGATCACATCAGTCTTTCTGTTCTTACCCCTCATTATTATCAAGCTCATAATTAGTCTAATAATAAAGGGCTTCATTTTGGTGATCTCTACTAATCTTGTAGTTTTGACATCTCACAATCACAGATTATTTCTGTATTATCACAACTATTTCTTCTGATGTTTATAATTACTGTCTTCATAGTCTCCCATACTGAAATTTCACAGTACCTCTATCAAACAAGTAGAGTTTTCATCTCTCTTAAAGCACACACACACACACACACACACACACACACAGAGAGAGAGAGAGAGAGAGAGAGAGAGAGAGAGAGAGAGAGAGAGAGAGAGGGCTTTTCTAACAGTCTACATTTCAAAGACAACATGGTAAATCTATGCAATTAAATATTGATCTCACAGTCTAGGGTTCATCCTTTATAACTGCATTTATGAAAGCTAATGCAGAATCACAAAATTAAGCTACTTTATATCTTAGATACCTATGCATTTTTGTATTTTTCTTACTTCCGCAGTTAATCCAAGGATCCATTATAGCATCTTTATTGGGAGCCTTCTATATGGAATTGTGACTTAACCTGCTAGACTCCAGTGTTTCCTTAACTGCAGTGCAAATACAATTTTGCTCACTTTCCTCTTTAAAGCTTCTATTGTTCTTTTAAAAATTAGAGCAAAATCAGGTTAGGTATAGTGATGAATGTCTGTGATTGCTTGAATGATCATGGTCACCATAGGCTCATTGTTTGAATGTTTGGGAAATAGGAGGTGTGGACTTGTTGTTGTATATTTGGCTTTGTTGAGGGCATGTGTCACTTTGGATGAACTCTGAGATTTTAAAAACCCACACCATGCTGAGTCTCTATTCTCCCTCTTGCTTTCTGTTTGCTACTAACCGATCAGGATGTAAACTTTCAGCTACTATACCAGAACCATACATACCTGTTTTCTGCTATTAGATGCTTTCTCTTTATAAGACTTGCCTTGGTTGTGCCGTCTCTTCATATCAATAGTAACCACAAAAATAGTAACTAGGAAAAAAGTCAGTACCAGGAACTAAGTAAAGTTTTAATGTGGTGGCCTGATCGTGCTGTTTGGAAGACTTTGGGATTTTGAACTAGAAAAGTGGTTGAACTCTTTAAAGTGGGACTTAAAGGTCCAAGAGAGTAGGACCACAGAAGACGGTCGTGACGAGGACAACATGGGCTATAGGAGCTCAGCTCAAGAGGCTTCAGAAAGGAAGAACATTATCTGGACTACAGTAAATTCCAGTAATATTTTGGCAAAGAATTGTAGGACTTTTGGCCCTGTACAGAAACAATCTGCTGGAGGTAAAATTGAAGAGTTTGGAGCTAATGTCGCTGGTGCAGGAGATATTTCAAGATAACCCAGAATTGACTGGGCCAAAGATTGTTAGTGATCAGACTTATGAAGATCTACAAGGAAGTACCCTAGCCAGTAAGAACAACTCTCCATGGCCTCTGTGTCAGTTTCCCCTCCAGGTTTTTGCCCAGTTTGAGTTCCTGCCCTGGTTCCTCTCAGTGGATTGCGATTGTAAGTCAAATAAATCTATTCCTCCCCAAATTGCTTTTTGTCATATTGTTTTATCACAGTAGTAGTAATCTTAATTCAGACAATTCTCCATAATTCCTGAACTAGCATTATATATATATATATATACATGCACACATATATATATACATACACACACACACACATATGTGATCAATCTTATGAACATTTTGAAGAAAATGATAAGGGTTATATGACAATACTCCATGTCAAAACAAAACAAAAAACAACAAAAAAAATCAAGTCAAAAATTATAGCAAAATTAAATCAGCATGATATACATATATAGTATTAAGTGAGTTTTTGTTCTTTTTCCTGTCTGTTTTATCTCTTGCTCTGTCACTTCTTTCTCCTCATTGTTGATCATGCTTCAGTAACCCTATTATACAGAAAATACAGAAAAATAGTTCAACTCAGGCAAAATTTGGGAGCACTGGGGTACAGGTAGGATAGGGGGAAGGGGAGAGGGGAAGAGAGAAGGGAGAAGGGGAGGGTGGGGGAGAGCTTGGGGGGGAGTGGGAAGGTTGAGATGGAGGAAGGATGGATATGGGACCAGGGGAAAAGGTATCTTAATTAAGGGAGGCATTGTGGGGTTGGCAAGAGGCTTGACTCTAGAGGGGTTCCCAGGTCCAAGGAGAGGTCCCCAGATTGTTCCTTGGGCAATAGAGGAGAGGGTGCCTGAACTGGCCTTGTCCCATAGGCACACTGATAAATATCTTGCATATGACCATAGAACCTTTATCTGGTGATGGATGGAGATAGAGACAGAAATCCACATTGCAACACTGGACTGAGCTCCCAAGGTCCTAATGAGGAGCAGAAGGAAGGAGAAGATGAGAAAGGAAGTTAGGACAGCGAGGGGTTGGTCCACCCACAGAGACAGTGTGCCTGATCTAATGGGAGCTCACCAAATCCAGCTGTACTGTAACTGAATGAGCATGTGATCAAATTGGACCCTCTGAATGTGGCTAACAATTGAGGCAGACTGAGAAGCCAATGATAATGGCACTGGGATTTGTCTCTACTGCCATGAACTTGCTTTTGGGGATTCTATTCTATTTGGATGCATACTGTCCTAAGCCTGGATGTAGGAGGGAGGGCCTTGGACTTCCCACAGGGCAGGATACCCTGTCCTCTCTGAGAACTGGAGGGTGAGAAGGAAGGGCGAGTGGGGGAGTGGGAGAGAAGTGGGAGGAGGGGAGGAAGTGGAAATTTTGAATGGTATTATTTATAAAGTAATAAAATATTATTAGAAAAAAATAAAAATAAATAATTCACCTCAAGACATTCACCCATATTGTTTTCCAGTTTTAAGCAATATTATCCCTCCTTGTTACAGAAGCATCTTCACATTATCATTAAGAAAAGTTGTTTCTTTTCTGATATATTTTCTCATTTCCTTCTTGTTAAAGGGTTCTTTTTTATTTATTTATTTATTTATTAAAAATTTCTACCTCTTCCTCGCCTCCATTTTCCCTCCCCCTCCCCTCCTCCCCTCCCTCTCTAGTCTTAAGAGCAGTTAGGGTTCCCTGCCCCGTGGGAAGTCCAAGGTCCTCCTCCCTCCATACAGGTCTATAAAGGTGAGCATCCAAACAAACCAGGCTCGCACAAAGTCAGTCCATACAGTTGAATAAAAACCCAATGCCTTTGTCCTTGTCTTCTCAGTCAGCCTTCATTGCCAGCCATGTTCAGAGTGTCCATTTTGATCACATGCTTCATCACTCCCAGTCCAGCTGGTCTTGGTGAGCTCCCATTAGATCAGTCCCACCGTCTCAGTGGGTGGACTCACCCCTCGTGATTCTGACTTCCTTGCTCATGTTCTCCCTCCTTCTACTCCTCATTTGGACCTAGGGAGCTAAGTCCAGTGCTCCAGTATGGGTCTCTGTCTCTATCTCCATCCATTTATCCAGAAATTCATATCTGTTGCCGTTCCATAAGGCACAATATGTCGCTTGAATGTATATTTTATTCATTCATTGTTTTTATTAGTTTATAAATTAAGTCTCAGAAGATCAGACAATACTATGCTTTTTATATTCATTCTAGATTTAACTCAGAACATCAAATGTGTTTTCTCTGGACTGAATACTTAATGACTAAATTGGATATGAAAGAAAACTGAATATAGTGAGTGGCTAGCTCATGGAGAAGGAAACAGGAATTATCCCTTTTGGCTTCCCACTCAGTTTGTATTTTATACTCCTGTTCTTGCTATTAGTTTTTCTCTCACTTTAGGTCAGCCTGGGTAACAGAACTCAGGCCCATCAAATATCATTGCTTCTTGCTGGAACAGTGACTTGTTCCATCTTTGTAAGCCTACAAAGATGTAGGGCTGTATTCGCTCACAATCTATTGTGCTGGGCTCTCTCTACCATTACTGGAGCTCCAAAATTTCATTTATTTTACCCATTCTCAGCTTTTCTGCATATTCATTAGCGTTCATCTTTAAAAGGAACCACTTTTCTGCTTTCCTATTTATATTGTCTGATTTTTTTAGTCCATGAAAAAACCTTGTTAATTATACATTGTTCTTTTTACCCTGAAGTATAAACTAATTTCTTATTTTCTGTTACAGAATGATGCACTGACAACTCAGAGTAGTAAGTTTCTTTCAGTTCACAAAAATCACAATCAGTCAAACTGAAAAAAAATCAATACATGTACTTATCAACAGAGCCAAGATTTCTCACAAATATAGTTGATTGTACTTAAAAAATGAAATACTAAGATGATAAAATGTTTAGTAGATACAAGTTGTCCTTCATTAGCAATGGACTGTGCTTTAGTGTAGTTGATTGGATGAAATAATTGCTACCCAAGAAAATATAAAAAATACAAAAACAGAATACATTCTAGCAACAAATCTGGAGGAATATACAGCCGATATTAAAAAATGCTTTTTGGAGATGGTGTGGCAACTGAATGAAAGATGAGCATACACACATACAAACTGGGAAATCATCAGACATAGCATAAGAGTCAAATACTATCAAATAAAACCATATCTAAAGCCATTGCTGAAACCTCCTGTTGTACCAGGTCCCAGAACTTCTGGTGCAGAACTAAAGTGATTCTTGATTTTCCGAATGATGTACATTCAGACCCATGTATGATCACATGTCTTGCATGGATCATGTGATATTTCTTGCTTTTAAGGTGTTCTGCATCCCATTCTGTTCCAATTTTGTTCTGTGTGTGTTCATTTTTCTTAACACATGTAGTGACTATTTTGAGAATGCTAAGTAAACAAGGTATGTTGGTTTGGAGTTGTTGCTGTTCCAAATGTGGTTAGGGAAATTATAATTAAACGTATGATTTTATTCCTGTGTTTGTGATATATTTTTATGTCATTTATTCACATAAATCTTACAGTTGTTTTCACTTGTGTTCACAAAAAACAAAACCTGTCGCAAAAACACAAATAGAAAATGTTCTGATTCTAAATTATCATTTTAGTGAAATACCAAAGATTTACTATTTTAAAAATTAAGTAATATGAACATTTAAGATAAAGATGACTTCTGGAGGCAAGTAAGGGCATGTGATCAGTACTGGTTATCAGATATTGATATTTCTATCTGCAATATTCAATTTATTAAGGTAGATTAAGCTTTTTAAATATTATATAGAATTTTCATATTCTCTAAATCACAACAGCAGTTTAAGAAGTATATTCATAAGTAACTTAAGTATCAATGTATATTATCCCGATTTGTTTGATTTTTTATATTTATTGTTTAAGTGTCATTTGCCAGATATCAGTAACATTAAATTAGATACTAGAATATTTTAGAAAGACAGTAAAATATAAGGTCCACAATTGAATACATGAAGGAACTCTAAAACATTTTAAACTGTATTAAACAAAATTATTGATGGGGAAAGAAAACAATTTTTACTTTGACTACATGCCAGCTTAGAGTCTGATTTGTCACTTGTTCTGTTAGTGTTGAAGGAGTCAGTGAAGTCTACCCCAAAAGAAACAAGGGGGTAGAAATTATGCTCTTTCTAAGGATAGTCAAAACAACAGATGGATGACCATCAAGCATATGTGACAGTTCCTGAAAGCTGGCTGGTTATGGAAATAAAGTGCAGCTGCAGCAAAGGGCACGTTGTGAACTTGTACCCTGTCAGGATACAAGCAACCCAAATGCAGCATATAATCCATATAAGTAGCAATTAGCACCGTCTTTGAAGAATTACTTATCTATCACTTGTCCCATGCCAATGTGTGCATCTCATAGCCACATATAACACCTTTATGTGACTTAGACTTTTATTTTTTCTCATTAGTCATCTAATTAACTGTTCTTAGTTCACTGAATTCTAACGATCTTGGATGATACCATTGTCATCTCCTACATTAAGAATTTTGTTTTGTGATATAAATAGTAAAATAAAAGTACTAATTCTTAGGCAATGTAGAATATTATACATATAAATTTCCAAATATCTTAGTATTGTTACCATTTCTTATTTCACCAAAATAGACCATCTAGAAAAATGATTATCAAGAGGCTAGTAGAGAAATGATCTAGTATTTCCAAGAGTCCGAGTGAAAATGGAGAAGAAAAATTAAACATTTATCTCTTTGGTAGATTAAACATAAATTACATAAAGTATACATCTTTATCTCAATATTTATCTAAAATAATTGTTCTGTATTCTGAAACATGTATATTAAATCACAACCATTACTGCTAGTCTAAAACTGGCCATCAATGTAATACACTTTTTAAAATGGAAAATACAACCTAAATTTTAGCAAATCTATAGTCAGCGCTCAATGTTTCCAATGGGATTATAATAAAATCATCTTTAGAAATATATATAGCATACAAAAACTAAATATAGACTATGGATTATGTGGACAAAAGAGAAGCATACAGCTATTGTTGTGGAGCAGATAAAATTGCTAAAAATCTAAGAAATAGATTTATTAATTTTATATAAATATCAATTTAATTTTAAGAGATTTAGATGAGTAGGCTTGTTATTTTGTAGAAAAGTTAAGTAATGTTTCAATGAGATAATGTAACGTTTTTACATTTAAGCAATCAAAAAATGTTATCACTTGAATTTGAGACCAGAATTTAATAGTTTCCCAAGTTCCCCAGCATGCAATCCTTTCTTTGTTGTTTGCTGATAATTCTAACAAAATATATACATTCTTAATTTTCATATAGCAGTAAGCTTGAAAACAATGAATACAAGAACTGTATGAGCTTATAAATATACCATTAACAGGAAGGGCAGTCACAGATATGAATGCATTTGTGGCATATATTTATACTTCCGCTGAATCTCATAATTTTCTTGAAGACATTCTTCTGTTTTTTATCTTTATTTGTTTGTTTATTTTGAAACAGGGTTTCTCTGTAGCTTTGGAGCCTATCCTGGAACTCACTTTTGTAGACCAGCCTGGCCCAAAATCACAGAGATATACATACCTCTGCCTCTCAAGTGCTGGTATTAAAGGCATGTACCACAACCACCCAGTTTCAAGATGTATTTATTGGGGACAATGACTGGAGACTGTCATGAATTTGAACATTAATACCTGTTTCTACTGAAACAGTCTTACCTGCACCCAGTTCTATCTTAGCACAGCTTCCCAAGCCTAGCTCAGAATTAGAGTACAGATTCATCTTGCCATTCTTATAGGACACTTTCTAAGCTGTTCTGTTTTATTTAGTGTGATGGTTTGAATGAGAATAGCCCCCATAAGTTCATGTATTTGAATGCTTGGACTGTAGTTGGTATAAACACACTATCTGTGAAATGTGTGGGTGTTTGTGTGTGGTATGTACCCAAACACACTCTGACACCAAAGTTCAGTAATAAAATAAAATTCTGAAGTCTGAACTTCTTTAAATATAAAATTGTTTGAGTGATAATATAACACTATAAATAGAAAAGTATAGTGCTGACCTCATGTAATGCCTTGGAATCAAAAGGCAGAGACACCAAAATGTTGCATAAAATTATCTGTAGTTTTTACAAATTAAGCAAAAGTAAGTTTCATTTCAGAAATGGAGTTTCATGCTTCAAATGAACTCACTGTATTTACACAACTATTATAAAATCTGACACAATACAAAATCTGAACCATTTCTAGCCTATTGTGTGTGTGTATGTGTGTGTACACATGAGTTCACGCATACATGCTAGTATTTTTGTGTGTAAGTGTGGTATGGAGGTGAAATTCATGACCTTGAACATGCTAGGAAATTACTCCACCACTAGGCTATATCACTAGACTTCTGTTTTTTAAATAAAGTAACAATTCTTTATAGATTTTGTGACTCAAAGGACACTTCTGACATAACATTAATTGGATATTAAACTGCCAAAGTGTCTCCTCCTTTAGTTGTGTGTATATATGCTATGTGTGCACATGTACAAATGTAAACGTACATACCAAAAATACATGGTAGTTTTTCGTGAGGAAGATAAACACTTATAATTAAATGGTTGAGGCAAGCCTCCTATATATGAATAGAATTGATTTTATTTAAAAAACAAAGTAAGTAATTGTGCAAAAAAATATTATCTCTTGATTGTAGTTGAAGTGCATATTGGATGGACTGGCATATAACTGAGTCACTATAAAAATAAACTCAACTATTTTAGCAAAACCTTCAAACTAATAGATTTAATTTTCTTCAGATCATGTTAAAAAGTGAATATTTCCATTTCCTATTTTTCCTAAACAAAGATTTCAAGGCAAACTACTCCTTTGAATCAGTCACAGACTAGATGGAAACTCTAACAGATGTCACTTAACAATGAACACTATTTAGATGTAAGAACATCTCAAAAGATAATGACCAGAACATTATACTCATCATCTCATTATACTCATATACTCATTATACTCATATTCCATCATCTCATTATACTCAGTATTAGAAATGATATATACTTATGTTTCTCTTGAAATATGGTGTACTTCCTTGACTAATAATCACATTCTCTAGAAGTTAAACATGACTACCTTTTCAGATTTTCTAGTACCAGTAAATAGCCAGTCACATTTGAAAATGAGAATGTGAGCCACATAGAAGTTTCTGATAGGGTTTTAACATAATTCTTGAATAGTCTTCATTATACCTAGAACCTTTATAACAGCTGGATTCTATTACTCAAAACTTGGCTTTTTATTGAAGAAGATATGTGCTTTAGATTTTAATAAGATGATGGTGACTGATATTGATGATGAATACGAAAAAGTACTTTGAATTCTTTAAATCAACATCTTAAAAGACTCTTCATGGTAACTTATATAATTAAGATTAATTTAAAATCATAACATAGATATACATTTATAATTTTGTGTGAGGATATGGAAGGGATTTATACTGCATGATAGGAAATTTTGTCACTGAAGAAAAATAATTCATTTGGACACAGATAGACTCGGCTTCAGAGTTATATAATTTAAAGTCACCAAGAAATCTAAAATGTTTTGTTTTTCTTTAAATAATACTGACAACTTTAAACATTAAAATTAATATTTTGATGTAATTATCACTTACATACTGTACCTCATCTTTGAAATACAGTTTTAAAAAAAGTATTATTGTTGGCTGAGATAAAGTCTTAAAAGTCTTACAGTGGGCTGAATTGTCATCTAGAGCTGAGAGTCTACAGAAGAGGTATCTGTGTTCATTATGCTCCCCATCTCATTCAGCCAAAGTGCCAAAGTTATTAAGTAGATGCAGTTAATTATAACACCAAATATGATTCAGAAAAATAAAAGATAAACTTACTCAAACTTAATGATTTATATAAGCAAAGTATTAAAAATTTCAAAAGAAATTGTCTTATAGCTTACATGCAGAAAAATAAAGAGTAGAAAATTTAAGAAATTAAACACCACAAAATGAATATCAGATGAATATGACGAAAAATACAGCATGCGATCAATCAAATATAATCCAGACTTAAAGTATTCTGAGTGCTTCCATTTGTATCTCTAGACTTCTAAACACCAAGTTAGACTAAAAACTTAGAATAATTCATTTAGTAACCTACATACTACTAAATACATCCCTATTATCAAAGATACTCTGTAGGCTAAGATTAGTGACACACACAGCAACTTAGAAACACAACCATGTCAATAAATTTCATTTAATAAGTATTTCAAATTAATTCTGCCTCACATCTCTGTCTTTTCAAAGCAGCTTACTCAATGGTTCATTCACTGTAACTTCACAGTTATGCATTATTGTTTTTTGGTTTAACTATGATTTTCTTGGCTATAATGAAGTATCAAGGAAGAACAAAAATGCTATGGAAATCTGTATCCTTTATTCTCCATTAAATGAAATTATATCTTTTTCCTTCTAATTTTGCTCACTTTTAGTATTGAGGGTAGAATATCCTTTTTCTGATTGTAAAATAGTGCCAGAAAATCATCACTGTAAGCATGTATGTTACATACTCAAAGCCCTTTACCTTTGTGTGACTTTATTTTAAGCCATTGAAACCTTAGTATATTTGAGACCAAATAATTATATAGTTTCCTAAAACGTCCATATACTACATATGATTTCAGTCTCTTTCTATAAAAATAATCCTCCACACTGCAACCTTTATTTCCACTGACTGTAAATTTAATTCAGAAATCTGTAATAATGATATAAATGTTTTGAATTCAAACTTCATACACTAATCAAAACACAGACTTATTTAGACTCTACATTCTGACAGGTTAATTATTGAAGATCTCCTTCATATTTATGAAAATACAGATTTTTTAATTTATAAATTTTTAGAGAAATTAATGATTTTTATATTGAGCTCCCTTCTGTCTTCCTAGAGTTTCTTTGTGATGTAAGAATTGCTATTATGATGATGATTATGAGAAACATGAGAAAATTTATTGCTTCCGCCTGGTACCCAGCATGTCATTGTCTTGTCACTATCAATTTTCCTATTTTTATTTTCTTTACATACACCTAAACCTTATGAAAAGCCAGTGAGTTTTTCTATCATATTCCATTCTAGTTCATTGCCTCAATCCATGTTGTCCCAGGAGTTCTCCATTCTTATACCCACCTCTGCAATCTAGGGTATCCAGAAATAGTTGTTCCCATTTACTTCATGCTTATGAGATTGCTCATTATTAATTGATTCATTTGCCAACCCTCTTTTTTTTTTTTTTCTGGCTTGAGGAAACTTGTTAGTCACCCAACTACATAATCATAGTTCTGGGATTTGCATCCAGTTAGTTTGTCTTAAGACCTTACCTTATGAGTATGCCATGCTTTGACATACTAAAATCAGATCAACTCCAGGAAACCTTAAATGTCATTAGTACTTCCATGAGTATTTCCCTTTTCTCTTCCTTTTTTATCCCATTTCTCTCTGAGGTAACTGGGTAATTTCTTCTGCCAGTGCTAGTGATATACCCATTTTATTTTCTTTGCCAGGTGATACCCTTTGAAGACTGTATTCTCACTCATATTTTATAGCTTCTTAGTAATAAAATGCTTCTCAAAATAGTGAGCTCTCTGTAAATATTGGTTATATTGATTTACCAAAGAAGGAATGAAAAGATTCTCCAAATATATCACAAAAGCATTTGAAACCATTTCAATAATATGCTTAGCAAATTTAAAACTTGAAAACCATGATAATTCCTACTGGGAATTTATTTTTTTACACATTTGTATTTTTGCCTTTTTTGAACTTAAAATAACTGAGTAACTGTTTGAACATTTTAGTTTCAAAATAATTCATTCAATTGATTTTTACTAAAAATTTGATATTTACTGAACCATATTATAGTATTCAAAACTATTCTTCCAGGAATTTTGGTGAATTGTGCATACTGTAAAAAAACTGAAGTTTAAGTAATTGTTCATAGTAATGACTCTATCAATATAAATGACTTGTTTTCTTTTCTCTGAGCCAGTTCAAAAGTTTTATTTCATATGGCATATATTAGCTCATTCATATAATAGCCTGTTTTGGAGGGAGTAAAAGTTAACTATGTTTTTAAAATAACAAACTAACAGTTGCCCAAAGATATTAAAGATAAAATAATTTTAATATATTATTTAAAGAGAGTTTGCTTCAATTCACTCAATTTCTCATGTTTAAGGAATGGGATGGCACTTGTGTATGTGAAGCTTCTCTTTCCCTAGTCATCAGAAGATCAAATTTCCCCCTTTCCTTATGTGTTGGCATTGCTCTTTGACAGTTGTCCAGTAAAAATGTTAATAATTACACAAACACAACTCTCAATTATTTACAGCAACACATTAGATGTGAAATTTAAGATGTGCCTCTTATTCTTTCAAACTCAAACTGAGTACCTACATTAGCAACATTCCCACTATACAGAACAAGGTAGTTAATGGGGGTTAATGCAAATTTATGGAAATTTAAGGAAAATGATTTTTGGGGAATTCAATTTTACAATTGAATTTTTAAATCTTTTAAGTTCTGCAATTTATAAACATATAAATTTCACCTGGGAGGTGAAGTATAAAACCTAATTTATAAGCATGTGTTTCTCCTGAGGGGTGAAGTATAAAATCTAATTTCACAGTACTCAGAGAGCCGGAGCATCTTTTATGAATGACTTCTCAATCTATTTTCTTAAACTCTGTAATGGTCTTTCTCTTAGTAATTCATTGTTGAAATTATTATTGGTAAATACAGAATGGATTGTTGACAACAGAATTGCCTCCTAGTGAATTATGCAGAAAATACAATCGATCTAGAGACACAGATGGGAATGGTAGATCTGAGAAGCGAGAAGGAGGAAAGGAAGGGAAATGGAACATACACACACAGAGAGACATACATGACAGAGAAAGACAGACAGAGAGAGAGGACATGCACAAGCATGGACAAAGAGAGGTGGCTTTTTTCATGATCAGGTAATTAGTTTATTAATTATTGGTGGCAGCAAAGGATCTGCTTCCTTATAATTTATTCTATATGGCCAAAGAAGATGCTTGTACTTACGCCCTGACCTGAAGAAAATGAAATTATTTTCTGAACAGGTAGGCAGTTTTTAAAGTGAATTACTCTACAATTAGAATGATATTACATTCCTTACCTTTGTATAACTGATGGCCTAGAACAACAGACTATTCCGATGTGAATAACAGAAAGGTAGCAAGGCAAATTCAAAGTAGAGCTTTCTGGAATGATGCTCACCCCTTCTCAGATCTTCTAAAGTCTAAACTGACTTTTTCCTTTGTTCCTATTACTGTTGCATCAGTGCACCTTGATTATACTCCCTACAGGTAAACAGATAAGTACCCCTGCTTGCTCTTGATACAATAAAATGGCGTAACATTTTCAGTAACAGATATAAACAACAAGTGAGTTTGCCCTTAGCAGGTGTGGCCTTGCAATGATTAACACTGGTCAGTCTTTTGCAGAATGAGCAAGTAAATACTGATCCTCCACTAAGATTTAAAGCCAGCCATTCAATTGCGTCTTAAGCCCGGGTAAGAGGAAATAAGCTTTCCCAACGCATAGAAATGGCCGTATAATTCTGTGGAGCTTGTCAATGAGAACCTACAGGCAGAGGAGAATTATAATTTGATTCCCCAGGAGACAGTGACTAAGGCACGCACACTGACCATCCCAAAAAGAGGTAAAGAGAGAGTGAAATGGCTCAACGTACACACACCCCGCTCCATACCGGGGACGAGTCTCCAAGCTGCGGTGTGTGCTCTCGGAGGGCCAGGCTGAAACTGACTGCCCCCACGGCGACGCTGGACACTCCCAGACCTATCTCCAGCACAGAGAGCACTAACAGGCTCCCAATGATCTGGCTGCTGGTGCACATCCTCCTTGGGTCATCATTCCTTTCAGCTCAGAGAAGGAAGCCAATCATCCACTTTCCTTCTTCCAAAGTCCTCCTTAGCCCCTTCCACCCCCTACCACAATCCAGATCTTCAAACTTTTCTCTCTTCACCACCAAAACATTATCCACAAGGTCTGGATTTCCAGAGCCAGAAAAACAACGTTTTTGCGGCCAGGCCAGAAAGAGCTGCTCCAACCCCTGGCACGTTCACACAGCAACCGCCGGCGATGGGTGGGAGTCCAAAAGCCAACACTGGGGAGCTGGGCTCTGGAGAGCCAGGCAGTTCACAAGGCGCTGTACAGAGTTCTGCTGCATCTGGTTTCTCGGCTCCCAGGAGCTCCCCGGCACCTCTCAGGCTTCCTTCTGTTTCCCAGCAGAGGAAGCGAGCTTTGTTTCCTAAAGATAAAGGGACTGCTCACAATCCCTCTCCGCCAGTCCTCTCGCCTCCTCTTCTTTGTTTTCCTGGCAGCGCAAAGTGCTTCTGTGAATTCCTAGGTCTCCAGGCAGAGCAGGTTGATTATACTCAGCACCACATTTCTAGCACTTGCTTGTGGCTAGAAAAAGCGACCTTGTCTGATGGCCTCTCCGTCTTTTTTTTTTCCCTCCGTCGTTGTCCTCTTCTTTGATCTGATTCTCTCTCATAGCTATGACCTCATTGGGGCTTAGGCGACTGATGGAGGAAGAAAAATCCTAATGTATTTGTGGGTCTTGGAAGAATACTCTTGCTGACCCCTTGCTCGCCCCGCCCCTGAACCCAAAACAGGGTCCCAAACTCTATACTTTTGCATCTCCCCTACTCCGTTCCTCCTGGTCCTACCCAGTCAGGAGAGGTGGCTATGCCTAATGCCTACGTCAATGTGGGCTCATTCTATGCAAAACTTTCCTCCACGTGCATTTTCTTCCGCTTGGGGAATATACAGCAAAAGAAAGCTAAGTGTACCAGAATGGCGAGAAATCAGACTGCTGTTTACACAAAAATTCCAGGGGACCCTTATTTTTAAAAAATCCTGTGTCCCAGTGAGCCCACGCTGAAGCTTGTTCATTAAAAGAGAGAATCCACTCTCTGCCATCACTTCCTGGTACCTTTTGTACTAGGAGGGGAAGGAGCAGTCAGTTGGAGACACACTTCCCTTGATAGTCATGTGCCCACACATTCTGAGATGCATAGTCAGACCCAGCATGAGAGAGATCCTGTGTTCTTACTTTGAAAAAAAAAAAACCTGTAGATAGGGAAAGATAAGAACTGAAAAAATAAGACTGAAAACTCGAGATACATATACTTAAGTACTACTCGAAAACAAGCATTACTTACTTACAAAGAAAATGCTTTATCTAGTACATCACTGCTTTTGACTATCTTCAGTTTCTCTGAATCATTATGGAAGAGGTTCAAGCACGGCTTGTGTAATTTTGTTGCTTTCTGTGATACAGTTTGGGATTCTAGATATAGGGAAATTCTATGAATTGACCAGTTTTATGTTCAACGATTTTGCCCAAGGAAAACATCTCAAAATGTTACATCAAAGAAATTCAGAATGGTGAGGGTTCTGAGGTACAGATCCACCAATCATCCTTCTCAGAAACTAGTTCTTTAGTTAGAGATAAAGTGAAAGAAAACGTAAATAAAGGGGGTTCTGTTACAGTCCACAATTTGAGGGTATCTTCTGCCCAAAAACACCACATATTCATTTTTTTCTTTTTTGAAGCTGCAATGTCGAGGAAACAGAAGCCCTAATTCTGCAGCAGAAGTGTCAGTTTCACCTTTAAACATTTAACTCAGGACTTGCTTCATAGTTTTGCTTCTATAATCTCATTTATTGCTTTTTGATATGTTTGTTCCACAAGTTTTGAAACTTGAATCACATGCCTCTAAATTGACATAAAATCAAAAAATGATTGCAAGTTATTAAACATTAATAAATCTTTATTGTAATATTTAGAGCACAACTGACATATTTATGTTGACTGATAACTATTGAAGTCATATTATTTTTCATTTCTCAAAATAGTCCCCTCAAATAGCCAGTTATCAGAATTTCTCAAATAGCAATATTTATGATATTTAAATACTGTATACTCAATCATATATACTGATCACAAAGGAAGACTCACTGATGCTACTCCCATATTCCGGATATTCATATTCCTAGATAACAAATATTGTTTAACAAGCCTTTCCCTTCTGCCATAGTAGTTTATAGAACAGCAAACTAATTACAAAACATGAACACTCACAGGTGAACCTCAATAGCCAGCTGTCTAATGTGAATACTCCTAATACCAGAACTGTAAGCATGTGATGGAAAAAATATAGAATTAAAAAGAGAAATATAGATCAGGAAGTGATAGTGCATGCCTTTAATCCCCTCATTCAAGAGTCAGAGGCAGGTGAGGATATGGGAAAAACAATAGAAATCATAGAAGGTATGAAGACACTACCAAGTAAATGCTGGTAGTCTGTTTAACAGTAGTTCATAAGAAGGCATTTAACAGTTTCTTTTCATTTATTTACTATTCAGTGCATGATTTATAGTTATAATCAGAATTTTGGTCTCAAAAAAAAAACCAGTTGTCTATCTAGTTCTATTTCCAGAAAAGTCTCTGTCATGGCTCATCCGTGTGTCCAGAGACTGACATGCATATCTCAATCTGCCATTGCTCCTTTCACTTTGTTTAATTTCAAGATGGCATAAAACTTGCTGAGCAGATGCTTGTAAATACCTTGTATACAAACATAAAAAGCGACTGGAAAAATCCACTGTCATTGTTTGCTGCCATTGTAACAAATAGCTGAGATAATCAACTTAAAAAGAGGAAAAAATATCTTCTCACAGTTTTAGGAGTTTGAAGCCCTGATTGCTAGGCGTTGCTGCTTTGAGGCTTGTTATGAGGCAGCAGAGAAGGGAGGGAGAACATGGAAAAGAAAACCTATCTAATCCTTGGCCAAAAAAAAGAGATGAAAGTTTCATAAGCCACCGGGGCGGGGAAGGCACATTCCACATAACCCAAGACCTTCAACTGGGCTATGATTGTGAAAGATCCCACTATTTAATGTTAAGCTGGGGCCAATGGGGATACCTTTTGGATCCAAACTGTTGTAATTACAATAACATCTTTTCAAACCATTATTCATTTGGACTTTATTCATTTAATCTTATGACAACAAATCCACATGATGATTCTCCTTGTTTTTACTGAGTATTTTGAAGACATAAAGAAAAAAGATTACAGTTTAAAAATGAAGCATTTGTTTCTTTTTTTCTTACACTAGTAGCTATTAAAATAAGAATGGAAACAATTTCTCAGAAAATATTACAGGTAATTTTTATACCTTAAAATAATAACAAACAGGTGGTAACAATAGTATCTTGCATGCATTTTCAGAAAGTTACAAAATCCGGTCAATCTGGCAAGGAGGCACCTTGTGTTTCAGAGGGCCTGTGGCTGTGAAGTTCCCCTGTCTCTGGGAACTAACTTGCTGACTTGATTTGCATTAGCATCTGGCTGGTTGAATTAAAAGGAATCTCTCCTGGGGACCTTCCTTTTGACTCCTGAAGGGTGCTCAAGTTAGAATTTTTCTCTCTGAAGCTAGTTTTAGTGACTCAGGCCTTTTTCTTTATAAACAGTTAATTTCCTGGTTATCTTATGTATGTTAGTTGAAACCGAGGAGAAGGGTAAATACAGAATGTTAGTAGCTTGTTAGGTTAAAGTAAAGGATCAGTAGATTATACCTTCCTGAGTCTGCTGTTAGAGCAGACACATTGCCTCATGTATGAGGCTCCTTTCTTGTCAATGAGTACTGTCAATAAAGAAAGTTTGTGAGGGGACTACTTTTATGTAGATTTTGGCTATGAGAACAAATGTTTGACTGAGTGAATTCTTTTCATACCACGGATTCTTTGTGGAGGGAGAAGTTATCTGGTTGCCCTATGGGAAAAGTCAGGTTTATATACTGTTGGGATATAATAGAAGGGAGAAATGTCAAAATTTCACAAGATTTCTACAGAATTGACAGTAACTTATCAAAAAGACAGCTGTGCCCATAGCTCTGCAAAAACAAGTTGGTCCAAGTGGGTTTGTACATATACCCTTCCCATGGATTAGTCCAATAGGTCTGTCAGCTGTCCATTTACTGTATAATACTTGTGGGCTCAGCACAAACAAATGGAGTTAAAAATGTTTAAAGATTCTAGACTAGATAGTAAGCAAATCCTACAATTAATTAGTTATCCCAGTGCACCAGAAACATTTATTCTAAGATAGCAATTAGCATTATTAAGAAGAAATGAAACAACAATTCTTACAAATACTATGAGAATAAATGGGTATATTTTAAAATATATTTAGCAATAATATTACCTAACCTATCATTTTTGAGTCAATAATCCAACTTTTGAATTTTTTCTAGTTGATATAAAACATTTCCATATAGGAATTTTAATTACATTATTATTCTTAAAAAAAATTAAAATGGATAATAGTGAAATAAAAAGTAATGAAGCTACCAGACACATCATTGACAGTCATTAAAATTATAATTTTAAAAGTTTTTATAGTTGTGGATACTTTAAAATCAAATAAATAAACCAAAGTGTCATAATATTTTTTGAAAAACACATATAAAGAACTCTACAATAAATCATACATTAATTTTATCAGTGCTTTAAGTAGTGCTTTGGAATATTTTGTCTTTCTACTCTGTATATATTTCAATTTGTAAGTAATAATACATTTATGAATCTCTAATTAGAAAAAACCATATGATAGAAGTGGTAATCCATAAAGTACAGTAGTCTGGGGTAAATTGATGTTGATGGGGAACTCCTAAATATCTCAATAGCTGCAAAAAACTGTTAAAATTTAGTTCACAATATATTAAGGATGTCGGAGAATTAAAACTATTTTATGTAAAATATGCCTATATCAGAAGGTAGGAAAACTAATCTTATGTTTTAAAATGATTTTAATGAGAAAATTTTAAGGATTTTAAGGATTTAAACAATATAAATTCTTTTTTCGTTTATTAGTGACAAGAAAATACAGTAATATGCAGTGTTTATTCCTCTGTTAATAGGCTCCAACTGTATCAGCTCACATGCGCAGGATGAATTTGCAAAGATTTACAAATTTCAAAGGAAGTCGTTTCTGTCCAGCAAACATACAAATTGCAGTTGTTGGGAGTAAATGAAAACAGCAGACATTCTGTTCATTTTTTGTACCATGGGGCTATAAAGTAAAATAGTATTTTCTTCTACTTCCTACATCCTCAATAACATAAAATCCAAGTCTGATTAAAACAAATCTCTTCTGAACTGTTCTATTCAACTTTCCCATACATAAACATCTCATTTTAGTGAGGAGTTACATGTGAAATCAGACCCTGAAAAAATGTCCTAGAAGGATTGCCATGAAAAGCTGATTCACATTCAGGGCTCAAGCCAAGGAAACAGAGAACAGATCTTCTCTCCCTGAGGTCCTCCAAATCCAGTTACTCCAGTTTCACCTCAGCTATGAAGACGACCACCAGCTGAGGTGTCCCTTTTCTCCTTGCCCCTATATCCATGGATCATGCTGATCTTTCCCTCCTAATCTCCTTTGCTTAATCCCATTCCTCAGCTCCAGCAGGCACTCCCTGGGAACCCACAAATTGCTCCTGGCAGGGAAGGAAATAGGCTAACTGCAGATCTTCAGTCTATCTCTCTGTTCTATCAAACCCAAACATCCAGACTCAATTCTAGCTCTGTAGCAGACTTTCTTTTAGGGCCTCTCCTCAATTTCTGCCCCATTCCAGAGAGAACCTGATGTGGATTTTCCCTCTGTATGCTGTGAATATCTTTGGTTAATAAAGGAACTGCTTTGTGCCTATAGCAGAGTTATAAGGGAACAGAGCTGGGTGGGAAAAAACTAAACTCTGGGAGAAAAAAAGATGAATCAGGGAAAAGTCATGAAGCTGTGGCCAGAGACAGACTCTGGGAAGTTTACCCGGTAAACCACTGCCATGTGGCCAGACACAGATTAATGGAAATGGGTTAAATTAAAATGTAAGAGATAGGTGATAAGAAGTTAGAGCTAATAGGCCAAGCAATGATTTAAGTAATATAGTTTCTGTGTGGTTATTATGGTTTGGGGTGGCCCAGATGAATGAGCAGCTTTCTTACTGCAAACCAGATCCTGTTAGAATATCCTGTTTTGCTCCCTCCCTTGGATTACCTCACCCTCCTCCTCAGTCCATCTCTATTCCTAAATTTTAGCTCCGACTATCTGTTAGGAATATTTCTTAATATTAGCTCCCTGATGATGCAAAAATTCCCAATCAAGCAAAATCAAAAGAAGCCAAATTAAGAAATATCCAGGTTTGATGGGAGATCTGCGCTCTGTGGGGGAAACCGGGTAGCCCCAGGAACCACGAACTTGGGAGGAAGAAAGGGAGACCACGTGTTCTTCTTTTTTTTTTTAAGATTTATTTATTATGTATACAACATTCTGCCTCCGTGTATGCCCGCACGCCAGAGGAAAGCGCCAGATCTCATTACAGATGGTTGTGAGCCATCATGTGGTTGCTGGGAATTGAACTCAGGACCTCTGGAAGAGCAGCCAGTGCTGTTAACCACTGAGCCATCTCTCCAGCCCCCACGTGTTCTTCTTTTGGGGGATCACTTAAGTACACTCAGGAGTGGTCCTGACACAGGGAGGGGTCAGGACCTGGCCTGCTGGGATTTGAAGTTGAGACTACACCTGGGTGCTGGGACCTGAGCTCCCAACCTAACACTACCTAGGAATACATTTTACAAGAATCCCTAGGGGCCACACTTAGCCCCTAGAATTTCATGTCAGACAAAACACAGCTACCACACTCTCCGAAGAATCAGAAAGGACCACAGAATCTAAAAAACAAAGCACATATCCAATAACTACAATACCAGATATCTACACCTAGATTTATTTAAAAACCTCCCAATCGCAGATGCCTAAATATCAGTGTTTTAAAACCAACCAACTACAGTCAGGGCAGTATGTCTCCACTAAAGTCCAGGAACCCTACCACAGCAGGCCCTTAGTATGTAAACATATTGCAACAAAAGAAAACTACCTCAAAAAGTCTTTATTAATATAAATAGAGGACTTCAAAGATGAAAGAAATAAATCCCATAAGAAAATTTTTGAAAACACAAACATACAGTGAAAGAAAATTAACAAAACAGTTCAAAATCTGAAGGTGAAAATATAATCAATAAAAGAATCCAAACTGGAGAAAATATGGAAATGAAAACTTTAGAAATTCAAACAGGCATGGAAGCAAACTTCACCAGCATAATACAGAGATGGAAGGGAGAGTCTCAGACATTGAAGACATGATAAAAGAAATGAATGCATCAGTCAAAGAAATTGGTAAATCTAAAAATCTCCCAGCAGAAAACATCCAGAAAATCTCTGGTGGTATGAGAACAGCAATCCTAAGAAAAATAGAATTAGAAGAAGGAGAAGAAATCCAGGTCAACGGTAAAGAAAATATTTTAAACAAAATCACAGAAGAAATTTTTTTCACCTGAAAAAGAATATGCTTACTAAGGTATACATAACTCACAGAACACCAAATAAGCTGGCCCAGAAAAGAAAGTCCACTTGGCACATAATAATCAAAATATTAAATGTACAATATAAAGAAAGACTATTAAATGATTCAAGGGAAAAGAAAAATAACATATAAAAGTAGACCTTTTAGAATTACACTTTACTTTTCAGTGAGATTGTAAAAGGAATAAGGGCCTGGACAGATGATGTACAGACTCTGAGAAACCAGAGATGCTAGGCAAGATTACTATACCTATCAAAATAGAGCAAAATCTATAATTCACAACAATAAAAATGAGGAAAAATAAGAAAAAAATGAACACCAAGTATACATTTGTAATAGCCCCTAGATTAAACAGAAAGTCAAATAAAAAATTTAAAAAATCTCATTGGTAGAGGTGATTACAAGATATTAACATATACATTTATATGGATCAAAAGTTCTAAAAAAATCCTAAAGTTTTTAAAAATAAAGGATAGAATTTCCTAAAATAAAAATTCGGGGAATTTAAGAACACTAGATCACCTTTTTAAGAAATGTTAGGGAAAAACTATCCAGTTGAAATGGAAGGCTGCAAACTAATAAGAAAAATATGCAATTATCTTACTGCAAAACAAAGATCACTGTGTAGTCAAATTCAAAATGCTTTAAGGAAGGACTTTTTGAGTAGGATTCAGGAAATAAAGCCAACCATCCAAAAATTTGGCTTTATAAAATGAAAATGTTTGGTTGAATAAAGGAAATAGTCCAATGATTGGGGAGATTGCCTACAGAAAGGGAAATTCATCCAAGAAATGCACATAAACACACACAAGTCCAGCAAGTAAGCAGACTAAAAGACAAAACAAAGACACAAACAATGAAAAAAATCTTGATCATCTCATTAAACAGAGAATAGTGAACTGTGATGGCAGAATAAAGGAGGAAACATGAAGATGGACAATACTAAAGCCATTTGGGGAAGTCAAATGGAAATCTACAGCTATAAAAACTTAAAATAGATACATGTATTAAAGGGTGAAAGGAAGCTAGATAAGAGTCTCCATATAAGGGGGAGACTGCTCTAACTAGACTTCTTATTAAATCCTTCAGTGGTATGCATCTTGTTCAGTCATTGGCCAAAGGTGTCTACAGACTAAGCATCATATAAAGTTCCCAAGGCTATTGTGTATTCTGCATAACCTAACGGTAAGAACCTATAGCTGAAAATAAAACTTAGGTTATTGAACTTGGAGAAATCAAGACAGTTTTCACAGTGAAGGAAGCTATTCTGCATACTTCCAGATAAGATTGTTCTCTGGACAGAGGAGAGGGTGCCTGAACCGGCCTTGGCCTATAACCATACTGATGAAGATTTTGCTTATCACCTTAGATCCTTCATCCGACGATGAATGGCGATACAGACGGAGACCCACATTGGAACACCGGACTGAGCCCCCCATGGTCCAAATGAGGGGCAGAAGGAGGAAGAACATGAAAAAAAACTCAGGACCGCGAGGGGTGTGATCACCCACTGATAAAAGGGGACTGATCTAAAGAGAGTTCACCAAGGCCAGTTGGACTGGGACTGAACGAGCATGTGATCCAACCAGATTTTCTGAATGTGGCCGGATTCTCTGAATGTGGCTGGCCTGGAGCCTTTCTGAAAAGCCACTGACAATGACACTGGGACTTGTTTCCTCTGCATATACTGGATTTTTGGGATCCAGTCTGTTTGGATACTCACCTTCCTGGACCTGGAGGGAGGGGGAGGAACTTGAACTTCCCACAGTGCTGGAAGCCCTGACTGCTCTTAGGGATGGAGAGGGAGGAGGAGGGGGAGGTGGGGAGTGGGAGGGTGTTGGGAGGAGGGTCGGAAATGGAAACTTTCATAATTTAATAAACTTTGAAAAAAAAGAAAGGTAAACATAAATATTGCTCAAGTATAATCTCTGGGACCTCTAACAGAGATCTGCAGTTTATACTTTTTGATATACTAATACTACAGTACAAATGTCATTGGAGCAACCAATGACATTAATTGGTTTCTAAAGCCCATGAGATTGAACCCATACCTGATACTGTTAAACTAACCGAGAACTTATGACTGTATAAGACATGGACTTAGGGGAAAAGCCTTTTATTACTAATCTGCTAAAAGAACATAGCAATACAGTGAATCATAATAAAATATTACTATACCCATATATCAGTGCCTTGCTTGGTCTTCATCATAGAAGCTTTTATCTTGCAAGAGGTTGGAACTAGTATAGAGTTCCACAGCTGGACAATGTACAGAAAATGAGAGAATTTGGAACAGTTACCCTTAAATAGGATGCTGCTGTTGTTATTATTATTATTATTAAACTTCTATTCTCCTTGCTCAGGATCTATCCAAAACAGGAGTAAAGATTCTAGGAGGTAGAGGTGTGAATGACTTAAAGGTAACAACATCTTCCAGATACAACAGGACTAATGTACATATGAACTCATAGTCTTGTGATAATATGCATAAAAAAGGAGCAGGTTCAAACCAGATAAAACTATAGCACTGAGAAGAAGCAGGTACAAAGTCCCACACTATACCGAGAAGCTATTTACAATTGGGCAAGGGAAAATTAGGTTTCTCCAGTGTAATGACCTTGAGTATATCAATCACACTGCAGTACAGTCACCCCCAAAAAAGTCCTTGGTAAACACAAAATGAACACCATGTTTTTTTGTTGTTGTCATTGTTTAGTGTGTGTGTGTGTGTGTGTGTGTGTGTGTGTGTGTGCGCGCGCGCACACATAGTTTTTCTTTCATTTTGGCTTTTTTTTTAGTCACTTTGGTTTTCTTTTCTTTGTTTTTTCTTATATTTCTTTGCTTTTTGTTTGAGAGAGAGAGAATAGAGTTAGGTGGGTAGGAAGGCTTGGAGAATATCGTAAATTGAAAATATGATCAAGATATAAGTTACAAAAAAATTAAGAAAGACAGAAGAATACTAAAAGTAATCAATTGCTATAATTATAAATAGATGAAAATCCCTGATCAAAAGACATGAAGAGGTAAATTATTTACAAATAAGACAATCCACCATATATAAGGGCTTAACTTTACTTTTAAAAGCAAATACAAGTTAAAAGAGAAGTAAAAAAAACCACTCTGTGCAAATAGTGAATAAATAGAGATGCATGATTATAATTATATCAAATGAAATAGTCAAGGTCAAATTTTATTGGGAGACAAAAAAGCCTTTGCATAGTCATGCAGTGATAAATAATCAATTTGACAGAAGAATACTGTGTATGTGTGTGTGTATATGTATATATGTATGTGTGTGTAGTCAGCTCTTAAATATATAAGTATACAAAGCAAACATTTCTAGAACTCAATGGGCAAATTGACAACTATATAATAATATTAGAATATTTCAATAACACATATTTAATAATAGATAATCCACCCACAAAGTTGGAAAGTAAAGAGCAGACTAAAAATTGATAAGGAAAAAAATAGACCAAAAGACAGGTTCAGAACCTTCCTCTCATCAGCAAATAAGAGCTCACAGAATATTCTCCCAAATAGATCACATTTCAGGTTTTTTAAAAAAAGTCTTACATATATAAGATCAAAAATATTCCATTTATTTAGCTGACCACAATGGAATGATATCAATGCCAACAGTAAATCAATAACAGCATAGAAATGGGGAGAATAAATGCATAGCTACTAAATACACGTTTGAAAAATCATACAGGAAGTGAAAAGAGAATTTTGAAAATGTCAGTCAGCCAGAGACCATTGTGGAGGCTGGGTTTGATCCCCACTCCCTCCAGGCACTTAAGACCTAGCATATGACTAAAATGCGTGTACCAAAAGTGGGTAAGTCTGGAAAAATGGGAAAGTGTTCACCTAAAAAAATATGATCATGGGGCTGGAGAGATGGCTCAGTGGTTAGGGGCATTGCCTGCTCTTCCATAGGTCCTGAGTTCGTTTCCCAGCAATCACATGGTGGCTCACAGCCATCTGTGGTGAGGTCTGGTGCCCTCTTCTGGCCTTTGGGCATGCACACAGACAGAATTACATATAAATAAATGGGTGAATGGATAAAAAAATATATATATGATCATCTGTCCTGTTGCAGAAGCACTGGCTTTATTAAAATTAGTAAAAAGGGAGGAATTATGGAGGCCCCAAAGTGTAAGCTTATTTCTGCCTAGTCAGATGGTCAGAGAGTTTGGAGGTTGTTCAAAATTTTATACAACAACCAGGGCTACACATCTTGGCCCAGAGTGTGGTTACTTGGTTCTTTTGAAATTAAAATAGCACATACTGATAGATCCACTCCATCCTGGCAGATGGTCAGGATATGCAAACATACTTCTGCTCCTTATTTTGTAACTGGAGGTTTAACCTGGGGAGTGGCTGCCTTCAGGATATTTGGTCTAGGGTGTCTTCACTGCCTAAACAACAGAATACTAATGACTTGATATCTCAAAGTGTTGCTTTGAGTTGTTCTTTGTATCATGTTAAAGAAGTCTTTTGTTATCTTCTTCCCCCTTTTGGACTGGGATATAAAAGTATGTGGAAAATTAAATGCAGGTGATTTCAGTATTCATTTGAACTCCCTGCTGATACTAACTTATGCTTTCTGCTTTATTATTTTTATTCATGTCATCATCCTCTTTTCTATGTTTCTGATCCCCATTCCCCTTGCCTGGCAAGAGGTATTTCTGTTGAGGATGGTCACCAACAACCATAATGTAAATCTATAGTCTCCGAATATGGAGACAGAAACAGAAATACCAGTTTAAGATTATCTGATTTATATAGGTGAAATTCATGTCAGCCTGTGCAACATAGCAACACATTGCCTCAAAGTTTACCTTGTAAAAGGTATTTAGCTTAGCTTGATAGTATACAATAAGTTTTATTCAGTCATACAGGATAAATTAGTATCATTTCAATGAAAATGGATCTAGAGACTAACATTTTAAGCAAAATATGCCAGACTCAGAAAGATATAAAATGATATTTTTTTGTGAAGGTGTCTCATTGTACATTGTACACATTCACATGGTGGAAGGAACAGAAACACAAGAGGACACTCTCTTTGACCAATAAATGACTTAGTTCAACTTTTAAGATGCTTTATAACAATTGCCTCTCAAAGGTGAAACATCTCATTGCCCTTGGAATTCAAAGTCAATGAATTTTGAAAGAGACACTGATCCTTAAAACATGAACTTTCTAAGATTCAATATAGTTCAAAATGTTCACCTTTACTACTTCTTTGCAATGTGTATTGTCAGAATTTATATTTAGAATAATTAGTGAGAAAAAATAACATTAGAAGCACAAATATACAATATTTTTTGCAGATGATGATGATTGTGTGTGTATATATATATATATATATATATATATGCATGTACATGTGCATGCACGTGTATGTGTGGTTTTATGTGTAATACTTATTTTTGTCTGAATTCTTTCTGACTCAGGATGTGGACACATTGGTCATGTGCCTGCTTGCCCTTGCAGTGTGGAATAATTACTTCACCCATAACACATAAATGAACAATGGAAAACAAATAATTTTCCAACTGAAAATCCAGGTGATGCAACTGGAGGAAAAAGAAACAGGTGCACAATCAAAAAAAAAAAGTGTCTTCTACTGTAGCCACTTAGAGAAAAGTGAATATGTTCAGCTGCAAAAAGAAGGAAATCTTTTATTTGGGACAGCAAGGATGTTCATAGAAGACATGATGCTAAGACAAATAAACCAGACACACACACACACACACACACACACACACACACACACACACATATACAAAAATACACTTGGTGTCACTAGTATGTGAAAACTAACATGACTGAATACAAAGAAAATGGTAGCTGTGAGGGACTAGCAGATTTATGAAATGAGAGAATGTTGATTAAGGATACTGAAAAAATTCTGGAATTATAATGTAATTACATAGGATGATAACTACTGTTAATAATTTTGTATAATTTTTGAAGTTTCTTGAGTGTTCACCTTGAATGAGCTATATATAAAAACTGTGATGGATATGATAACTACCATAATTTTGGGAATGAAATCACAATGTAGATATTTGTCAAATCGCCACATTGTACAGCTTAAATAAATATAATTTTTCAAACAAGCATTTATTGCTAAAGCTGCAAATATAAAAAGAAAAGCTGTAAATAATAGAAGCATAGCATAACTATAAAAAGTTGGAACTTCAGGTATTATAATTTGGATTGTTTGTTTGTTTGTTTTGTTTTTTAAGACAGGATTTCTCTGTAGCTTTGGAACCTGTCCTGGAACTACCTCTTGTAGAACAGGCTGGCCTCAAACTCACTTTCCTTCCTGTGCCTCCAGAGTGCTGGGATTAAAGGTGTGTGCTACCATTGCCCACCTATATTTTTGACATAATAAAATTATTTTCAAATAATTTGAGAAAATAATTTAGCAATATTCTTATTTGAAATTAGGCACCCATTTCAAAGATAAAAGCTGTATATAATTTTAGTCTCTTTAGAATATATATTTAGACCTTTGTATATATTTAAAATAATTTTTCTGTGTTTTGCATAGTTTGTAATCCCACTGATACCATCAACTAGTTTTCTGGGGCTTCCTTTGTTCTATTCAGATAAATATTGTGAGTAGCAGTTTTTCCTCAGTTCCTAGAAGCAGTAAGCTTCAGCTGTAGAATGACAGAAGTGTCAGCAAGTGGCACCAACTAATCTTCCAGACCATCAAAGAAGACCTGAGTGTTGTTATTACAAGTTTCTACTGGTGTCACAGATGTCAGAGTGGGTCTAAGAACATGAACCCCGAACACAAATTAGCTCTATGGAACTATTCTAGATGTCAGGACCTGTAAATTCTCTTTTATTTATCTTCTTTTTGTTACATTTCAATCTTGCCTCTCAGTTCATGCTCCCTCTTTCTTTTTTCTCTCTTTCCATCCCTCCCTTCCTCAATCTCTGTTTCTGTCTGCCTCCTCTTTTGCCACCTACCTTCTTTCTGCTCTGACTGTTATTGAATTGTTGAAATGCTTTTTTACCTACGAACTCACCCACAACTTGGTGAATGAAATTACCTGGGATGCCTACCTCTCCTGGGTCTTTTTGGGATACCCAATGAGCACACTTCAGAATCAGGGCATGAGCATTGCATTTCGGTTACTAGAATACTCTGGAGCCACTGGGATTGCCACCAGGACTCCTGACAAGAGGACTGAATCTTTAGTAACAAAGGAGTTAATTGCTTTGCTAACTTATTGAAGAGTCTTCAGTGTCATTAATCACATTATTTATTTACTCTTTCCTCTGTTACAACTGTCATTCTGTGCTGTCTCAGTTATTTAATTGTCTTACCAACTCAATCTAAAAGCAGTCCCCCAAAAATACTACTTGAAAGAAACATTTTATTGAGTATAATTCTGTAACACCATTGAAGGTATCACAAAAGAGTTTCTCCAAGTCAGCTGAGTAAGTACAGAAAGGACTACTTATATGACCTGAAAATAGTTTAAGACTAATAACAGTCTTGCCTCCTAGCATCAATCACAGTCATTGAAGCATGTATTCTAAACCAATTTAAAGCTCTGCTTCTCAGTTGTGCCAGGTGCACCAGGGACCTCATTAGACCATGGGGGTAAGTGGTAGAAATGATTGTTCAGTAGTCCATAGTTCATCTAAGCATATGGGAACAAAATGTCTAATACAAACTGCTTCAAATGGCCCTAGCTTAAGTTGTACCTCCAGAAGCTGGGGAAGTCAACTGTTATTATTGAAAGTATATCAAGATATCTGTGAAGTATTCACAAGGATAGGAATTGGTATAAGAGAAGCCCATGATAGTTTTCCTGTAGAGTTGCTTGGGCTACAAGGGAGAATCCAATAGCTCTTCAGGAAGTAAGTTTCAAATTTTCACAGGGAATTTTGAGGGATTGTCCTACCTCAACTTGGCAAAGTTTAAAAGTTGCATTCTTTTCTGTCCTGCTCATACACTTTGGACAGTATATTGTCAGCAGTTGATGCATGGATAGTTTCTTTGCCTACATGGCTAGCTTAGACATAAAGAAAACAACCCCATATGGAATTTCATCAACGCCCATTATCTTCTCTGAAGTAGATTAGTGTTGCCAGGAGCAGAAGTGTCTTACTGTCACAAAAAGTCTTAGGTTATTATCATATTAAATGATATATTCTGTAGGTATCTGAAGTGTTTACATATCATCCATCTATCTAAATATTTCTTTGTAAGATCTTCATAGCATACCTAACATGAATATGTTTGAATGCTATATATCATTATTAATCTGTATTTTTTAATTATACATTATATTTTTAAATGAGTTGCATAAGCAAAATAACTCAAACAAGAGTAGAAATGTGCACATGGTATAACAAAATTAACCTTAAATTTGTATCAATATAGAAAAGTCCATAGCAATGTAAATATGTAAGACTAGTAGTTGCCTTTTTGGTTTAAAAGTAAATTTGATAATCTAGCCTTTCATCTTACCATTTCTGTATCCTATCCCCCTTTTCCCTCTAGAAAGAGATCTTTGACTTTAACTCTTCTATTTAGCTTTTTTTTCTGACTATGAACAATAGCAATTTGTAATCAATCCCCTTTCATGATAATAAATTCCAATAACTTATTTCTTTGTGAATGTGGGCATACTTCTCTAGACTACTTTCTATTGATTGGGGATTCTGGTAATCTTTGGACACTGAGATAATTTAGAATAATGGTTAAGTCTTGGTTGAAGTATTCTATGAGGCTGTGTCATTTCAGTCAGCAGTCTGGAAGCTGTTCTGCATACTGAATCACCTGGGTCAACATTTTTATTGGTGTCTGGTCCCCTTACCCTGAAGACATATTAACATATAAAAGATAATATACATTTTTGTATTTATACAAATATTAACTGTGTATTGTACATAAGTCAGTTAAAGATGATTTTTTGTTATATGTTTTAGCATGTAAAATATACATCATGTGTCTTGTTCTTTTAAGTTTAGTTTTTTTATGTCTGCAGTCAGGATTTCAGGGGTGTCTTCCTTGATCAAACCTGATTTTCTCTAACTTAGAAAGCTCTGTTACAGTATACTAACTTAGATCCAGAAACTATAGAAGGCAGGCAGTTACTCATGGCCCACTTTAAAAATCAGTGCTACTCTGACATTAGGGCTAATCTTAGACTTTTGGAGAAAGGTCCCTTGACCCCACAGGCAGAAGTCCTAGAGTTGGCTTTTAAGGTGTACCATGCGAGAAATGACAAAGCCCACAATCATTGTTACATGTTAACCATGGCCTTCTGATCAGCCAAGTTGACAGACCACCCGATCTGTGCTGTCTGTGCTGCTCACCTGCTTCTCCCTCCCTGGGCTTGAGAACCGCCAGGTCCATGTTTCAAATGTTGTAAAACTGGTCACTGGGTCTGAGCATGCCCTAATCCTCATCTTAGTCCCAGGAGACTTTGTCTGAGGTGTCATAGGGAAGGTCATTGTGCAGTACATTGTCCTTGTGCACATAGTGGCATGGAGACATCGGACCCAGGAAATTCACAAGTTGATGTTTTAGGTCTGGCCATAGATGAGTGAGGCTGCCCAGGCTCCTTTAACCTGACCACAATCGTCATCTGTAATGAGGAGCCACGGGAAATCATCATGGTATCAGGATGGTCCATCTCCTTTCTCTTGGACACAGGAGCCACATACTCAGTACTGAGGGAATTCTAGGGGCCTACTTCTCTTTCTAGTTTTCCTATTATTGGGGTAGGGGAACAGTCTTATCAACCTGCTCAGTCCCCACCACTTAACTGTGTATTTATCTCACTCATTCATTTTTAGTTATGCCAATCTGCCCAGTACCTCTCATGGGAAGGGATTTTTTTTAACAAAGGTAGGAGCCTGCATTTCTTTTGCTCCTCCCATTTATCTTACCCCAGACTCGCCAGTAGCTCCACTCCTCCTTCTCCTAGCCTCCCAACCTTCCAACCTAATGTGTCTTTTCCTCTATCAGCCTCCCAGTCTGGGACACCCAAAACCCCTCCATTGTTAAACAACCTTCCCCCATTGTTATCCAATTACAGGACCCTACTAAGTACATTACCCAAGCTCAGTATCCCCTCTCTCTCCAGAGCCTTAAGCCTATGATATCTGACCTTTCAAGGAAAAAGCTATTTTGCCCCACCTCTTCTCCCTTTAACACCACTATACTTGCTGTTAAAAAATCCAATGGAACCTCTTATCTGGTTCAAAACCTCTGGCTCATTAACTCTGCAGTGGTCTCTCTCCACCCAGTAGTCCCTAATCCTCTCACCCTTCTGTCCAATATTCCCCCAGAAACCTCCCACTTCTCAGTTCTAGACCTCAAAGGTGCTTTTTTCTCTATTCCTCTCAGCCCTCAATCTCAAAACATCTTTGCCTTCACCTGGACTGATTCTGACAGTCACTTCTTCACACAGCTCACCTGGACTGTCCTTCACCAGGGATTCAGGGACAGCTCACACTTGTTTGGCCAGGCTTTAGCTTCTGACCTACTCTCACTGTCTCTCTCTAAATCTAAGCTCATACAGTATGTGGATGACATTTTACTTTGCAGCCCATCATTGGAGATCAGCAAAACTGATACCTCTGCTCTTTTAAATTCCCTGGCCAAAAGGGACTATAGAGTGTCACCTTCTAAGGCCCAACTGTCTGCTTCTCAGGTCATTTATTTGGGATTAACTATAACCCCAATCCAAAAGACTATTTACTCTAGACAGAAAAAAAAAAACTAATTCAGTCTCCTTCAGTTCCTTCCACAAAAGAAGAGGTTTTATCATTCCTAGGAGTAGCTGGCTTCCTGCATTCTTGGATCCCTTTTTCTCTCCTCACCCACTTCTCTCAACTTTCTGCATGAGCCCCTTCACCATCCTGTTACTAAACACTTCCAGAGACTCCAGCAAGCCCTTATCCAGGCCCCAGCTCTTTCTCTTTCTGATTTAATTTGCCCCTTTTCGCTTTATGTAGCAGAGAAGAAGGGATATGCCCTTGGGGTCCTAGGACAGCAACTGGGACCTTTTTTTAGCACCTGAAGCATACCTGTCAAAGAAGATGGACCTTACCACTAGGAGCTGGGAACACTGCATACGTGCTACAGCAGCTGCTGAGTTTCTTATTCGTGAGTCAAAATAACTAACCTTTGGGTCACTCACTACTGTCTTCTCCCACCATAATCTGTCCCACCGCTTAACTTACAAAGGCTTACAAACCTTACCCCCTTCTCGAGTTCTTTCTCTCCAGGTGGCACGAATAGAAGATGCCACACTCACTTTCCAATGCTGCCCACACCTTAATATCTCAAATCTCCGACTTCAACCTAATGTTAATGATTCCCCATCTCACTCCTGCATAGAGATCTTAGAAAATCTACTGCCCCATCCCTCACATAAGGGCAAACTGTACCAGGCCACTGATACCTAATACACAGATGGCAGCTCCTTTTTATGTGATGGGACCTATAGAGCAGGCTATGCCATAGAAAAAGAAACTGAGATAGTGGAGGTACGGGCAACCCCTGCCCATACCACTAACCAACAGGCTGAGTTGATAGCTCTTAACTGTACCTTCCAGTTAGCAAAGGGACAATGTTTAAATGTTTACACAGACTCTAAATATGCCTTTCATATCCTCCTGTCCCACATGGCTATCTGGAAGGAGTGTGGGCTTCTTACAATGAAAGGAGGATCCATAACTAGGTCAGCATACCTTATGGATATGTTAAAAGCTTCCCATCTCCCCAAAGCTATAGGAGTTATTCACTGTCAGTATCATCAGACTGACAGTTCCATTATTTCCAAGGGAAATAATCGGGCTGACCGAGCAGCTAAAACAACAGCATTCCAAAGCCCAAACCTACCTCAATCACCTCAGGAGGTTCATACAGTACAACCCACACTCTCACAGACACCCCCTGACACCAGCAAATTCTGTCCTACCTACATCAACTCTTTCATCCTAATAGCAAAGCTCTGTTTTATTTTGTTAAGGCTCACCTCCAACCCACCCCTGAAGACTTAAATCTTAAAAGCTATCACTACTTCTTGTCCAATCTGTCAAAGTCAGATCCCAAGACCAAATACTATAGCTTTCCTTTTCCCACTTACCAGGCCAGGGGCTCCCTTCCAGGAACTGACTGGCAGCTCATATGCCCATGGTCAGAAGAGTCTCTGCCTCCCCAGTGCTGGGATTAAAGCTGTGTACCACCACACCCAACTACTCTCTTTCTTTTTTTTTTATTTTAAGGTTTTAAACCTTTTATTTATAAGCCTGCATATATTTTTAACACACTGTAAACCATTTAGAGGTTTTCTTACTCTTTGAATCTCTCTTTACTGTATATCTCTCTTTTTATGACCACATGAGTCTTTAATTTGCTAAGAAATATGGAAAAAACAACACTCAAAAGCTCTTAAGGCATTTCAAGGTCCTTGCCAGGGAGCAAGCTGCAACATTGTGTCCACAGTCGGGACTGCCTGCTTGAAAGAGTCAGAGTTTTTCCTGGCAGGACAGCCCAGAAAGCCGGCATTTTATAACAGAAGAGCTTTTTTCTTGCCACGGCTGAAAACTGAAATGCTTTATTCTAGTCTTTCCCAAGCTTTCTCAGATTTTCTGAGGATGCAGTTATCCACGTGGGCACCATTCTGTAACAAGAAGGCTGGGCCTGCTTGTTTGTGTTTCTGTCCCACAAATAAATGCTGATTGGCCAGGCAGGAGGTGTAGGCAGGGAAACCAGACAGGAAGTGGAAATGATGCAAGGAGAGCAGGAGAATTCTGGGAAGGAGGAAGCTGATTCCTCTCAATCCTGCCCAGAGTGCTGAAGAAACAGGATGTGAGCTGCCCCACTGAAAAAGGTACTGAGCCACATGGCTAACATAGATCAAAAAAAATGGGTAATCAAGATGTAAGAGTTAGTTAATAAGAAGCCTGACCTAATGGGCAATCAGCTTTATAACTTACAGAGTCCTTTGTGTGATTTTTCTCTGGGACTAAACAGCTGTGGGGGGGACAGGCAGGACAGAAACACAAACAAGCAGGCCCAGCCTTCATGTTACACCTCTGGCCCTCCTTAGGCTTAGGACTCTCCCCTAAAGCTCCCTTTTTATCTTACCCTTTAAACTCATGTATGGGTGGCCAGTTTTAACCCCTGGCCTCTCACCTAAAACCTTTCCTCTTCCTGGTCAAGTAATAGGCTTACTCCCCTATTAACTCATCTACACTCCCTATTATGGGATTTTACTGACCACTCATTACCTCAAACATGTGCTAACTCATGCCCACCACTGATTAAAATAGGGGATCAGGTATTCTCCCCCAGACCAATGTCCCTCACTCCTTTCCCCTAAATGGCAGAGTCCCGTAGAGTAATTCTTGTAACCCCCACAGCTGCCAAGCTCAAGGGATTTCCTCATTGGATTCACCTGTCACATCTTAAATTGTTTACTCTTCCAGCTCAAGATGACCCCTCATACACAGTAACTCAAACAGCACCCTGTTCCCTTAGGTTCCAAAGGACACCAAGATCAGACCCTCTTGCTCCAGTCTCAAAAAAAATAAAAGTCCCATCCTTATTCAACTCTCTTGTGTCAATATACTCTCCTTTTTCCTCTTTTTTCTCTGAATGCAACTTCTTAATATACCTCCAATGTTGTGCTTAAATTTCCAATTAACAATTCAGCTGTTATTACAGGAACCATCATTAAACATAGAGTCAGAGATACAAGGACTGTCAAAAGTCCAGGTGGTAAGAAACAATAATAAATTTATAGCCCCAAACTAAAAAAATAAAAACTCACAAAGCAAACTTTAACATAACAGTTTACCACTGACTGCTGCAGTGTCTCCTGAATGTTAAGGTAATGCCATGATGCAAAAATTTACTTCAGGTAAAACATTAAAGTCTAATAATTATCCTTTTCAATAATTTCCTCCTTCTTCCACCTCTCACAATTTTCCATTCTACTGCTATATGTCGTAAACTGTTAATATGTCTAAAATTTATTTCTTTTCAAACATTTTTTTATAAGCTCCAGGGAGCCAATTTGACCTACCTAAATGGACCAGACTTACCCAGAATAAGTATCATTTAATTCTTTCCTTGTGATTCCTGGTCTCAGGAGTCCCTAAACCCAACCTCTATCTTTCATCTTAAATCTCACCTCTATTAATCACTAGAATGTAATTTTTTTCTCCCAAACATAACTTTTATCTTTCCAGCATCTTGTGAGGTCTAAGCTCCCAGCCAACCAGTTCCTCAGAGTCAGGAAAACACAGCCATAATCAGCCACCCCAGGATGTGGTCATACATCCCAAACTCCTCGACGCTCACAAAGTCAGCATGATGCAGTCATGAGAGACCTTGCAGCACCCTATTCCCACTCATTAAGATCCTCAAACACTCCAAACTTTTATAATATACAAAAAGGTAGAATGTAATTATTCAGTCACCCATAAGATTGAACTTCTGGGTCCTAAAGGTAGGCACATGTGGGTGGACCCTTGGGAATAAAGGGCCCGCATGACCCATGTACACACATGCGTAGTTACCTCCACGTGTGGCTCAACGAAAGCCCTTTTTTGCTTTTGTGGGTTGCCTGCCATCTGTGTTATCAGCGTACAAAGCACTCGGGCAAAACCCCTGTGCAGATGTGCAAGGCATGGGTCGTGCATCATTAGCGTTTGACGTACTCACCCAAAACCCCTGTGCACATGTGCAAGGCATAGGGTCACCAATCATCAGTGTCTGATGTAGGCACATCTCTCTCTCTGACCCCTCCCCACCTTTGGCATGAGCTTGGAAGCCTTTAAAAGCTGGACCTGCAATCTTTACTCTCTCCCTCTCCCTCTCTGTATACATTTCCTGAGGCCTGTGAGCACCCCCCTCTTCTAATAACCTCCTAAGTAGAGTTTGTTTGCATCTCACGTCTTCTCACTTGCATCAGACATTTCAAACAGCCTCTCATTTTCTGTGGAAATAAAGACAAAAAACATTACTCTTCCTGAAAGTAATGTATCTTTTGATTTATATTTTGAACTCAAGAAAATTTTAAAGTACATAGGTTAGTTGAAATAGTACTTTTTATAATCCAGTGTCTCTTAGGAGCCAAAAACTTCAAAGTCAACACAATAACATAAAGTATCCAGACTCTCTGTTTATCTTTCATCTTTATGTGACTTGTTTATATTACTTTACTCGATTTTAAATACTTTATGATTTTAAAACTAAATCTTTTAATCTAAGACTCTATATACTCTTTCTCTTGTCTCTCCCAAGCCTTTTTAACATTTTTTAAAAGCACACTGTTAAACATTTAGATTATTTTTTTTGGTCTGAGAATGTCTTTAATTCATATCTATATCTTTTTCTGATCACATGAGCCTTTAAACTGATAAAGGACATAGATAAGACAAAGGAAGTGGCTTTGTCAGCTGACTCCATCCCACTCCTTAGTTTCCTGAGAGCTGAGTCTCATAGAAAATATGTTTACGTCCAGTTCTGTGAGCCATGTGTGCTGCTCCAACTCTGAAAAGTTTCTGGGTCCTTGCCACTAGTGAGTAGCATGACACCTGCTGCTTATAAATCCCATCTGAATGTTTAGTAGCAGGACCTCTGAAAAGAACCATGCAGTTTTTGTTGTTAGCACTGAATCAGAAAGCTATTTCTTAAAGGAGCTAGCTCACCCAAGATAGTGCTACTACCAAGAAGCTGTGTTTGATTCTCTTTCTTTGTGTGTGTGTCTGTGTTTAAAATCCTGTTTTTTTAAGCTTTCTCTGTTTTTATGTGGAATTTCTTGCTAAATGTTTAAACATCATATATGAGTGGAAGTTTCTGTTCTGCCAGTGTTATGCCCTGATCCACAAATTCCCCCAAAAAAATCAATAAAAAGAATAAGTCCCATATGTAAAAGCAAAGAGCCTTTATTTTATACATGTTTGCAAACTTGGTTTCTTCATATGTCCAATGTATTGGAATAATGGAAGAGCCCCAAGCTCAATTAGAGTTGGATTTTTATAGTAGTAAAGGTGGGGGTGAGGGATTTCTGTGATTCAGGACCCCTGATTCATTGACATTTGTCTAGGGGTGTCCCGATGAGTATGCTAGCAGATGATGCCATTTATAATGTTTGGGATGTTAGGCATTTCCTTTGGATGGCCTGTTCTTGGGTGGTGCTCAGGTAATCTCAGTTTGTGGTTCTTCCTGCAACTGGGTATTGCTTCAGGGTAAACTACTGAGACTCAGGCCTCCATTAAACTTATCAATGGCTGAGTTCTACTCTGACAGGTGATAATGGTTGGATTTAAAGAACTTCCTTTGGATGGTCTGTTTCTATTTATATCTCCTATACCAGCAGATTTCAAATTAACACAGCCCCCCCAGGAACTTACAAGAGACCATCCTTGCTGCAGTCACACAAAGTTTATTGACAGAAACCAGTGTGTTGGGTTAAAGATTTATCCCACATAGGGGTAGAGGCATTTGACCCTGAGTAGCTGGGAGGGGGGTATTTAGAGGAAGAAACCACAGCCCAAAGGGGTAGGGAGGAAATCATTGGAAAATTCCAAAAATACCATTGATTATTGGAAAATTCTGAAAATATCAGTGATAATCACAAGGGAATAACTCCCAATTTCTCAAGATTATTCTCAAGATTATAATCTAACTTTATGGTCAGCTAGTTCCTGGAATAGAGTCACTGAACTGGCTAACCTAGATTTTTGGTTCTTCTCTACCTGCTAGATTTTTGGCTCTATTTTTCCTGTTAGATTTATGGCCCTATTCTTTCTACTAGAAGGGTTTGGGTTTATCTGGGTCTTTCACATTGAGGCTTAATATAAATTTTAAATAATTGCCCAATAGCTCAGGCCTATTCCTACCTAACTCTTACACTTAAATTAATTTATATTTTTATCTCTGCTTTGCCATGTGGGTCATGACTTGCTACCTCATTTTCTACATAGCTGAATGGTGATTCCTGACTCTGTCCTTCTTCCCAGCATTCTCCTAGTCTCATTGTCCTACATATAATCACTGCCAGGCTACTGATCAGTCAGTATTTTATTAAACCAGTTTGTGTAACATGACGGACCGACTTGTTGGGGTATCTGCTCCTGCCCGGTACCCCACAGCTGGCAAGTCCCAGAGAAAATCAACCACACAGAGATCTCTATAAGTTATACAGCTGATTGGCCCATTAGGTCAGGCTACTTATTAGCTCTTATAACTTATGTTACCCCATTATCCTTATCTACATTAGCACATGGCTCAGTACCTTTTCCAGCGGGGCAGCTTACATCTTTCCTCTCCGGTGGTCTGGGCAGAACTGGCAGAGGGAGCTTCCTAGAATACTCCCAGTCTCTTTGCTCCACCTCTACTTCCTGTCTGGCTTTCCTGCCTATACTGCCTGCCTGGCCAATCAGCGTTTTATTAAAATATGATTGACAGAATACAGACAATTCTCCCACACCAAATTTGAGTGACACATCTTTTTTTTGATTTTATTTATTTATTAAAAATTTCCACATCCTCCCCGTCTCCCTTTTCCCTCCCTGTCTTTACCTCCCCATCCCTCTCTAGTCCTAAAAGTGGTCAGGGTTCCCTGCCCCTTGAGAAGTACAAGGTCCTCCGCCCTCCATCCAGGTATATAAAGGTGAGCATCCAAACAAACCAGGCTGCCACAAAGTCCGTCCATGCAGTAGAATCAAAACCCAATGCCATCGTCCTTGGCTTCTCAGTCAGCCTTCATTGCCAGCCACATTCAGAGTGTCCAGTTTGATCACATGCTCCATCACTCCCAGTCCAGGTGGCCTTGGTGAGCTCCCATTAGATCAGTCCCACCATCTCAGTGGGTGAACACACCACTTGTGGTCCTGACTTCCTTGCTCATGTTATCCCTCCTTCTGCTCCTCATTTGGACCTTGGGAGCTAAGTCCAGTGCTCCAATGTGGGTCTCTGTCTTTATCTCCATCAATCACCAAATGAAGGTTCTGTGGTGATATGCAAGATATTCACCAGTGTGGCTATGTGACAAGGCCAGTTCAGGCACCCTCTCCTCTGCTGCCCAATGAACAATCTGGGGACCTTGCCTTGGACCTGGGAACCCCTCTATGATGTAGGAGAGTATTCTATCTATCTGTTGCTTTCATTGGTTAATTAATAAAGCAAACTTCTTGGCCTGATAGGTCAGAACATATGTAGGCAGGTAAGACAGAACAGAATTGTGGGAGAAAGAAAGCAGAGGCAGGCACATGCCATGGCTCTCCTCTTCAAGATGAACATGGGTTGAAAGACCCCAAAAGTCAAGGGAGTCTCACTTAGAACCCGCTGCCCAAGAACCAGTCCACTGGATGCAAGAACAAGAGGCAGTTTAATGGATACACAGGTGCCTGTGGACGCTATAGCAACCAAGTTACTGAGCATGTGGGGCTGAAGGCACATTATGTATTTATAGGGATTTAAGAGTTACATAAGAGGCTGCATAGCAACAAGCATTTAATTGGTTCTCAAATTGGTGGGCTTAGCTCACCCCAGGAATGGCCCCATGTCTATTCCCGAATTTCCCCGAAAAACCACAAAACTAGATAGAGAACCCTGCAGCAAGTTGACAGTTTCTATAGAATGCCTTGGGGGTGGGGTACTCCCTCTCCTCAGCCTAATCAGTGAGTCTGCAACTCATAGACATCCTGCTTTAGCATCGGTTGGGCCAGGGGGACTTTCCTTCTATGGCCCAGCTAAATTTCACAGAGTCATTAGCTGAGCCTAGGGGCTTTTTTTTTTCTCTATGGCTCAGTTAAGTTTCAGCAGAGTTTAACATAGTATTTGGACATGGGGGTCTTTCAAGTATTGGGGGGACTTCAGGATTAGACTCTTCCCGGTAAACCACAACCTTGTGGTGGCATACAGATTAGATATGGGTTAGTCAAGATGTGTGAGTTAGCCAATAAGAGGATGGAGATAACGGGTCAGGCAGTGTTTAAAAAAAATACAGTTTTCATGTAATTATTTTGGGTAAAGCTAGCCAGGCAGGTGGTAGGAAGCGGCCTGCCACTCCTTTTACAGAGTAGCGCTCCAACATGGTAACAAATGCCACGTAAAACCTAAGAGGTCTTTAAAAGGAATTCTAGACACAAATAGAGAGTTTAACACAGCTTTTTGCTGTTTGCTAGGGTGTGCTGCAGAGAAATTTTCCTGACTCAGCAGCCTCAGCAGGAAAAAAAACCTGTGCCGTTTTAAAACACGGCCTCCTGGACTGTGCTGCCAGTGCAAGCTCTGGCTTTAAGGCATTTCAATGGCTTTTATGAGACTGGATGTTTGTGTGCCCACTCAGGATCAGGAAGAAAGTACTCTGAGACCATGCCAATGGCTTGCTCTCCATCTGCACCTGGGCAGACTGTGGAATCAGGCTTAGGGAAGCGGGAGAGCATGGCAGATTCCTACCACACACAGAGATGTTTCCAGGCTGCGTAGTGATCTGCCTGGCAGATTAGGCAGTAACTGAGATAAAAAGCTCATTCTCAGAGTTAAAAGTGCTGAGTGTAGCTCATACCTGAAAGCAGAAAAAAAAGCCGTTTAAAATGCTGGCTTTCTGGGCTGTTTTCCTACTGCGACCTCTGTCTATTGCAGGAGACAGAGAACTTGGATATGGTTTTTGTGATTAAAATGCTTGCTTGTTTGATGGCAATGTGGACTTGCTGTGTCCCTGGAACTGTGCTCGGCTCAGGGGCACCAAATGGCTAAGGCAGGAACACCTCTGGCTCAGCTCAGCCACGATGAACTGTGATAGATCCCAGGATCTATCATAATTACCATAATAACAGCGCAGTTAAGGTTTATACTGGACAGGAAACAGGCGGTACCATATTACCCCTATGTGGCACAAGCTAAAGTTTTTAAGAAGTGCTTAGCTTTTTAAGAACTGCTCCTGGACAGTAAAGAATTACAGATTCAGAATAGGACAAATTCAGACATAAAAGACCTCTAAATGGGTCACAGTGTTGGATGACTGTACGTAGGCTTGGGAGAGAAAAGAAAAAGAATATAGAGAATAAAGTTATTGCCTTAAAGAAAAAGGGTAGCCTTTAAAGAGACAAGAGTATAGATAGTTATAGATTAAAATAAATAAAGAAAAATAAGCCACATAAAAATGGAAAATTCACAGAGAGTCTGGATTATGTACATTGTGTTTTCCTTAAAATTTTTGATTGTTAAGGAGTTAAGTACAGAGAGACATTTCATTATATGGGCTGCTAAGCTAAACCAAAATGGATATCATAAGGGTAGAATGACTTCAGAATTTAGGTCTAAGAATATAATGCTTTGGAAAGGAGGTACTTCTTTTGTTTTCACAGAGGATGAAACCCTGTGGATTGCTTCTATCCCAATATGGTATGATAGACCATGTCCTCTCGAAAGGTTGCTGTGAACATCCTCAAGAAATTACTTTGCTCAACTGCCAACTGAGATGAATCTAGCACACAGGTTATACCATGAAAGACCTGAATAACAGGGCCCCCATTCAGCACAAAGCAGTTTGGAGAGAAATAACTTCTCATATATTCCCAAATATTGCTTATAAATGTTCTTTTACATTTAAAGGGGGATATGATATAAATATGAATAATTTACATTGGTATAAATTTTGCCTTATTGATAGAAATTTAAGGTCAATTTTGTTATATGTATATGTATTTCTGCTCTTGTTAAAGCTATTGTGATTGTGTAGTTCATTTAAAAATGTAATGTATAATTAGAAAATATAGGTTGTTAATGAATATTCATTGATAATAATCAAGCTTATTCATGTTATCTAATTCATGTTAGATTTTCTAGATATATAGAGATATATTTCAGTTTGATAGGCATTCTTCATATCTTTCAAAGACTACAAAATATGGCATTTTAAATGTTTTAATAACTTCGGGTTTTTCATGACAATGAGACACATCTGCTCCTGGCAGCACCAATCTACTTCAAGAGGAAGATGGGCATGGAAGAGGCCCCTTATGGAGTTGGTTAGCCATTTGGGCAAGAAACTGCTCTTGCCTGGACTGATGCATAAACTGGACCCAAAGAACCCACAGAGAGAGGACTGCTGAACTTGTCTGAATGTGAGATGGTCTTTCGGGGTTCCTGATTCATGATAGAGTCTGTGAGACATTCTGCAGGACACAGCAGATAGTGACTGAACTGTCTTTGAAATTTCCTGTTTCATGGAAAAGTCTGCTGGATACTATGGGCATGTAGGCTAAAGATAGATGCCCCAATGGTACAAAAGAACTTTGGGTGACTGTACAGGCAGTGAGATGTCTCTGTCATTTCTATAACTTAGAAGTTACTTATTTCTTGTTTAATTAGGTAATATTATACCCTTCTGGAGTCTTTGATGGAGTTGAAGAATAGAGAGTTATAGTTTTCCTTAATTATGAAAAAAGATAGAATAGACATAAATATTGTAACTATAATTCTTGCTTTATAACTATTTTGTTATATGTAATTTTATTATGTTAAAGTGAAAAAGGGGAAATGATGTAGGAGAGTATTCTATCTATCTGTTGCTTTCATAGGTTAATTAATAAAGAAAACTGCTTGGCCTGATAGGTCAGAACATAGGTAGGTAGAGAAGACAGAACAGAATTGTGGGAGAAAGAAAGCAGAGGCAGGCAGACGCCATGACTCTCCTCTCCAAGATGAACGTGGGTTAGACTCTTCCCGGTAAACCACAACCTCATGGTGGCATACAGATTATTAGATATGGATTAGTCAAGATGTGTGAGTTAGCCAATAAGAGGATGGAGATAACGGGTCAGGCAGTGTTTTAAAAAACACAGTTTCCATGAAATTATTTCAAGTAAAGCTAGCCGGGCGGGTGGTGGGAAGCGGCCTGCCACTCCTTTTACACCTCTAGATTCAAGTCTCTTGCAAATCCTAAAATGGCTCCCTTAATTATGATATTTACTTCCCTTCTCCCATATCTACCCTTCCTCCATCCCACCCATCCCATTCCCCCAAGCTCTCCTGAATCCTCCCCATCTCCCTTCTCTCTATCCATCTCCCCTTACATCTACCCCCACACTCCCATGCACCCAAGTTTTGCCTGGAAATCTTGTCTACTTCCAATATCTTACAACTGTCAGAATAGCTAAAATAAAAAAAAAAACACCAATGATAGCCTATGCTGGAGAGGATGTGGAGTAAAGGGAACACTCATCCACTGTTGGTGGAAATGCAAATTTGTTCAGCCACTTTTGAAATCAGTGTGATGGTTTCTCTGGAAACTGGGAGTCAACCTACCTCAGGACCCAGCAATTCCACTCTTGGGAATATACTCAAGAAATGCCCTATCATACAACAAAAGCATTTGTTCAACTATGTAATAGCCAGAACATGGAAACAACCTAGGTTCCCCTCAATAGAAGAATGGTTAAAGAAGGTGTGGAACATATACACATTAGAGTTTTACTCAGTGGTAAAAAAAATGACATCTTGAATTTTGCATGCAAATGGATGGAAATAGAAAATGCTTTACTGAGTGAGGTAACCCAGACCCAAAAAGAGGAATATGGTATGTACTCACTCATAAGTGGATTCTAGCCATAATTAAAGAACATTGAGCCTATAATTTGTGATCCTAGAGAAGCTAAATAAAAGCTTATTATTATTATTATTATTATTTTTATTATTATTATTATTATTATTATTATTATTATTATTATTATTATTTCCTTAGGTGAACCTAAGGAAAATCATATAGTTTTCCTCCTGGATATTGAGTGACACATCATTACATTATACACGAAGATTATTCCACAGTAGAGACCTATGTGATACCCTCGAGATATGTAAGAGTCGCTGTACTGTTTGAGGCCTACCTGGTACCCTGGAGATATGTTGTCTATAGAGTTTCACACCTATTTGTTAATCAGAAGATTTTTCAAAGTTCTCTTATCTGTTTCAAGTATAATCATGTCAAGGAAATGTCAAGTGCCTTGTGCTTCCCAGTCTGCCTCTCTTCTTCTAATGGTTATATATCTGCTGTCATTCTGTACCTACCATTTTTAAAAACCCCTTGGAATGAGAAGAAACAGCCCATCAGAAATAATAGTTAAAAGCTGGAGTCAGTTCTGATGTTCATGTCTAAATGGATTAAGAAGCTATTCTGCTTCCTTATTTCATTTTAGGATCTTCAAGACAAAGAATGTAAGGTAACTTCTTTTTCCTGCTGTGTGAAAACAAAGTGTGACTGAAGTGTGGTTTACACTGATAAAATCAAAAAATAAAAATAAAAACAAAAACAACAAGAGTCTTTATTTAGATAGAAGAAAACAATGAGTGGGATTTAACATGTGTTGAGAAGATAGGGAAGATTGGATTTCTCAAGATTGAGAAAGCACTGAAAAAGTGTTTCCTCTGAAATTGTCAAAATATGATCTCTAAATACATTTCTGGACTAAGTTGATGAAGTTATATATGAGGGAAGTTTTAAGCATGATTGTCAAAATAAGAGATTTGGAAAATATTGAGTTATCTCAGTGGTTGAGAGGAAATGAAAGGGTGTTATGAACTGTGAAGGGACAGGCTTAAAAACAGATCATATGAAATTAGAACACTTTTCCTCAATCAGTGTCAAGAGAAGCTATCCAGGAAATAATTTCTTTTTTATTCAAACCAGTGAAAGATTATAGATAATAGCAATCTTAAGGAAATATTAATTTATTAAATGGAATGAATGAATGCTTTGTAACTTGCCTGTTTGGGGATACTTTGTTGATAAGAGATGACTGAATCATGACTTTCTGCAACACCATGATAGAATAAGTTGAGAAAATTGTTTCCTATCTATTTTCACTTTCTATATTCTCTTGAATTTTATATGATATTTTGGAAGAAATAAATGTTTGTCTCTTTCATTAGAACAACTTTTTGGGAATCCTTAAGATTTTATTTAGAATAAATATTTACACTAAGAAGTAATATTTACACACACACACACACACACATGAACCTCGGCTTACAATGTTTTAACATTATCTTACTTTATGAAGATATGAAAGTGATATACACAAAGTGGAAAGCACACTTTAAATTTTTATCTTTTCTTATAATAATGATAAGTGGTAGATTTGATATTCAGTAAAGATGCTAGACTACTGCATGAGCAAAATCTCTTTTGGCCATATGGTCATAAGGACAAAGAGTCAATATTATGTAGTACATAATGTTGCTCAACAATACTTCTCGGTAAATTATGTATATTTGTTGCACATTTTACTTATTTTAAGTAGTTTTTTAAGAAAATTTAGAGATATAGTCCCATCACATTGAGGAGGATCTTTATATGAGGCTTAAGAGAAATGATCATAGATATGTGGGCTCATTTCAACCTTGTCTGATGGACAGAGTTGAAGGTTGCTCAAAGGGTTGACAAGCATATTGCACATCCCAACTCAGGGTGTTATTTCTTGATTATTTTACCTTTAAAAAAGCTCATTCAAGTAGGTCCATGCCATCCAGATTGCTGACTAGGAGATGCAAATGTACTTCTGCTCATACTTTTGTAACTATGATGTCACTTGGTGAGTGGTTGCCTTCAGGAAATGTGGTCAAAATCAGCTACACTGTCTAAACAACAGAATGCTAATGAAGTGATATGTTGAAGTGTTAAAACAATTGGCTGAGTTATCACTTGTATCATGTTAATAAAGTCTTTTTTTAAAAACATTTTCCCTCCTATTTACATTGGATATAAAGGCTATGGGAAAATAAATGCAGGTGATTTTAGTTAATGCCCTCCTGTCATTTTCTATGGCTTCTGTCTTATTAATTTTATGGATTTCCATATTCTTTATTTATATTTCTTAATTTCCACTTCCCTACCCTGACAAGAGGTATTTCTGTTGAGGCCAGTCCTTGACACATCATGTGGAGACAAATTTTTTTTTCTTACATTTATGTGGTAGTCATTGAATATGACACTTGTTCACAAGCACATGATCTCTTGGGATCATGTGCTTAAGATAATTATTCTCTGGATTAAGAATTTAAAAAGCAATCAAAAATAGATACTATATCACTTATTTCTCTATACTGGTTATTCTTACAAAGAAATCTGAAACCAATAATAGGTATCAAATTAGTAATTATGGACTTGTTATATCGATGCCTTTTGACTTTTACTCCTTGTGATAGCTGGTAGTATATTAACAATCAATTTGGAAGCTCAGTTTTAAATTTAGGAAGTGTAAATTCTGATACCTGATTACTAACATTTTCATTATTTGCAGAATAGTGTCTCAGTATTTTGTTTTGAAGGAATTATAAAATGTATTTTAAAAGTTTACTGAAGTGTAATGGCATTTTCAAAGTGACCTTATTTGTGTAACTATCATCAGACTAATAGTCTAAGTTCTCAAGTATGTTTCTTTTCACTACCTATTCTATTGACCAGGATCCAAATTATAATATCATACTTTGTAAGTATTGTATTTTATATTGATATAATAATAGAGAATATTGCTTCTTTTTCTTAACTTGATGCTGTGATTTATATCCATATTGCTGAATATATTTATATATCACTAATCTCCTTTTTCTATAATATCTTACAAAATGTCTCTTTACCTTGATTATATACTCAACTACTGGTAGTGAAAGACCTGGATAAATCCAGATCCCCCTAGCAGAAAAATAGAGCTAAAAATCTAGTGGGAAGAGAAGAATCAGAAATCTAGGATTAGCCAGTTCCAGGGTTTCAGGAACTAGCTGAAGATAAAGGTAGATTGTAATCTTGAGAGTAATCTTGAGAGACAAAGAAATTCCCCCTAGTAATTATCACCCCCTAGTAATTATCACTAGATCAGGAACTAGCTGATTAATGATCTTGAGAGGCAGGGAGTTGCCCCTTTGTAATCATCACTGGACACCCTCCCTGCCCCCCTTTCCGGATTACTGGAGTGTGTGGTTTCTTCCTATAAAAACTACTTCTCCTGGTCACTCAAGGTTGAACTCTTCCCCTGTGTGGGTTATGAGTCTCGGCCCCAGTGCACTGGTTCCCGTCTTGTCTTGTCGTCTTGTCATTAAACCTCATGTGATTGCAGCAAGGAAGGTCTCTCGTGAGTTACTGGGGGGGTTCGCATCATCCTGAGGCTCGAGTGAGAGTCTCTCCGAATCAGGGGTCTTTCATTATGGGGGCTCGTGCCTGGATTAGCGACCACCCTCATCTCCGAAGACCCACTTGGAGGTGAGACATTGTCTATGTATCTTTGTCTTTGTGTGCAGGCAGGTTCTTTGTGTTTTTGTGTGCTGGCTGAATTCAGGTTCAAGTTTGTACGTTAGAGGCTACAGTTGTGTCCTTGTGTTTCCGTGCCGTTCAGGTTCTGTACTTTTGGGTTTGCAGTCATGTCTGTGTCTGTGTCTTTGTGTTTTTTGCCAGCTGAATTCAGGTTCAGTTTCTGTACATTCGTGTTTACAGTCATGCCTTTGTGTTTCTGTGCCAGTTGAATTCAGGTTCTGTGTTTTTGGTTTTGCAGTCACCCGTGTCTCGGGAGGAGACAGAGAGGGTGATCAGTAGGCATACTAGATCACTGACTGCTGCCCTGGGAGACGTCCTGGGAGGAGAGAAGGGACCCAGGGACACCTGGGAGATTCCCATCTGGGTGCTGGTGAGGATATGGAAGTTCTCCTGGATAGGAGGAACTATGTCCTCTCAGCCGTCTGTATTTCTGGAATGGATTTGTCTGTCTCAGTGGAGACGGACATCTGTTTGCGTGTCTTGTGTGCCTTTTGTTTTGTCTTACTTGTGACTTTGATGATTGGGACAGACTGTGACATTGACTCTTAAATCAGTGGTTTTGTCTTTCTAAAGTTTTGTTAGCCTTTGTGTATCTTCAGTCTCTGTTTTGTCTTACATGCAGGTAGCGTGTTCAGTTCTCTGAGATACGTGGGTGGCGTTTCTCAGTTCTGTGGTATGATACATGAATGGTATGGTCAGTTCTCTGTAGAGACTGCATGGATAGTGGTCTCATTTCAAAAGCGGGGCTGGTCACACCCACAAAGCAGCTTAAAGTCTTTGGTTTGTTTGGTGCCTTTGTCCTGTATGTCTGTGTAATGTGCTTTTGTCCTGACTTAGACTGACACTGACTACTCAAATAATAACTTCTTTGATTTTGATATTGCGACCACTTGCAAGACTTTAGAGATAGGGCCATAAGCATAGGGGTATATTTCATTAAAAAAAAAAAAAACGAGTCAGTCTCAGCCCCAAGCACATGGCTGCGGAGCAGCATGCTTGTATGAATGGCTGGGCCATTCAGCTTTGCTGTTACAAGGTATTGAGGCTGCCAGACACATTTGTAGAAGGTGGATGTATCCCAATCGGATTTCAAACACCAAACAAAAGATCTGAGGGTAATCGCTATGACCTAAAGAGGTTAACAATCTTTTTTCCTCAGTGCTGTGTACCACCCTGCCCCCCCCCATGCTGATGAATGAGTTCCCTCTGTCTGCCCTGGGAGCTGTGCGCCTCAAACCTTTGGTCAAAGCTGACCAAGGCTTAACTCCACCTGTGAAGAACTCTTTCAGATCCTATGGGTTATAAGTATTATAAGTATCTGTCATCATTTATAGAGGCTGGTTACAAATTATTGTTGGTTAATGTTTAAAAAAAACTACTGTTGATCTCATATTTCACACTGGTACAGGATTTTATGTGCTGTTCTTGTTTAAAAATTATCATTGGTTAATTTTTTTTAAAAAAGAGAGCCTATTGTTCTCAAATGTTTCACACTGGTATAGGATTTTATATGCTGTTCTTGTTTGAAATATAGCCATATATCCCCACTGAGAAAAACCACAAAAAAGACTTTGGTAAGAGTTTTTATGTTGTCTAAAAAGCAAGAGAAATTTTTGGTGTGTTGTCTAAAAAGCAAGAGAAATTTTTGGTGTGTTGTCTAAAAAGCAAGAGAAATTTTTGGTGTGTTGTCTAAAAAGCAAGAGAAATTTTTGGTGTGTTGTCTAAAAAGCAAGAGAAATTTTGGTTAAAAAATGTATAAACAGATACGGGCCTTATCTAGTTCCCAGTGTTTGTTTTCAAGGTCAAATTTAAAGCAGGTAGGGAGCAGCTGACAGTCTATCACCGCAGGACTCTGCCATCTGTATTTCTTGAGCAATTAAAGGAGGCTTACAGGCATTATACTCCCTTTGACCCAACCTCTAAGGGTCAGTGGTAGCTATGGCCTTTATAGGACAGTCAGCATCAGATATTAAGAAAAGTTACAATGGTTAAAAGGGTTGCAGGATTATATCTTGCAGGATTTGGTTAAGGAGGCAGAAAAAGTGTTTCATAAGCAAGAAACTGAGGAAGAAAAGGGAGAGAGAGAGAGAGAGAGGTGGAAGACAGAAGAAAGAGGACTGGAGGGATCATAGACAAAAGAGAAATTTGATAAAATTTTGGCCACAGTGGTAGGAGAGAAAGGGAAGCTAGGACCTAGAAAGATAGGGAACCTGGGCAACAAAAGACCAAAGATGAGTGAAAATGGGCAGAGGCACCCCTTGGACAAAAAATGATGTGCTTATTGCAAAGAAAAAGGACATTGGGCAAGAGAATGCCCAACGAAGAAAGGAAGGGCCTCCAACGTACTGGCCCTAGAAGAAGATGATTAGAGGGGATGGGGCTCAGACCCCCTCCCCTACGCCTAGGGTAACCCTGACTATGGAGGGGACCCCTATGGATTTTCTAGTGGAATTAGGGGCTGAGCACTCTGTGCTGTAACAACCATTGGAAAAGCTAAAGAATAAAAAGACTATAGTAATTGGAGCAACTGGACAAAAACAATATCTGTGGACCACCTTACGAACTGTAGATTTGGGGAGAGGACAAGTGACTCATTCCTTCCTGGTTATCCCCAAGTGTCCTGTGTCTTAATTAAAAAGAGACTTATTAACAAAGTTAAAGGCCCAGATCAGGTTTACTCAAACCAGGCTGGAGGTGATTAAAGCCTTTTGTTGACTGAACCAGTGACCTTCGCTCCCCCTGCTGTCCTCAGTCCCGCTACCCTACTGCCTGAGACTGATGACACCTCATCTACTCATCACTGCACTGACATTTTGGCAGAGAAAGCTGGTACCTGAAATGATCTGAAGGATCAGCCTTAGCTTGGGAGTCCGAGCTGGTATACAGGTGGCAGCTGTTTCATGGTTGAAGGTAAACAGAAGGCGGGGATGGCAGTGGTGGATGGGAAGCAAGTAGTCTGGGCATAGCCTCCCTGAAGGATGTTGGCACAGAAAGCCAACCTTGTGGTTTTGATACCAGCTCTACGAATGGCAGAGGGAAAAGTCTCAGCATCTACACTGACGGCAGGTATGCTTTTGCCACTGCCCATATTCACAGAGCAATATACAGACAAAGAGGACTGTTAACATCTGCAAGAAAAGACATAGACTTGTCCAAGACACCAAAAAGCTTGAGATGCTCTGGCTAAAGGAGATCAGATGGCAGACCTAACTGCTAAACAAGTGGCCAAGGGAGCAATGATTCTGGCAGTCCAAGAGCCTAAAGATTATCATGATGACAGTGAAACCAACTTTAGATACACCCCCGAGGACTATCAAGTTATGGGCAAATTAGGACTTGTAAAGAACCCCATAGGGGGCAGTAGAGACAGAAGGAGGAAAACTAGTCCTCCCACAAAAAGAAGGGCACAAATGTGTTACCAACTTACATGGCTTGACCCACTTGGGGGCCAAAAAACTAAAAGATGTGGCTAGGTCCTCTGGCTATTATGTTATATGACTCTCTGACTTGGCAGAAGAAGCAGTCAAAAGCCACAAGACCTGTGCTATGATTAATGTAGGACACTCCATATATACTCCTGGGAAGAGACTCAGGGGCGATCGGCCTGGAGCCTACTGGGAAGTATATTTTTCAGAAATTAAGCCAGCCAGATATGGCAACAAGTACTTATTAGTTTTTATAGATACCTTTTCAGGCTGGGTAGAAGCTTTTCCTGCCAGGACTGAGACAGCCAATGCAGTGGCTAAGAAGACCATAGAAGAAATCTTCCCAAGGTTTGGGATACCCAAGGTAATTGGGTCTGATAATGGACCTGCCTTTGTTGCCCAGGTAAGTCAGGGACTGGCCGCCCAATTGGGGATCAGTTAAAAATTACATTGTGCTCACCGACCCCAGAGTCAGGACAGGTAGAAAGGATGAATAAAATTCTAAAAAAGACCCGCGGAAATGACTGGACAGCCCTCCTTCCCTTTGCCCTGTTCCAGGTTTGGAATACCCCAGGGCGATTTAAACTTATGAGATCCTATGTGGAGAACCGCCACTGCTCACTGAGTTGGGTGGAATGTATAATCCTGATGCTATTCTTTCTAGACCTTTATTTTCCCCATCTAAAGGTCCTTGAAGTGGTAAGATGCCAGATCTGGGAACAACTGAAAGAAGTATGCATCTCTGCCTGGATCCACGCCTCCCACATGAAGCGAGCTCCTGAACTACCCGAATTGCAGTATCTGGGGTTTTTGACAACACTACCAGTCAAGAGGCTTGTGTTTGGAGGACTAATCATAGATGGACTCTTATTGAGGTTATGTAATGAGACTCTAAAGAGCCCTAAGACACCTGACACCAGGTACTTGGTTCCTGATTTAGGTAGATGATGGGCTTGTAGTACAGGCTTGATGCCTTGCATGTCAATGTTAATTTTTGATGATACCAAAGATTACTGTGTGCTTGTACGACTGGTATGAGTTTGACAGGCACCCAACTCACTTTCGACGAGAACCTATTTCTCTGACATTAGCAGTAATCCTGGGCCTTGGAGTAGCTACCGATGTTGGGACAGGTACTGCTGCCCTAATACAGGGCCCTCAGTACTTCAATGAATTAAAAATAGCCATGGATAAAGATTTAAGGGCTTTAGAACAATCTGTTTCCAAACTCGAAGAGTCATTGACTTCCCTCTCAGAAGTGGTCTTACAGAATAGAAGGGGATTAGATTTGTTATTCTTAAAGGATGGAGGATTATGCTCTACTCTCAAAAAGGAATGTTGCTTCTATGTGGACCATTCAGGAGTAATTAAAGATTCCATAAGCAAACTTAGAGAAAGATTAGACAAAAGACAAAGGGACAGAGAAGTACATCAGGGATGGTTTGAGAGCTGGTTTAATAGATCTCCCTGGATGACTACTTTGATATCCTCCCTTATGGGACCGCTCCTAATTTTGCTTCTGCTACTGATTTTAGGTCCATTTATACTAAATAAACTAATTACCTTCATTAGAGAAATAAATGCGGTTCAGATTTTGTTGTTACACCACCAATATAATGCTTTATAAGGTCAAAAAGATACTAAAATCTAGTTCTATGATTAGAACTAGACACTAGAAGAAGTGGGGAGATGAAAGACCTGGATAAATCCAGATCCCCCTAGCAGGAAAATAGAGCTAAAAATCTAGTGGGAAGAGAAGAATCAGAAATCTAGGATTAGTCAGTTCCAGGGTTTCAGGAACTAGCTGAAGATAAAGGTAGATTGTAATCTTGAGAGTAAACTTGAGAGACAAAGAAATTCCCCCTAGTAGTTATCACCCCCTAGTAATTATCACTAGATCAGGAACTAGCTGATTAATGATCTTGAGAGGCAGGGAGTTGCCCCTTTGTAATCATCACTGGACACTCTCCCTGCCCCCCTTTTCAGATTACTGGACTGTGTGGTTTCTTCCTATAAAAATTACTTCTCCTGGTCACTCGAGGTCGAACTCTTCCCCTGTGTGGGTTATGAGTCTCGGCCCCAGTGCACTGGTTCCCATCTTGTCTTGTCATCTTGTCATTAAACCTCATGTGATTGCAGCAAGGATGGTCTCTCGTGAGTTACTGGGGGGGGTTCGCGTCATCCTGAGGCTCGAGTGAGAGTCTCCCCGAATCGGGGGTCTTTCAGTAGACCCTCAGTATTTAAGTTTTGGGGATATTAAAGTTTTGGGATATATTAAAATAGTATATAATCATATATATACTATATATGATTGTATAGTATTGGATAGATCATAATCATTATTATATATTATATAATCAAATATATATATTGATATATATAATATATATATCAATATATTATATATATCAATATATAATATATTATATATATAATATATTATATATATCAATATATAAAATCAAATTATATATATTGGATAGATCATAATCATTCCAATATTTGCACACTGGTGAAATATGTACATTTTTGTGATAATCTTGTACTTGATTTGCTAATATTTTATTATGTGTCTTAATCTATGTTCATAAGAAAATATGATTTTTTTACTTATTATTTTTTTCTGGCTTGAGTAAAAGTCTTATTGGTCCTATTTATATGATTTAGAAAGTAGTCTTCTGACTCTATTTTTTCAAATATTGTGGAGAATAGGTGTTTTTTTTAAAGTTCTTGATAAATTTCAGTGAGCTGGTGGCTCTTGTGTGCATATGAAAAGTTGCTAATTATTGTTAAATTTATTTAATAGATATAAATCTACTCAGGTGACTTAGTGCATCATTTTTGAGTCTGTAGCATTTTTTTGTCTTTCAAGGAGATGTTTAATTTCACATAATATGGTAAATTTAAAAGCAGAGTTGTTTACAGAACTGTTGTCTGTGAGCTATGTTTTCTTTTTCTCATTGTATTTGAAAAGTCTCTCCTCTTGATTATTCCAAATGTATTTCACTGCTATTCATTGTATTTTTTTAAAAAATTTTTTTTTCACTGATATTTTTTCTAATAGCAATTCCTTTAAAATGTTGATGTAACACCCGATTCTGCATTACCCTTTCAGTACAGTTCACGTGCCTCTGTACCGATCACGAGTTGGGCAAGGGCCTGGAGATTGAAAGAAACACAGAAGAGACCTGGGTCATTCGAAAGTAGGTCAGCCTAATGCCACTATTCAGCTTTTTGCAAAACTAATATACTTTGGCTGCTGCAAAAGGATTACCTCCCAGGTAGGGGGAAAATCTGGCTGCTGCAAGGATTTCCTCCCAGGCAGGTGGGAAATTACCATACCAAAGATGAAACAATGCCCTTGAGCTAATCACAGGGCTAGGGAAGAGGGAGCACAGGAGCAAACAGGATGTTTAGCGGCTGGCCAGAAACTGTCCTCAATTATTCACCCCAAGGAGCAAGGGTAGACTGGGCCCTACATGTTGCCTCTTACATTCTTCACTATTGTGGTATGAAAAAACCTGGAAACAGGGAAATCAATGTGATATTGAAAAGATAAAAACATATTTTTTGCAGTCTTATAGCCCAAACCTGAAATTTAAGTTTACAAAAGCAGCAATGATTTTACACTTCAAAATCTCTGGGAAAAGATAGACACAGAGGACTCACGCTCATACTCAAATTTAGCTTACCTGTAGTATGTCATCTGTTGACTGATTTCTACAAGTTAAGAGGCTATGAAGCCATACTGAAAAAGAGCTGGAAAGGTGAGGAAAAGTTTTGGGTATCTTATGGTGTTTGGAATGTCACAATTTATTTGTTTAACCAATTGTTTTTATTTTGTGTATGAGTGTTTTCTTTGAAGACATACATTTGCTGCACATATGTAGGTCCCATGGAGTCAAGAAAAGAATATTGGATAATGGGATGCAGTAGTCACCAGAGAGATGCCTTGAGTTTATTGTCCTCCAAGACCTAGAAAATTTTTGTCGCCATGGGGACAAATGGACAGAACTCTCATATGTTCATGATTTGGGGGCATTGTGCTCTTGCCCCTCTCTTAGTATCCAGTGTCTAGCTGCACTGGTTTTGATCATTAGGATCATGGTGCCCCCAGATTCTTGGCCATTTGGGAATTGGGATCCAGATAGTTTAGCCTTGACCATGCAGTTAGAGGCACTGAACCCTCCCCTGTTCCCTGGAACCCTCACTACTTAACCTCATCCTGTGGAGCAACATTCTCCACATTTCTCTCTTTACCCACTCTCACCTACCCACCCCAGCAAAACAGGAAGTTCAAGGTCAACTTTCCCCTTACCCACCTTCCTTCTCTACACCCCCACCGCATCTCCTACCCTTGAACCCCCTCTATGCACTGGGTTAACCCCTCCCAATCATCCCCCATCTCCTCCCAAACCAGATCCCACCATAACCCTTCATTTCTCTGCTCTCTCTGGGAAGTAGCAGGAGCTGATGGCATTCTTAAAGTCCATTTTCCATTTTCTCTTTCAGATCTTTCTCCATTAGAAAAGTGGCTGGGTTTTATTTCTGCTAATCCTTCTGTTTATATGAAAGAGTTTAGCTATCTATCCCAGGCACATAATCTAATCTGACATGACTTTTATGCCATCCAAGCTTCTACTTTCACTCCTGAGGAGCGAAGTAGAATTCAGTCAGCAGTTAGACAATATTCAGAGCAAACTCATCTGGCAGACAGTGCAGTCCCTGTGGAAGAAGTGGCTGTGCTGGCTACAGAACCACACTGGGAATACTGACCTGAACAACGTGGCTGACACTGGTGGGACATCATGGTTCGTTGTCTCCTTCATGGTATGGATATGGTCTCAGAAAATGCAGTTAATTTTGAAAAACTTCAAGAGATCACACAGCTAGCTGATGAAAACCCAGCCATTTTTTAAAAATTGATTACAAGAGACCATGGTCCAACAAACCAGGCAGGATCCAACCTCTCCAATAGGAGTCATGGACCTGGTTACCCATTTTATTTCTCAGTCAGCACCAGATATTAAAACAAATTTTAAAAGGCTGAGGAATGTCCCTCAACTCTTATACAAGAATTTGTGAAAATGGCCTTTTAAGTTTTAATGCCTGAGAAGAGACAACTGATTCTTACCAAAAGACAAGACTATAACAGGTGGCAACAATCCAGCCTCAAGTCTTAGCAGCTGCCCTAAGGCCACTGGGACTCCAAAGGAGTACAAGGGAAGTCATCCATGAGGTGCCATCTCACCAAAGCACAGCCTAAGTCAACCTTGCTGGTAGGCTGCTTTAAATGTAGTCTAAATGTCCATTTGGCATATGCCCTGGGCCTCCTATGAGGCCATGTCCTGTCTGTCAGCAACCTAGACACTGGAAATCACAATGCCCTTGTGGGGACTTCATGCTCTATGCCATACCATGGAGATCCGGACTCACCAACATCAGCAAGTGAGACTGCCAGCCTTTAAACTTCTCAGTCTTGCAGAGGATTGATACAGCCCATACTTGGTGAATCCCATAATCTATCCCAAACCTAGGGTAATACTACAGGTAAAGGGTAAGTGCATTGCATTTCTTTTGGACAAGGGAGCCACTTACTCTGTTTTAACATCTTATTCAGACCTTACATTTTCCTAACCAATTTCAGTTATGGGGGTAGATGGGATCCCTTCCTTCCCATTTAAAACTTTGCCACTGCCCTCCATTCCTGCAGAGCAACTAGTCTCTCAATCTTTCCTTGTGATACTTCCTTGCCCTGCACTTCTACTGGATCAAGATATTCTCAGCTGCTTTGGGACCACACTCACTTGGCACCCCCCACATTCCACACTTTTTTCCCACTTTAGTGGCTTCACAGGTTCCTTCCCCAGACTGTTCTGTCCCTACTCTCCCTGTTCCAATAGATCCTCAAGTATGGGACCCTTCTACTTCTGTGATTGCTACTCACCACCAGCCAGTTCTAGTTTGCCTTAAAGACCCTTCATCCTTCCCTCCCATATGCCAGTTTCCTATTTCTGAAACCCACCACTGAGGCCTTAAGCCTATTATCACTGTCTCCTATTTCAAAAACTTTTAATTTCTATTGACTCACATTGCAATCATCTAACACTTTCCATGACCAAGCCCTCTGGTGCTTACTTGGTTCAAGACCTCTGGTTCATAAATGAGGCAGTTCTTCCAGTTCACCCACTGATTAACAAACCATATTATCTCCCTCTAACATCCCTCCTACCATCTCCTACTTTACTATTCTGGGCCTAAAAGATGTTTTCTTTACTGTCCTTTTACATCCTGACTCAATTTCCTTTTTACATTCATCTGGGAGGACCCTGTTTCCTGGTCCTCCAGATAGCTTACATGGACTGTTCTCCCTCAGGGTTTTTGGGAAAGCCCTTATTTCTTGGGCCAGGCTCTGGCTTGAGATCTCTCAAACTTTGACACAGGATCTAGAACACTCCTCTAGTAAGTTCATGACCTGCTTCTCTGCTGTCCTACATTGTCTCTGTCCCAACAGCCCCCCCACTGCACTTCTGAGCTTCCTCAGATGCCTTGGATATCAAGTCTCACCAACTAAGGCTCAGCTGTGCTCTCCTACAGTGCTATATCTGGGTGTTGAACTTAGCCCAGGGTCTAAGACCCTCTCACCTCTGACAGGGTCCAGGCTGTGTGAGATTTACAGCCTCTAACCACAGGGGATCAAATTCTCTCATTTTTGGGTCTGCTAAAGTTCTTTTGCCATTGGATCCCTAACCTAGATATTACAGCCAAACCTCTGCATTAGGCAGCCAGAGAGACACCCATGGGGCCTCTTACCCACTTGGCCATCATCTGCTACCATTTCTCTCTACTGCAAAGTGCCCTTCTAACAGGCCTTGCTTTTGCTCTTTTTGACTGCATGAAGACTTACCATCTCTATACAGATGAATGGACAGGGGTGGCCATGGGAGTTTTAACTCAATAGGCTGGGCCTATGAATTGGGCTGTCTCCATTTTATCCAAATAGCTGAACCTCACCATTTGTGGATGGAAACCATGCCTAAGAGACATGGCAGCAGCAGATGAACTCACTCTGGAGGCTCTTAAGATTACCTTGTCCAGGCCAATTACAGTATATTCCTCGCACCAACTCTTAGACATTGTGAGACACTCATCTCTCTCTCTTTCTTTCTTTCTTTGGGCATTCATGAGTCCAGGCTTTTCACTTATTGTTTTTAGAAAATCCCCAAATTACTTTGGCTTCCATTCCTCCCCTAAATCCCACAACTCTCCTTCCTGTTTTCTCTTTCTCTGGTATGCTCTCTCACTCTTGCCCAGAGGCTGTAGAGGCTTTTACCTCCCTCCAGCCAGATCTTCTAGACCAACCACTTACAGATCTCCAACTCACCCAGTTTGTTGATGGAAGTTCCCTTAAAGATAAATCAGGAAACTGCTGGATAGCATATGCAGTGGTCTCTTCCACTAACACAGTTGAAGCGACCTGTCTGCCAATGGTAATCTCCCTACAGAAGGCTGAATTAATTGCCTTGACTAGGGCTCTCCAAAAAGCTCAGAGCCAACAAGCTAATATTTATACTGACTCTAAATATGCCTTCTTAATAGCCCATACTCATTCTGCACTCTGGAATGAAAGAGGCTTCCTTACTACCAAGGCCTTGCCCATAGTTAACGGACTCCTCCAAACTTTTGGAGGCCCTCCAGCTCCCTGCAGAAGTAGCAATCATTCACTGTTGGGGATAGCAGTCCTCCAAGGACCCAATGGACTTAGGTAATGCCAAGGCTGACTCAATGACCCAGGGGCTTGCCTCTAGCTCCTTGGATTCCACAGAACATATTTTGTTTTTAGCTTCCTCATATCAACCCTGTAACCAACCAAAATAAAGGGACAAGCTTATGAAAAGGGGGCACAAAATAAAGGATCAATGGTTCTATTTAAATAACTGTTTCATCCTTCCTCAAAATCAGACATTCTTAATCATTTCAGACACCTACTAGACCTTGCACATATGCCCCAAATCTTTGATCTGCTTCTTGGAGCCCCTCTTTGACCCCACCCAGCTCTGAGATAATAATTCACAGGTTCATACCTCCTGCCAGATGTGTGCCTGGGCCAACCCATAGAGGGCTCTCCACATACATCAGTCTCTATGCCAGCTTCATAGACACCAACAGGGCAAAGATCAGCTGGCTGATTTCACCCATACACCTACTCATATAAAACTTTGTTATCTCATAACACTTGTGGACATTCTTACAAGACGGATAGAAGTGTTTTTTGCTTCCAGGGAAAGAGCAGATGTGGGGTCCTCCTGCACTATATTATTCCTTGGTTTGTCATCCCACAGACCACCCAGACAGACAATGGGTCAGCCTTCACTTCTAGGATCATGGAGCTTGTGTCAGAAGATCTCAACATCTTCTGAAAATTCTGCATCCCTTACCATTCACAATCATTGAGAAAGGTGGAGGGGGCCAATGGACTCATCAAACAACAGTTAATCATGCTTTCCATTAAACTCAGGTTATCTTGGCCTTCCCTTCTCCCCATTGCCCTTATTCAACTCAGGGTCACATTTTTCTATGGGTCTGAGCCTTTTTGAGATGCTTTATGGCAGGCTCTTTTTTTTCTGAACCATCACCTCCCAGTCCAAACTCTTCCACTGGTGGGCTACCTACCATACCTCTCCCTTCTGAAGCCCCTTCTCCATTCACATGCTGATAGTTGTCTACCTACCCACATACAAGTGAACCTCAATGCTCCTAAACCTGACGCACTTTCCCCAGGGGAAAAAGTACTCCTCAAGCAGCTAACTCCTGTAACATGAGTGCCGGCTTGCTGGGGTATCTGTTCCCGCCTGGTACCCCACAGTCGGAAAGACCCAAAGAAAATCACATGGAGTCTACATTAGGTTATAAACTGATTGGCCCATTAGGTCAGGCTACTTATTAACTCTTACAACTTATGTTACCCCATTATCCTTATCTACATTAGCACATGGCTCAGTACCCTTTCCAGTGGGGCAGCTTACATCTTTCCTCTCTGGTGTCCTGGGCAGAACTGGGGAGGTAGCTTCCTGCTTTCCAGAATACTCCCAGTCTCTTTGCTGCACCTCTACTTCCTGTCTGGCTTTCCCACCTATACTGCCTGCCTGGCCAATCAGCATTTTATTAAAATATGATTGACAGAATACAGACAATTCTCCCACACCATTTCCCTCTTTTTTTAAACAAAGGAAAATACCCATAGTCCATTTGTTGGGAATGTGGGCATAGTATTTCAGGCTACTTCCTGCTGGTTGGGGGCGCTGATGATCTTATGGGGACCTAAAGAAAATTTAGAGTTATAATTAAATCCCGACTGAAGTATCCTGGGAGTCTTGATCATCTCAGGCAGCAGTCTTCAATCTGTTCTGGATGTAGAATTCAGGCATCCGGGCCGTCTGTTCCTATCGGAGATTTCTCGGGTGGTCTTCCTTGTTCAAATCTGATTTTTCTTAACTTAGAATGAATCCACAGCCTCTCATTTCCTGTGGAAACAAAAGCAAAATCTCTTCTCCAAAGAAACATACCTTTTGACTTCAATTTTGAAGCCAAGGTATTTTCAAAATACCTATCTTGGATTAATTCTGCAGCATTTATAAGTAAATGTCTTTTGGTGACTGTTGCTCCTTCCTCAGTATTCAAATAATTTAAAGAGTATTAAGATTCTCTGTGTATTTTCCATCTTTATATGGCTTTATTTTAACCCCTATTTCTTGTATTTTTACTTTTAACTTTTGGCTTTTTGAGACAGGTTCTCTGCATATCTTTGTCCTGGAATTCCCTCTGTAGACCAGGCTATCTTTGAACTCCCAGAGATCCGTCTGTCCCTGCCTCCCAGGCTACTTGTTCTTTCTTTCTTTTTTTTTCTTTATACTCTGAGAACTTTAACCTTTAGCCTGTATATATTTTTAACACAATGTAAACCATTTAGAGGTTTTCTTACTCTTTGAATCTCTCTTTACTGTATATCTCTCTTTTTCTGACCATGTGGGTCTTTAATTTGCTAAGGAATATGGAGAAGACAACACTCAAAAGCTCCTGTGGCATTTCAAGTTCCTTGCCAGGAAGCAAGCTGCAACATTGTGTCCAGACTGCCTGCTTGAAAGTCAAGAGTTTTCCCTGGCAGGAAGGCCCAGAAAGCCAGCATTTTAAAACAGTGCAGCTTTTTTCCTGCCATGGCTGAAAACCAAAATGCTTTACTCTAGTCTTTCCCAAGCTTTCTCAAGCTTTCTGTGGATTCAGTTATTCACTTTGGTCACCAGATAATGGTGAATCAATCCCACACCAGTTATGTTTTAAAGGGGTATTTATTTTGGGGGATAAAACTTACATGCACCATAAACTGTCAGGAAGGGAGCTTAGTTGCTGGAGCAGGAGCCGGGAGCAGGAGCCGGAACCAAGAGCCAGAACCAAGAGGCCGAGCCAAGCTGTGCCGCTCTTCTTTTAAAAGAGAAATATACCATGCCACAGTGGGCTGGTATTTCAGCAGCTATTGGGTGACAGAGTGGAAGGCGCTCCTGCAGCACTATGGGCTCGTGCTTCAGCAACTATTGGCTGAAGTAGCGGAAAGTACTCCCGCAGCAAACTCCTAGGTCTCTTGAATATAGATAAACAGGACCTCACCACCCCCTCGGCTGCCAAGCTCTTGGGACATCCATACTAGTACCATCTCTCCAGGCTCAAGCGGGCACCTACTCAGGACACTTGCTCTGTCAAATAGTTAGAAATTCCACACTATAGTTTTTCAAGATGCCACTGAAAGACCCCAACCCAAATTGCTCAAATTGCTGCCGCAGCTAAAAATAATGCCATTTTATGCAAGGCTTGTACTTTTGGGGAATTCAGACAGAGGACAGTCATACATTGCAAAACAGGATTACAGACTGTCTGTAGCAGAACAGGATATCTGTGGTCAGCCGTGGAGGCAAGGCAAGAACGGGAAGTGCCAGTTATGAAAGGGCCAACTCAGCCCTAACCGGGGTCCATGTATCAAGGGGGAATTTCTCCCCAATTTAACCTGGCTAAATTAAGCTGTCCAATGAAATCCCTGTAACCAAGGCATCTGCTTCTGTAACCGCGCTTTTTGCTCTCTGCCCTTATAAAAACCCCTTACCACAGCCTGAGGGTGCGCAAGTCTTCCGAGAGACTCTGCTGCCCCAGGCACCTGTGTATCTGAAAATAAACCTCTTGCTGTTTGCATCCGCAACGGTGTTCTCGCTGATCCTTGGGAAGGGTCTCTCCAGAAGGAAGACTCTCTTCGGGGGTCTTTCATTTGGTGGCCCGTACGGGGACCTGGAGACCCCCACCCAGGGACCACCGACCCACCTTCGGGAGGTAAGCTGGCCAGCCTTTTATTTTTGTCACGTCTGATTGTCTGTGTGTCGACTGTGCTGCGTTCTGTATACCTCAGCTGGGTGTCTTGTATTTGGCGGGATAGAGAAGGAGTTGACGAACTCGGACTTCTCCCCCGCAACCCTGGAAGACGTTCCAAGGGTGTCTGGGGCCCGATATTCCAGGGCCCATCTGTTGGAATCCGTACCCCGGATTGGACTCTTTGGAGCCCCACCTTTGTCTGAGGGGTACGTGATCCTTCTGGGAGGCAAGGGATCCGGACCCTCATCTACGTCTCCATCTGAGTTTTTGCTTTCGGTTTTGCGCCGGAGCCGCGCTGCAAAAATTGTCTGTGTTTGTCTCTGCGTCCTTTTTGTCTGTTTCATGTCTACGGCAATTTCATTGGAAATTATGGGGCAATCCATAACTACCCCCTTGAGTCTCACCTTACAGCACTGGAGAGATGTTCAGGACACGGCTAATAACCAGTCCGTGGAGGTCCATAAAAAGAAATGGGTCATTTTCTGTTCCTCTGAATGGCCAACTTTCAACGTCGGATGGCCACGAGATGGAACCTTTAACCTTGATGTTATTTTACAGGTAAAAGCCAAGGTGATGAACCCAGGCCCACATGGGCACCCCGATCAGGTGGTCTACATTGTGACCTGGGAAGCCTTGGCCTATGACCCACCTCCTTGGGTCAAACCTTTTGTTCTCCCTAAGCCATTCTTGAAAGAACCTTCTGCCCCTACCCTTCCTCCTCCCCTCCTCCCGACCCCGGCTAAACCACATACTCAATCTTCTCTTTACCCGGTTCACACCAAGCCTTTGCAGCCTGGAGGGAAAAACAAAAGGACCCCAATGGCAAGGACGGTCCTGCCTCTTGGAGATGAATTATTAATGGACCTATTGGACGAACAACCCCCGCCATACCAAGGACCTGCTCCACCAGAGGAAGCCGCCCCGACTGCGGCGGCCCCGGACCCCGCACCCCCAGCCACGTCCCCAATGGCTGGACGACTGCGCGGACGCCGGGAACCTCCCCCAGATTCCACCTCACAGGCTTTCCCCCTCCGGATAGGGCCAAATGGCCAACCTCAATACTGGCCATTCTCAGCTTCCGATCTTTATAACTGGAAACATAATAACCCTCCCTTTTCCAAGGACCCCACCATGCTAACCTCTCTTATTGAATCTATTTTGGTCACTCACCAGCCCACCTGGGATGATTGCCAGCAATTATTACAGGCTTTATTAACCAGCGAGGAAAAGCAGCGAGCCTTTCTGGAGGCTCATAAGAGGGTGCCGGGTGACAATGGCCATCCCACGCAGCTGCCGAATGAAATCGATGCTGCTTTCCCCTTGGAACGCCCAAATTGGGATTTCACCACGCTTGAAGGTAGGAACCACCTACGTCTCTATCGCCAGTTGCTCATAGCGGGTCTCCATGGGGCTGCCAGACGACCCACCAATTTGCCTCAGGTAAAGCAGGTCATTCAGGGTTTTGAGGAGTCCCCCTCCGCCTTCCTAGAGCGACTCAAGGAAGCTTACCGTATATATACTCCCTATGATCCCGAGGATCCTGGATGTAACCTTGCCATGTCTTTTATTTGGCAATCAGCACCAGATATTAGAAAGAAATTAGAAAGGATGGACAACCTCAAGGAAAGCACCTTGCAGGACTTACTTAAGGAAGCAGAGCGGATATTTAACAAGAGGGAGACTCAAGAAGAGAGAGACGAGAGACTTAGAAAGGAAGCAGAGAAAAGAGAAGATATTAGGGACCTTAAGAGGAATAAGGAAATGAGCAGGTTGCTAGCCACCGTAGTCTCAGGACAGTGGCAGGATAGACAGGAGGGAGACAAAAAGGGGCCCAGATTGGACCGCGATCAATGCGCATATTGCAAAGAAAAAGGCCATTGGGCCAGAGATTGCCCAAAGCGCCCTAAAGGACCCCGCAAACCCCGGCCTCAGGCCTCCCTCTTGTCCCTGGAAGAAGACTAGGGAAGTCGGGGTCAGGAGCCCCCCCCCCCCGAACCCAGGATAACCCTTGATGTTGGGGGGCATCCGGTCACCTTCCTCGTGGACACCGGCGCTCAACACTCAGTGTTGGCCCAGCCTACAGGGCCACTGAGTGACCGGTCAGCTTGGGTCCAGGGAGCCACCGGAGGAAAACGTTACCGATGGACTACGGACCGGAAAGTGCTACTGGCTACTGGTAAGGTGACTCATTCCTTTTTGCATGTGCCTGATTGCCCCTACCCGCTATTGGGCAGAGATCTTCTCACTAAATTGAGAGCACAAATACATTTTGAGGAAGCAGGGGCTCACGTTACAGGCCCCCAAGGGGAGCCCCTCCATGTCCTAACCCTCAATTTGGAAGATGAATACAAGCTATATGAGCCAGGAGAACATGAGGAACCCCAAAAATTGACCACCACGTTTTGGCTAAAAGAATTTCCCCAGGCTTGGGCCGAAACCGGGGGCATGGGCTTGGCAATTCGGCAACCCCCTTTGATCATCGCTTTAAAGACCACGGCTACCCCCGTGTCAATTAAGCAATATCCCATGTCCCAAGAAGCCTACCAAGGAATTAGGCCACACATTAAAAGACTCCTGGATCAAGGGGTTCTGATTCCTTGCCGGTCACCATGGAACACCCCTCTCCTCCCTGTCAAGAAACCCGGCACAGGCGATTATCGGCCAGTGCAGGACTTGAGAGAGGTCAATAGGTGGGTGGAAGACATTCACCCCACGGTCCCCAACCCCTACAATCTACTGAGTGGACTTCCACCCTCCCATAGCTGGTACACGGTACTGGATCTCAAGGATGCTTTCTTTTGCTTAAGATTACACCCAGGTAGCCAGCCCATCTTTGACTTCGAATGGAAGGACCCAGAAATGGGGCTTTCTGGGCAATTGACATGGACCAGGCTCCCACAGGGGTTTAAAAACAGCCCCACCCTCTTTGATGAGGCCCTACACAGGGATCTGGCTGACTTCAGAATTCAGCACCCGGACTTGATCCTGCTACAATATGTTGATGACTTATTGTTGGCAGCAAAAACAGAAGCTGAATGCAGGGAGGGGACCTCTGCTTTACTAAGAACCTTAGGAACTCTTGGTTATCGGGCCTCTGCAAAGAAATCCCAGATTTGTCAACAACAAGTCATATACCTAGGGTATCGACTCCAGGAGGGACAGAGATGGCTGACTGAGGCACGTAAGCAGGCCATCCTGAGCATCCCCGTCCCCAAGGGACCCCGTCAGCTGCGGGAATTCCTGGGGACCGCTGGATACTGTTGCCTTTGGATCCCCGGGTTCGCAGAATTAGCAGCCCCCCTTTACCCGCTTACCAAACAAGGGACACTCTTTACCTGGGGGGAGGCCCAACAAGAAGCCTATATGAACATTAAGAAAACTTTGTTGGCCTCACCGGCTTTGGGCCTCCCAGACCTGACCAAACCGTTCGAATTGTTTGTGGATGAGAGTCGGGGCTACGTCAAAGGAGTCCTAGTCCAAAGACTGGGACCCTGGAGACGGCCTATAGCATACCTCTCCAAAAAGTTGGACCCTGTGGCCTCAGGATGGCCCCCTTGTCTCCGCATGGTGGCAGCCATAGCGGTCCTAACAAAGGATGCTGGTAAACTGACCTTGGGACAGCCACTGACTATCCTGGCACCCCATGCAGTAGAGGCTCTGATTAAAAAGCCTCCGGACCGCTGGCTGTCCAACGCACGCATGACCCACTATCAGGCAATGCTCCTAGACACTGACCGAGTGCGGTTCGGCCCAACATTGGCACTCAACCCCGCCACCCTGCTTCCACTGCCGGAAGGACCAGACCAACATGACTGTCTGCAGATCCTGGCGGAAGCGCATGAAACCAGGCCAGACCTCATGGACCAGCCCCTCTCAGATGCGGACTTCACCTGGTACACAGACGGGAGCAGCTTCATGGAGAATGGAGCCAGAAAGGCGGGGGCGGCGGTGACCACCGAAAACGAGGTAATTTGGGCAGAGGCCCTCCCACCAGGGACCTCAGCTCAAAGGGCTGAACTTATTGCTTTGACCCAGGCACTCCAGATGGCGAAAGACAAGAGACTAAATGTCTATACAGACAGCCGATATGCTTTCGCCACTGCCCATATTCATGGGGATATCTATCGGAGAAGAGGACTGCTCACCTCAGAGGGGAGGGAAATTAAAAACAAAGCTGAGATTTTGACCTTACTTAAGGCCTTATTTTTGCCCCGAAAACTGAGCATCATTCATTGCCCGGGGCATCAAAAAGGAGATGCCCCAGAGACAAGGGGAAATAGACTAGCAGATACAGCAGCCCGGGAGGCTGCAAAAGGCCTGACCTCGATGGCCTCCCAAGCCTTTCCCCTCCAACCAGAGGCAGAAGCCTCCCCTGAAACTCCAAGCCATGGCTTGTTCCGATACACTAAGGAGGACACTGATTTACTAAAAACCTTGGGGGCATCCTTTGACTCCGCAAAAGGACGCTGGGTCTATGCAGGAAAGCCAGTAATGCCCATCGGACAGACTTTTGAATTAATATCCTACTTGCATAAATTGACCCACCTCAGTCGCCGAAAAATGAAAGCTCTCTTGGATAGGGAAGAAAACATTTACCACCTGCTTGGAAAGGATGTCATCTTACAACAAGTAACCGATTCTTGCAAGGCCTGTGCACAGGTAAATGCCGGAAGGGCAAAGGTTGGAATCGGAGTCCGCATGCGGGGACACCGACCAGGTATTCACTGGGAAATTGACTTTACAGAAATAAAGCCAGGACTATATGGCTATAAATACTTGCTAGTATTCATAGATACCTTTTCCGGATGGGTGGAAGCTTTCCCTACCAAACATGAGACAGCCAAAATAGTCACCAAGAAATTGCTGGAAGAGATCTTCCCCAGATATGGGATGCCCCAAGTCTTGGGGTCAGATAATGGGCCTGCTTTCGTCTCCCAGGTAAGTCAGCTGGTGGCTAAGCTATTGGGGATTGATTGGAAATTACATTGTGCTTACAGACCCCAGAGCTCAGGTCAAGTAGAACGTACAAATAGAACAATAAAGGAGACTTTGTCCAAATTGACGCTCGCAACTGGCTCTAGAGACTGGGTACTCCTACTGCCCCTGGCCTTATACAGGGTCCGGAACACTCCGGGCCCCCATGGATTAACCCCATTTGAAATAATCTATGGGGCACCACCACCAATGATTAATTTCTTTGATGACACCATTGCTGATTATGCTAATAGCCCTTCTCTTGAAGCCCACTTACAGGCACTCCAGCTTGTCCAGAAGGAAATTTGAAAACCACCGGCCGCTGCCTACCAAGAACAGCTGGACAGACCTGCGATCCCCCACCCGTTCCAGATCGGGGACTCTGTCTGGGTTCGCAGACACCAAACCAAGAACCTCGAGCCCCGCTGGAAGGGACCCTATACCGTACTATTGACCACCCCTACGGCGCTTAAAGTCGACGGGATAGCAGCCTGGATACATGCTTCACATGTAAAAGCCGCCAGCCCGGGACAGCAGACACCAGATCAGGAAAAGAAATGGAAGGTTCAGCGTACCCAAAATCCCCTAAAGATAAGACTGGTTTGCAACTAATGTTTAAGATGATCGGGTTTTTCCTATTAATCCTAGGACCTATGGGGACACAGGGAGAGGGCCCCCACACTGTCTACTTATTAACCTGGCAGGTCATCTCCCAGACCGGCGAGACGGTCTGGAAAAAAACTGGCCAATATGCCCCCAATACCTGGTGGCCGCCCCTGACCCCAGATTTTTGTCAATTAGCAGCCGGTTTAGACACCTGGGATGTCCCCATCAAGGACCCTACCAACTCTGAGGACAACCTGCCACGCGCTAAGCGTGCGGCCACAGAGGTCAGCTCATCAGGAGGGCCTATACAAACTTCCCCCGGATGCAGGGACAATTGGGCTAAAGACAGGCTAGCTTCATTGGATTTCTATGTATGTCCAAAGGATGATAGAAGCAGAGACAAAGCATATGCTTGTGGCGGGTATGAAGAATATTTTTGTGCTCAGTGGACATGCGAAACCACTGGGGATGCCTACTGGAATCCCTCCTCCTCCTGGGACAAAATTATTGTCAAGAGAGGCTGGGTTAAAAATAGGGCAGGAACCACTTCGCTGCCCTTAACATTACATTTACTGACAAGGGTAAACAATCCCTGGAATGGCAAAAAGGCTATACCTGGGGGCTCCGCTGGCATATGTCAGGGACAGATAAAGGGGTGATATTCAAAATACAACTTAAGGTAAAGACAGCGGCCATACCTATCGACCCTAATCAAGTTTTGACAAATCAGCGGCTCCCATCTGTACAGGAAAATAAGGAACTGTCAATTGATCACAATGCACCACCTGTTATGCCCAGTCCACCTAGGACTCATGGCTCAACTCCAATCCCCACAGCTGCCTTAATTCAGGAAGGGACGAGAGACCGCCTATTAAATCTAATGGAGGGAACCTACTTAGCCCTCAATTACACTAATCCTGACAAGACACAAGATTGCTGGCTTTGTTTGGTCTCAGGGCCCCCATATTATGAAGGGATAGCTATCATGGGCAACTATACCAACCACACCAAGGCCCCCTCCCAATGTACCTCTATACCCCAGCATAGACTGACCTTATCAGAAGTTTCAGGGGAAGGATATTGTATAGGGGCTGTTCCCCCCAGCCATCAAAGGTTATGCAGAAAAATAGATAAATTAACCTCCACAGGATTTTATTATTTGGTAGCCCCTACTGGGACATATTGGGCATGTAGCACCGGGCTAACACCATGTATTTCAGCCACAGTACTTGATAAATTTAATGATTACTGTGTTTTGATAGAATTATGGCCTAAGGTAATTTATCATACATCTGAAGACTTTTACAGCCACTACGAAAGGAGGCCCAGATATCATAGGGAACCGGTGTCCATAACTGTGGCCCTTTTACTAGGAGGAATTACTGTAGGGGGAATGGCTGCTGGAATAGGGACGGGGGCAATAGCTTTAACTGAGACCAGACAATTCAGACAACTACAACTAACCATGAATACGGACATCCAGGCCTTGGAAGAGTCCATAAGTGCCCTTGAAAAATCCTTAACGTCCCTCTCGGAGGTTGTCTTACAAAACAGAAGGGGGCTAGATATCCTATTCTTAAAAGAAGGAGGATTATGTGCGGCCCTTAAAGAGGAATGTTGCTTTTATGCAGACCATCCTGGATTAGTAAGAGACAGTATGACCAAGCTAAGAGAAAGACTCATAAATAGACAGCAAATAGTTGAATCCCAACAGGGATGGTTCGAGGGATGGTACAACAGGTCTCCCTGGTTCACCACCCTGATCTCCACAATTATGGGCCCCATGATTATCATTCTTTTAATTTTCTTGTTTGGCCCTTGCATTTTAAACCGGCTAGTACAGTTTATAAAAGACAGACTGGCAGTGATGCAGGCATTCATATTGACCCTGCAATATCAGCCAACTGAACCAATATATTCAGACTTCTGACTGCAACCCCTCCAAAGGAATGAAAGATTCCATTCCAATTAACAAGAGATATGGGGGAATGAAAGACCCCAACCCAAATTGCTCAAATTGCTGCCGCAGCTAAAAATAATGCCATTTTATGCAAGGCTTGTACTTTTGGGGAATTCAGACAGAGGACAGTCATACATTGCAAAACAGGATTACAGACTGTCTGTAGCAGAACAGGATATCTGTGGTCAGCCGTGGAGGCAAGGCAAGAACGGGAAGTGCCAGTTATGAAAGGGCCAACTCAGCCCTAACCAGGGTCCATGTATCAAGGGGGAATTTCTCCCCAATTTAACCTGGCTAAATTAAGCTGTCCAATGAAATCCCTGTAACCAAGGCATCTGCTTCTGTAACCGCGCTTTTTGCTCTCTGCCCTTATAAAAACCCCTTACCACAGCCTGAGGGCGTGCAAGTCTTCCGAGAGACTCTGCCGCCCCAGGCGCCTGTGTATCTGAAAATAAACCTCTTGCTTTTTGCATCCGCAACGGTGTTCTCGCTGATCCTTGGGAAGGGTCTCTCCAGAAGGAAGACTCTCTTCGGGGGTCTTTCACCACAATGAAGGGACTACCTGCTCCTTACCCTGGCACACTCATCTCTGGCGATACAAACAAGATGGGTAATAACATTTTTTTTCTAGAAATATGCCTTCTTATCTCCCTCAAGAAAGAGATGCCTGGTATCTCCCAGATGACTGTAAATAATATGCCTCTCCAGTCACACCTCTCACTGAGCATAAACCCACCAACAACTAGCTCTCCCCTCACCCACATTGCCCCATGCCCACAGTAATTAGCCAGACTTGAGTCGACACCCCATTTTCCAAAGATAGCCTAAAATGTTGGTCATAAATATCATCTCAGCTTCTTGTCATCTTTTATACAAGCAGTCTGGAATGTAATCCAAGATTTAGCCTTCATCTTTGGAGGTCCCACCCCCTTGCTCCTTGAACCTTGACTCCTCCCCAAGAAGAGTCAAGGTAAACCATAAAACCTTGACCCCTCCCCAAGAAGAGTCAAGGTAAACCCCCCTATAAAAGGTTAAGACCATTCCCATAGGCTATTTAAAATGCCCCCCAGAAAATAAACAAGTGTTTTTCCCTTTTCCTCTCTGGTGGTAATGTTGGTGGCTTCCTAATTCCCTTGGGGTCCTCTGGGAATGGAGGTGTCTAATTAATCCTGGATAACTTTTATTCTGGTCTGATTTGCTTGATTGGGATTATTTTGCATTGGTGGTGTGGCTCGGTTAGGAAAATATTCCTAACATTTTGGAAATGCAGCCACGGATGATTGTCATTACCATTTGGATGCTGGGATCTTAACCTAGGTTCTTGGGAAGAGAACAGAGTGATCATAAGTGGTGATTCATCCTGAAGTAGATATTACAAAAGGGTTGTAAACTAGTGCCTGGGTTGTTTGTTTTATTTTATTTTGAGATGGAATTTCATAGTCCAAGCTGGTTCAGAACTTGTAGGCCAAAGCAGACTTCACACACACACACACACACGTATATACATTTATATGCACACACACTTGCACTAACACACATGAGCATGTTTTTACATATGTATACACATTAAAAATGATATAAAAATTCAAGTACTGTAAACCATGAGCTGGGGCATACTTCAGTTCAAAAGACACCACACAAAATGAAAGTGGAAAAATTTGGTTTTATAAATAAAATATAAATTGTTTTACTAGAAATGGAAAAGTGGGTTGCTATGATATTAGCTAAACAGAAATTTACCTCAGTGCAAACAGTATTTAAGAGTGCATTCTCTTTCCAACAAGTGTTTAATTAAAGTCATCTTTATTTCAAAAATGGGTGAGAATGACCCCATCCTTCACTAGCAACTACAAATTCTATCATAAATGCAATTGAGGTAAGCAACAAATATCAAGATAATCTTACTTCATATTCAGGAAGTAGGTAAAGATAAGTAAGACATATTCTACTAATTAAATTAGTAAGTTGGATGAGACAAAAAAGTACAAATGTTTTCTGAGTGTTTAAGACTCAAATAAATATAAACAAAGTCAATAAAAATGAAAGACGACATTTAAAAATAGTCCTCATAAAATATAAATTAGTAAAAACAATGCATTATTTGTTGAGCTGAGATTTGCACAGTAAACATTTCATTAATCATTTTATTCCCTTCACTCTCATTGAGCTCTTCCAACATTCTTGGCAATGAGAACACACTGATCATGATATTTTTATAACAATACAGAGAGAAATAACCAGGTTACAGACACTTTAGAAAATAGTAGTACTTCAAAGTATAATTCACACAGTTTATTTTCTCTTGACATTATTTCAGATTTTTTATTGCATACTACATTTAATACTTAGAAAGACATTAAATATTCTTCCTTAGTGCATACTAAAAGAATTCTGTTTGTGCACATAATCACTCTGTCCCATTATGTGTATCGACAATTAGTTTCTTTCTGTTGTCTAGGAAATCATGATTCTATGTTAGTTTTTTGCTCCTTGCAAAAGCCAAGTATGCCCTCAAACACTTCATGCTCATATTGCTAATTCTTAAATAGCAATCAAATATTTCATAAGGTAGAGAGGTCAATAAAAATAACAAACAAAATAATAGAAAGGGAATATTCTTCTTTCTAAAATCACCCAAACTGCTGGTGACTCAAAGTTTGCTTCAGCTCAAAGATCTTGACTCTTTTTCAGTGAAATATTGAGCCATTACATCATTGGCATGTTCTATTAATGGATTCTTTAAAAATTCAATGGACAAAATGATCATTAACTTTCAATTTCTTTCATAAACATTATGATTCAGATTTTAATGGCAAGATATAGTGTTCATACCAATCTGCAAAAATATGAAACAGGAGGAAAACTAACTTGTTTTAATTTGTTGTAATATTTTGGATGAGGTCAATAGCAGAGAGAAAAAAATAAAGAGTATGTTTCATAGAAGTATACACAGTATAGAGGGAAAATAGAGAGAAGTCACTTGAAGTCACAGGTGTGTATGAGTATAAAGATAAATCCACTAATAGTGATGCCTTGGGGAATGATAATTTAAAGAGGAAAGATATTTTTTTTATTTTATTTTTTTAAAGTAAATTTTATTAAATTATAAAAGTTTCCATTTACGCCCCTCTTCCCAACACCCTCCCACTCGCCCCACTCCCTCTCCTCCTCCCTCTTCGTCCCTTAGGGCAGTCAGGGTTTCCTGCCCTGTGGGAAGTTCCAGTTCCTTCCCCCTCCCTCCAGGTCCAGGAAGGTGAGTGTCCAAACAGACTGGATCCCCAAAACCCAGTATATGCAGAGGAAACAGGTCCCAGTATCATAGTCAATGGCTTTTCAGAAAGACTTCGGGCCAGCCACAGTCAGAGAATCCGGCCAAATTCCGAGAATCTGGTTAGATCACCTCCTCTTTCAGTCCCAGTCCAACTGGCCTTGGTAAACTCTCATTAGATCCGTTCCCTTGTATCAGTGGGTGATAGCATCCCTCGCAGTACTGATTTCGTTTTTCATGTTCTTCCTCCTTCTGCTCCTCATTTGGACCTCGGGGGGCTCAATCCGGTGCTCCAATGTGGGTCTCCGACTGTATCGCCGTCCTTCGCCAGATGAAGGATCTATGGTGATAAGCAAAATATACATCAGTATGGTTATGGGCCACGGCCGATTCAGGCACCCTCTCCTCTGTTCAGAGAACAATCTGGGGGATCTCTCCTTGGACCTGGGCTCCCATATATAATCAAGTCTCCTGTAAACCCTAAAATGACTCCCTTAGTTGAAATATATTCTTCCCTGATCCCATATTCATCCTTCCTCCCCCCCCCCATCCCAGGCCACCGAGCTTTCCCCATTCCTCCCCTACTCCCTTCTCTCTAACCCTCTCCCCTTCCATCGACCCTCCCACCCCCCCATGCACCCGAGGTTACCTGGGACTCTTGTCTATTTCCTACCTCCTGGTGGATAGCTAAATAATCTTCATCAGGTTCATCTTCTTATTTAGCTTCTCTAGGATCACGAATAATAGGCTCAAAGACCTTTAATTATGGTTAGAATCCACTTATGAGTGAATACATACCGTGTTCCTCTTTTTGGGTCTGGCTTACCTCACTCAGTAAAGCGTTTTCTATTTCCATCCATTTGCATGCAAAATTCAAGATGTCATTGTTTTTTACCGCTGAGTAAAACTCTAATGTGTATATGTTCCACACCTTTTTAAACCATTCTTCTATTGAGGGGCACCTAGGCTGTTTCCAGGTTCTGGCTATTACAAATAGTGCTGCTATGAACATAGTAGAACAAATGCTTTTGTAGTATGTTAGAGAATCTTTAGGGTATATTCCCAAGAGTGGAATTGCTGGGTCCTGAGGGAGGTTGACTCCCAGTTTCCTGAGAAACCGCCACACTGATTTCCACAGTGGCTGTACGAGTTTGCATTCCCACCAACAATGGATGAGTGTTCCCCTCACCCCACATCCTCTCCAGCATAGGCTATCATTGGTGTTTTTGACTTTAGCTATTCTGACAGGTGTAAGATGGTATCTCAAAGTGGTTTTGATTTGCATTTCCCTGATCGCTAAGGAGGTTGAGCATGACCTTAAGTGTCTTCTGGCCATTCGAAGTTCATCTATTGTGAATTCTCTGTTAAGTTCAGTACCCCATTTTTTAATTGGGTTAATTAGAGTTTTAGTGCCTAGTTTCTTGAGTTCTTTTTATATTTTGGAGATCAGACCTTTGTCTGATGAGGGGTTGGTGAAGATCTTCTCCCAGTCAGAAGGCAGCCTTTTTGTCCTACTGACAGTGTCCTTTGCTTTACAGAAGCTTCTCAGTTTCAGTAGATCCCATTTATTCATTGTTTCTCTTATTGTCTGTGCTGCTGGGGTCCTACTTAGGAAGAGGCCTCCTGTGCCTATTTCTTGTAGACTACTTCCCACTTTCTCTTCTATCAGGTTCAAAGTGGACAGATTAATGTTGATGTCTTTAATCCATTTGGACTTGCTTTTTGTGCATGGTGATAGATATGGATCTACTTTCATTTTTTTACAGGTTGACATCCAGTTATGCCAGCACCATTTGTTAAAGATGCTTTCCTTCTTCCATTGTATACCTTTAGCTCCCTTGTTGAAAATTAGGTGTTCATAAGTTTGTGGGTTAATATCTGGGTCTTCTATTCGATTCCATAGGTCGACTTCTCTGTTCTTATGCCAATACCAAGCTGTTTTCAATACTGTAGCTCTATAATAGAGTTTAAAGTCAGGGATGGTAATGTCTCCAGAAGTTCTTTTATTGTATAAGATTGTTTTGGCTATCCTGGGTTTTTTGTTTTGCCATATAAACTTGATTATTGTTCTCTCAAGGTCTGTGAAGAAGTTTGATGGGATTTTGATGGGGATTGCATTGAATCTATAGATTGCTTTTGGTAGAATTGCCATTTTTACTATGTTGATTCTCCCAATCCAAGAGCAGGGGAGGTCTTTCCATTTTCTGGTATCCTCCTCAATTTCTTTCTTCAAAGACTTAAAGTTTTTGTCAAATAGGTCTTTCACTTCCTTGGTTAGAGTAACCTCAAGATATTTTATGCTATTTGTGGCTATCATGAAAGGTGATGTTTCTCTGATTTCCCTCTCTGCTTCTTTATCCTTTTTGTATAGGAGGGCCACTGATTTTTTGGAGTTGATCTTGTATCCTGCCACGTTACTAAAGGTGTTTATTAACTGTAGGAGTTCTTTGGTAGAGTTTTTGGGGTCACTTATGTAAACTATCATATCGTCAGCAAATAACGAAAGTTTAACTTCATCCTTTCCAATACGAATCCCCTTGATCTCCTTATGTTGTCTTATTGCTATTGCTAGAACTTCAAGCACTATATTGAAGAAGTATGGAGAGAGTGGACAGCCTTGTCGCGTTCCTGATTTTAGTGGAAAGGCTTTGAGTTTCTCTCCATTCATTTTGATGTTAGCTGTCGGCTTGCTGTATATTGCTTTTATTATATTTAGGTATGATCCTTGTATCCCCAGTCTCTCCAACACCTTTATCATAAATGGGTGTTGAATTTTGTCAAATGCTTTTTCAGCATCTAGTGAGATGATCATATGGTTTTCTTCTTTCAGTTTATTTATATGATGGATTACATTGATAGATTTGCGTATGTTGAACCAGCCCTGCATCTCTGGAATGAAGTCGACTTGATCATAATGGATAATTTTTCTAATGTGCTCTTGGATTCGGTTTGCCAGTATTTTATTGAGAATTTTCGCGTCGATGTTCATGAGTGAGATTGGCCTGTAATTCTCTTTCTTGGTTGTGTCTTTGTGTGGTTTTGGTATTAGGGTAACTGTAGCTTCATAAAAGGAGTTAGGCAATGACTCTTCTGTTTCTATATTGTGAAATACATTAAGGAGTATAGGTATTAGCTCTTCCTGGAAGTTCTGGTAGAATTCTGCATTGAAACCATCTGGTCCAGTACGTTTTTTGGTAGGGAGATTTTTGATAACAGCTTCTAATTCTTCACGACTGACAGGTCTATTTAGATTGTTCAGCTGGTCTTGGTTCAACTTTGGTATATGGTACTTATCTAAAAAAATGTCCATTTCTTTTACATTTTCCAACTTTGTGGCATATAAACTTTCATAGTAAGATCTAATGATTCTCTGAATTTCCTCTGTGTCTGTGGTTATGTCCCCCTTTTCATTTCTGACCTTATTAATTTGCAAGTTCTCTCTCAGCCGTTTGATTAGTTTAGATAAGGGTTTGTCAATCTTGTTAATTTTCTCCAAGAACCAGCTTTCTGATTCATTGATTCTTTGGATTGTTTTCTGTGTTTCTATTTTGTTGATTTCAGCCCTCAGTTTGATTATTTCCAGTCTTCTAGACCTCCTGGGTTTATCAGCTTCTTTTTTTTTCTAGAGCTTTCAAGTGTGCTGTTAAGTCTCCAATGTGTGCTTTCTCCGTTTTCTTTAATTGGGCATTTAGTGCTATGAACTTTCTTCTTAGCACTGCTTTCATAGTGTCCCATAGATTTGAGTCTGTTGTGTCTTTATTTTCATTAAATTCAAGGAAGACTTTAATTTCTTTCTTTATTTCTTCCTTGACCCAGGGGTGATTCAGTAGTTGACTGTTCAACTTCCATGAATTTGTTGGCATCTGGGGGTAGCACTGTTGTTGAATTCTAACTTTAAACCATGGTGGTCTGATAAGACACAGGTGGTTACTAATATTCTTTTGTATCTGTGGAAGTTTGCTTTGTTACTGAGTATGTGGTTAATTTTCGAGAAGGTTCCATGAGCTGCAGAGAAGAAGGTATATTCTTTCCTATTTGGGTGGAATGTTCTATAGATGTCTGTTAAGTCCATTTGATTCAATACCTCTAATAATTCTCTTAATTCTTTGCTGGGTTTCTGTCTGATTGACCTGTCCATTGGTGAGAGAGGAGTGTTGAAGTCTCCTACTATTAGTGTCTGTGGATTGATGACTGCCTTGAGTTCTAGAAGTCTTTCTTTTACATAAGTAGGAGGCTTTATATTAGGGGCACAGATATTCAGGATTGAGACTTCCTCCTGGTGAATTGTTCCTGTTATGAGTATAAAATGTCTGTCTCCATCTTCTGATTGATTTAGTTTGAAGTCAATTTTGTTGGAAATTAGAATGGCTACACCAGCTTGTTTCTTAGGTCCGTTTGCTTTAAAATCCTTTCCCAACCCTTTACTCTGAGTAGATGTCTGTCTTTGTGGTTGAGGTGTGTTTCTTGTAAACAGCAGAATGTTGGATCCTGTTTTCGTATCCAATCTTAGTCTGTGCCTTTTTATAGGTGAATTGAGTCCATTGATATTAAGTGATTTTAATGACCAGTGGTTGTTGACTCCAGTTATGATTTTTTGTTTGTTTGTTTAATAGAGTTTGTATGTGTCCCTTCTTTGAGTTAAGCTCGTGAAGGGTCGCTAGATGTCTGAGTTATTGTAGGCAGTGTTGGCGATGTTGGATTCCTTGGGTTGCGATTTTCCTTCTATTACTTTCCGTAAGGCTGGGTTTGTGGCTACGAATTGTTTAAATTTGTTCTTATCCAGGAATATTTTGTTTTCTCCATTGACAGTGAATGATAGCTTGGCTGGGTATAGTAGTCTGGGTTTGTATCCATGGTCTCTTAGTTTCTGCAGTACCTCTATCCAGAACCTTCTGGCTTTCATGGTTTCCATAGAGAAGTCTCGTGTAAGTCTGATCGGTTTACCTTTATAAGTTACTTGACCTTTTTCCTTTGCAGCTCTTAATATTCTTTCTTTAATCTGTATGTTTTGTGTTTTGATTATTATATGGCGAGGGGATTTTTTTTTGATCAAGTCTATTCGGTGTTCTGTATGCTTCTTGAACCTTCATAGGAATATCATTCTTTAGGTTGGGAAAGTCTTCTTCTATAATTTTGTTGAATATATTTTCTGGACCTTTGATCTGCAGTTCTTCTCCTTCTTCAATCCCTATTATTCTTAGATTTGGTTTTTTTTATTGTGTCCCAGAATCTTGAATGTTTTGTGATGAGAATTTGTTGGATTTGCTGATTTCTTCGATCTGAGCATTTATTTTCTCTATGGTATCTTCAGACTCTGAGATTTGTTCTTCCATCTCTTGTATCCTATTGGTTATGCTTGATTCTGTAGTCTCTGTTCATTTACCTAGATTTTCCATATCCAGCCGGCCCTCGTTTTGTGTTTTCTTCATTGCCTCCATTTCAGTTTTCAATTCTTGAACTGTTTCCATTACCTGTTCGATTGTATTTTCTTGGTTTCCCAGTGTATCATTCACGGATTTACTCATTTCTTCAAACTTTTTGTTATATTTCTCATCCATTTCTTTACTCATTTCTTCAATCCTTTTGTTGTACTTCTCATCCAGTTCTTTAAGGGAATTATTTATATCCTGTTTAAGGGACTCTATTGCTTTCATCATGGCATTTTTTCCCAATTCTTCTGAATTAAGAGGTTCAAGTCCTTCTATTGTAGGGTCGTTGGGTTCTGGTGATTTCATGTTGTTTTTTAGATTGTTGGAGGAGTTCTTGCCTTGGCGTCTGCCCATCTTTTCCTTCAACTGCTCTATATTGGATCTTCTGGTACCAGGTCAGGTTCCCTTGTTGAGCAGGGACTTCACTGACAGAATGTCTACCTTTCTTCAGGCAGGCTATTGAAACACAGGCACTCCCTCATGCCGTGTTGCACTCACAGCCCCGTCCCAGCACGCAAGGGAGCAGCTGTGGGGAGATCTTGTGGCCCCAGGGGAAGGGGAGAAAGAGAGGGAGGTGTACCTGGATGAGGGCTGGGATGGGATTTGGGAGAGCTCAGCAGGGTATAGCCACTACTGCAGGGCAACCAGAAAGTCGAGGGAGGTGGAGAAAGTCTGAATTCCTCCTAGCCGAAGTCCTCAGGCCAGGAGCAACTCACCCCTCCTTCAGTGGATGTCTGCTAGAAGATCACTGTCTCTTGCTGGCCAGGAATGTGGCTGAGGTGATGCAGGGCCTGCCTGTCAGGCAGGCTCTCAGAGCACAGGAACTGCCCCTGGCTGGCTGAGCCCACAGCCCAGGCTCAGAGTGCCAGGGAGCAGCTCTGGGGAGATCTTGTGGCCCCAGGGGGAGGGGAGAAAGAGAGGGAGGTGTACCTGGATGAGGGCTGGGATGGGATTCCTAATTTATCTTTTATTACAACTAAGGAAAACTATAACTATCTCTTCTTCAACTCCATAAAAGATTCCAAAAGGAAGTAATACTATATAAGTAAACAGGAAGTGCATTGCGAGCAACTTCCAGAACTCTAAAATTGACAGAGACATTTGTCATTCGCTGCATGGACAGTCACTGAAAATTCTTCTATAATGCTACAGGACCCATCTTCAGCCTATTGGCCCATAGTATCTGGCACATTTTTCCAAGAAGTAGGAAATTTCAAAGACAATTTCACCTATATTGGCAGTTTGCAATCTCTTTCTTCTGTGTACTGCAGAATGTTTGGCAGACTCTTTCCTGAAGCAAGAACATAGAAAGACTGTCCTACCTTTAGACAATTTTAGCAATCATTTTTCTGTGGGTCCTGCAAGTCCAGTTCATACATCAAGCAGTCCAGACCAGAGCACTTTCTTGCCCAAATGGCTAACAAACTCCATAAGGAGTCTCTTTGATGCCCATTATCCTCTTGAAGTAGATTGGTGCTGCCAGGAGTAGCTGTGTCTCATTGTCATGAAATGTCTTAAACTATTAAAACATTTTAAATGCCATATTTCCTAAGTTTTTGAAAGGTTTGAAGATTATCTAACTGAAATATATCTCTATATATCTATAAAGCCTAACTAACATGACTATAAGTTTGGCTATTATAGATGACTATATGTTATTCTGTATTTCTTTTTTTTTTTAACAGAAGTAAGCTTTTATTTCCATGTTTCTTGGACTAAGTTGTCTGAATTGGTTGCCTTGAGAAGGTTAGTCAAAGAGACCAAATCCCATATCTTCATCTGATTCCTCCGACTCTTCCTTGGCTTCAGCCTTCGCTGGGGCTGCAGCAGCAGCAGCAGGAGCAGCAGTGGTGGCGGCAGCCACAGGGGCAGCAGCCACAAATGCAGATGGATCAGCCAAGAAGGCCTTGACCTTTTCAGCAAGTGGGAAGGTGTACTCAGTCTCCACAGACAGAGCCAGAACCCGCTTGTACCCATTGATGATAGAGTGTGGCACTGAGGCAACTGTCGGGTAGCCGATCTGCAGACAAACACTGGCAGCATTCCGGACACCCTCTAGGAAGCGAGAGTGCAGAGCCTGCTCTGTGATGTCAAACACTTTGGGGTTGTAAATGCTGCCATTGTCAAACACCTGCTGGATGATCAGCCCAAAGGAGAAGGGGGAGATGTTCAGCATGTTCAGCAGCGTGGCTTCACTGGCTCCCACTTTGTCTCCAGTTTTTATCAGCTGCACATCACTCAGAATTTCAATGGTGCCCCTGGAGATTTTAGTGGTGATGCCTAAAGCCTGGAAGAAAGAGGTCTTCTCGGGCCCCAGACCAGTGTTCTGGGCTGGCACAGTGACCTCGCATGGGGCGATGGCACCAGCACGGGCAGCAGCGGGCACGTTATTGGCCAGCAGCATGTCCCGAATCTCAGTGAGGTCCTCCTTGGTGAACACAAAGCCCACATTCCTCCGGATATGAGGCAGCAGTTTCTCCAGAGCTGGGTTGTTCTCCAGGTGCCCCCGGATGGCCTTCCGCATCATGGTGTTCTTGCCCATCAGCACCACAGCCTTCCCTCGCAGGGACATGCGGATCTGCTGCATCTGCTTGGAGCCCACATTGTCTGCTCCCACAATGAAGCATTTTGGATAATCATCCAAAAGTTGGATGATCTTAAGGAAGTAGTTGGACTTCCAGGTCGCCCTGTCTTCCCTGGGCATCACGGCGGTTTGTCAGGGATTGCCACGCAGGGTTTAAAGACGATGTCATTCTAACGAGGACGCCTGGCGAGAGAGGTATTCTGTATTTCTTAATTATGCATTATATTTTTAAATGAGCTGCACAAAAACAATACCTTAGTCAAGAGCAGAAATATATATATAACAAAATTGATCTTAAATTTATATCAATAAACCAATATTCATACCAATGTAAATCTCTATAGCATTTCCCCTTTAAATGCAAACAAACATTTATAAATGATCATTTAAGAAATTTGGGCATAGTTTTCTCCAAACTGCTTCCTGCATTTTGTTGGATGAAGTAATTTTTGGCAGTGTTCATGGTGACCTTTCAGAGTGCCTTGCTCCATCAAACCACATCAGTGTGGAAGAATTCCTCAGGTTCTCATTCTCTGTGGAAATAAAAGAAGAACCTCTTTTCCAATGCGACATATTCTTTGACCCAAATTCTGAAGTCATAATTTCTTTAAAATATGTATATTGGTTTAGTGTGCAACCCCTACAATGAAATGTCCCTCTGGACTTAGTTCCTTCACAGTCAAAAAATTAAAAGAAAACACAATACTATACATAATCTAGACTATTTGTGTATATCCCATCTTTACATGGCTTATTTTTCATTATTACTTTACTTTTTCTACAAGTTTATGCTGTTTCTTTAAAGATTTTATTTTTTAAAAAACCATTTACTTCTTTTTATATTGTCTATAATCTTTTTTTTCTCTCTCTCAAGCCCCTTTACATCAAACAACACGTGACCCATTTAGAGATCATTCTTTTTTTTTAACTGAATCTATCCTTATTATTTATTTCTAATTATTTTTTGACAAGAACCATCTTTTTTCTAATGCTAAGCAGGTATAGCTAAGGCCAACATGGCCCTGCTTACTAGTTCCACCCAGTCCAACATGACAGAGGCTCTAAGAGCCATGTACATTGCCCCATTTTTAGGCACACATTGGGTCTATGTTTCCATTAAGCAAGTTGTAGAACTCTACTCACAGACCCCATTTAAATGCCCCATAGCCAGACCTCCTGAAAGAGTCAGAGCCATTCATGCTGGTGAAGGTGAAAGCCTTCTTAAAAGATTTATGCAGTTTTTGCTGCTACAGCTGAGTCAGGAAGCCTTTTCTTAAAAGAATTGTGCCACTGCTTGCTTCTAGCAAACAGAGCCCACCTGAGAAAATGCTGCTACCAAAAAATCACGCTTAACTCTATTCTTCTATGTCTAAAATTCATTTTTAAGCTTTCTCAGGTTTGATGTGAACATGCAGTCAACCATGTTGGTATGCCAAATTGTAGGTGGGGGACTACTTGCTTGTTCCTGGCTGCCCAAACCTGAAATAACTATACAAAACTGTATTATTGAAATACTGTTTGGCTAATAGCTTAAGTGTATTTCTGGCTTACTCTTATATCTTACATTAACCCATTTCTATTAATCTGTATATTGCTACATGGCTGTGGCTTACTGACAAGGTTCCATCCAGTATCTGTCTCCAGCTGGGCTACATGGCTTCTCTCTGTTTCTGCTTATTCTCTCTCTATATATATTTCCAGCCTGGCTATATTCTGTTAAGACAATGGCCCAAAACAGCTTCTTTATTAACCAATGACAATAAAACATTTCTGTAGTATAAAGAGGGGAATCCCATATCATCATGACACAGTGGTTGCTAAGTATTTTGAATGTGTCCACTATGCTCCATGTACATAACTGAACATGTTATGTAGTTTCTAGCCTTTAATCTTGATAAATGTAAAAGAATAAAACATGCTTCATGGAAAACATGCATAAAAATAAATTGTGTCTATATCACTATTAGGAAAATTCAAATGAAATGAATAACTGAAAAGGAATATATATGCTAATATCATTGAAAGCATTTTTGAGACAAGATGAATCAGATATTGAATTTACTGCACTTCTAATCAATTTTGTCCTTGATTAATCACTCTTATTTGTCATAAAAGTATTTTCTGTTTGAATTTTATCTCTGTTAATATGCTAAACAATTAAAAACAAAAAATGCAATCCCCTAAATTTCATTTTTTATGTTTAAAATTTTCACAGTAATAATATGCTTATAATAAATTGTGTAAATTAAAGAAAATTTTTCATTTTAATCAGTTCATCACTGTGTTCTGGATAATTTGAATAATAAATTAAATATTTATAATGATGGTTGAACATTTTTTGTGAAAATGTGATGATCATTATATTGTCAGTGGCCATGTAAGAGGAGCAGCAGATGACATTTGACTTCAGGGTAACAGCCCATCAGGAGAAAAATTCTTAATGGATGAATCTTGCATAGTTGAGGCTCCAAGACCACAGACTGCAGAATGTCTTTTGCTTCTCTTCTGTAATTACACATTTGCCACTGTTATCTTTCTTTGGTATCTGGTATGGTATGAATGGGTGTGAGGAGATCCCCACTACCTGTAATATAGTTTGTTTATCTCATGGAAAAATCTTATTCTATTAGCTGTTTTTACCTGTGGATTATTATAAAGATGATATATTTCTAAGATATACTGTCTTATTGATGATAACATTAGTTTACATAAAGTTTGATGATAAAAATAAGAAATGTTACACAGAACACATGAGTTTACACTGAGGAGCTGTATGGACCGTGGCTTACATTAATAGTTAAGAAAAATAACTGAGTCCCAGTAGTCCAGTTAGTTTAAATTATTCTAATCTTAATGATGGGAGATGTGTTCATTGGTTTTGGAGTGTGTCAATCCTGACACAAAGTGTTGAAAATGACTTACAATTAGATTATTAGGTTTAACCAAATTATTTTGAGGTAAAAATCCCCAAAAGATAATCTAAATTTTTAGAAAGGCTCATAGTTGAATAAGGAACTCATTAAGGTCAGGAAATAAATACAAAGCAGCCTAACGATTAATAGCTGATATACTTTCCTTGCTCAGATTGATTTGTTATCAAGGGTGATGACTAATTCCTTGTATCCATTTTGCCCAAAATCTCCTGCAATTAAAAAAACTGTTGCTGAGTGGCTATAAAAGAATTGACTGATTCATTTTCATGTATAAAAGTTTTGGTTTGTGATTTCTTTAAGATTCTCTTTAAGATTACTCTTCAAGATGATTTCAAGTGATTGGCTCTTTCTTTATAACTATACAATGCAACCTACTAGTAAAGGAGCTGACGTTGTGTAGGAGGTTCTTCTGTTTGTGTGTTGCTTTCATTAGTTGAATAAAGAAACTGACTTGGCCTTTTGATAGGGCAGCCCTTAAGTGCGTGGAGTAGACATAACAGAATGCTGGGAAGAAGGGAAGTGTTGCAGATACCATGAATCTCAAGCCTGAGATGGACGTAGTTTAGAATCTTGCCAGTAAGCCACAGACATGTGGCGATACACAGATTTAATAGAAATGAGTTAATCAAGATGTGAGAGTTATCCAATAAAAGGCTAGAACTAATGGGCCAGGCAGTAATTTAATACAATTTTGGTGTGGTTATTTCAGGGGTTAAGCTAGCCAGATGGCTGGAGGCAGCCCATCATTCCTCCTACAACACTGACTGAGAACAAAAACTTGCTTGCCTACACTGCTAATTTATGACAAATTGCTTGGCTATGGTGGCTTTTTGGGATAACTTGTTTTTCATCAATAATATGTAAAATGTTTAATCAGTTAAGGAATATGGTAAACTTACTGTTTTTCCCTTGTACTCATTCTCTTGAAAAACAGAATATAACCACATTGTAATGTTTATTTTCCCTGAAAATATTTTTGAGGTTTATAAAATGTAAGGAAAAAATAAAAATAGAGTTAAAATGTGTTAGAAGGAAAATGTCAAGAATGAGAGAGTTTGAAGGAAAATATCAAGAATAATAGGATTAGGAGGAGAATCTCATGTACTCATGGGAATTTTCCTAGTGCCTGTTTTTTCACTAATGCTTTAATGGCTCCCTCAAGATTTCCCTTGTCTTTCTCTCCCTGACTTTCCTTCCCATTTTTGAGCATTCCATTCCCTCATGTTCTCTTCCTTCTTCTCCTTTTTCCTTCCCTCTTCCCTTTCACATATGTTTCTCTCCCCTCCTAATTTCTCTTAAGGACATGTCTGTTTCCTCTTCTCAAGAGAATCCATGTATGTCTCTCTTAGGGTTCTCCTTGTTACCTAGCTTCTCTGGGATCATGGACAATAGGATGATTATCTTTTGATTTATGTCTAATATCCACTTATGAGTGAGTACATACCATGTTTGTCTATCTGGATCTGGGATACCTCACTCAGGATTGTTAGTTTCTAGTTCCATTCATTTGCATGCAAATTTCAAGGTCTCATTGGTTTTTTTTCCACTTTTCTAGTACTCCTTTGGGTAAATGTACCACATTTTCCTATCCATTCTTGAGTTGAGGGACATCTAGGTTGTTTGCAAATTCTGGTTATTATGAATAATGTTTCTATGAACACAGTTGAGCCAATGACCTTGTGTTATGAGTGTGCATTCTTTGGGTATATGTCCCAAAATGATATTGTTGTATCTTGAGGTAGACTGATTCTCAATTTTCTGAGAAACTGTCACACTGATTTCCAATGTAGGTGTAGAAATTTACACTCCTACTTGCAATGGTGTATTGCTCCCCTTACTTCACATCTTCTCCAACCTAAGCTATCATTGATGTTTTTGTTTTAGTCATTCTGACCAATGTAAGATTATATCTCAGAGTAATTTTGATTTCCTTTTCCCTAATGGCTAAGGATTCTGAGAAATTCTGTAGATTTTTTTTTAGCCATTTATAATTCTTCTCTTGAGAATTCTCTATTTAGATCTATACTCCACTTTTGATTGGATTATTTGGTAATTTGATGTATAGTTTCTTGATTTTTTTAAAATATAGTTTAGAGATCCATCCTTTGTCCAATGAAGGATTTTTCCATATAGTGGACTGCCATTATTTCTTAGTGACTGTGTGTTTTTGCCTTACAGAAGATTCTCAGTTTCTAAGTAACAGTTGAGAGGATGCTTAAACTGCCCTTCCCCTATAATCAGATTGATGACTACCTTGATTGTCATCATAGACACTTCAACCAGCAAATGATGGAAACAGATATAGAGATCTACAGCAAAGCACTGTGTTGAGCTACTGTAGACCAGCTCCAGAGAGGGTGGACTGATAATATGAGCAAAGGAACCAAGATTATGATGGTGATACCCACAGAAACAGTTGACCTAAGCTAAAGAGAGGTAACTTTTGCTGAACTGAAAGTGGGTAAACTGCATGGTAGAAAACTAGATCCACTCAAAGTGGGCTACAATTGTGAGGTATTGGAAGTCTGTGAGGTCACAGAATGTGGGACCAGGGTTTATTACTAATGCTTGAACTGGCATCTATGAGCACATTATCTTTGGACGGATACTTTGCTCAGCCTACATATGGGGAGATTACCTCGGCCTTGCCTCTAAGTGAAGTGTAAGATTTGTTGATTCTGCATTAGAAGCCTTATGCTTTCTAAGGTGAGGATGGGGGGAGAGGAAGAGAAAAGGGTGGAGTGGGAGGAGGGGTTGGAATTGGAAAGTGGACATTTATGTAAAATGGGAAAAGATTATATTAAAATTATCTTAACAAAAAAGGAGGAGAACCTCAAGAAATTTAGAAGGAGAAGGAAGACATCAAATGAGACAGAAAGGACATTTCTGGCTAGAGACAAGAAAAGAAAACATAGAACACAAAATTAATATTATAAAAGAATAAAGAAAGAAATCATAAAGAGAGTGTGTAAATGTCTTTTTCGCTTACCTTTTCAGAAAAAAAAGTCTAATGTATGTCAACTCCATGGATTACTCTTTGAGTCCTGTGCTGCTGGAGGATGGCATACCTATAAAAAAGTATAAAAAATTGTTTCTACAGGCGAATAACTGTCTAATAATCATAAGTAATACAATCCTATTTTAGCAAATTAAGAGAAATAGGAAAATAGAATTAAGAGCCATGAAAATATTCCAAAAGCTTTACAGTTGGGGCATGAGAAGCACTGATATTTGAACATCATCTGAAAATAACACTCCCTCACCAATGATTTTATTTAATTAAATTGTCTAATTCTTTCAGGTATAATTTCTTATCTTTTCAAGGAAAGCAGTCAGCTAAATTTATTATATATCTTAAAGCTTAGCTATTAATTAACTCCTCAAATTACAGAACAACATGACCTGTGCTATTTTAGGTCTCCTAAATTTGAGTCCTGATTTGCTTTACCCAGACATTCCCTGTGACCGATTTGTTTATTCTGTGCTATAAATCAACCAAGCATCTGCATCCCATCACTAACTACCTTGATTGCATTTCCTGAACTCAATGAGTTGCTACTTCCTAATAGAACTTTCTCAAAACCTCTAGCTGTTTCTATTTACTCATTTAACTACAAGTTTTCCTCTCAAACCTTAACTCACAGAGACTTCCTACATTTGGAAGTAATTCTCTCTCTACATTGTTCTGATGCTTTACCTATTTCATTATGGTGACATTTTTCACATTCTGCATTAATCTTTTAGTTCCAAGAAATGAAGACCATAACTAGTTCCTTCATTTAGTCCCACAATGACTAGAAGCCTGCATGGATGCAATATAACAAATATGTATTGTGCATGTGTAGCTTATTTAAAAATGTAGCATATAATTAAGAAATATAAGTCAATAGATAATCATCTATAATAGTCAAGTTTGTAGTTATGTTAGTTAGATTTTCTAGATGTATAGATATATATTTCAGTTAGATAGGTATTCTTCAAATCTTTCAGAGACCTTCAGAATATGGCATTTAAAATGTTTAAAAACTTAAGACTTTTCATGACAGTGAGACACATCTGCTCCTAGCAGTACTAAGCTACTTCAAGAGGATGATGGGCCTTGAAGAGGCTGCTTAAGGAGTTGGTTAGACATTTGGGCAAGAAACTGCTTTTGTCTGGGCTATTTAACTGAAAATGCAGGACCCACAGAGAAATGACTGCTGAACTTGCCTAAAGGTGAGATGATCCTTTGGGATTCCTACTTCATGAGAGAGTCTAGGAGACATTCTGCAAGCTCCAGAAAAAAGTGAATGGCAAACTGCCAATATAGGCAGACCTGTCCTTGAAATTTCCTGCTTTGTGGAAAAGTCTGCTGGATACTATGGGCCTGTAGGCCAAAGATGGATGTCTAAAGGTACAGAAGAACTTTGGGTAACTATCCAAGCAGCAAGATGTCTCTGTCATTTCTAGAGTTTTGGAAGTTACTTCAAATGCACTTTCTGTTTATAAAGATAATATATCCTTCTGGAGTTTTTGATAGAGTTGAAGAATTTATAGTTATAGTTATACTTATCCTTAATTATAAAAATGAAGTAAATAGAAATATTGTAACTGTAATTCTTGCTTGCAACCTGTTTTGTTATATGTAGTTTTGCTATGTTAAAGTAAAGCCTTTCTTTTGTTTAAACAAAAAAAGGGGGAAATGGTGTAGGAGGTCCTTCTGTCTATGTGTTGCTTTTATTGGTTAATAAAGAAATTGCCTTGGCCTACTGATAGGGCAGTAGTTAAGTAGGCAGTGAAAATGGAACTTAATGCTGGGAGAAGTAAGATGGAGGGTGAGAAACCATAGAACTGCTGGAGACAGATGCTGGGAATTTTACCCTGTAAGCCACTGCCATTTAGTGATATACAGATTAATAGAAATGAGTTAAATTGATATAAGAGTTTGCCAATAAGAAGCTAGAGCTAATGGTCCAAGGAATGTTTTAATCAGTATGGTTTCTGTGTGATTATTTTTGTTCCGGGCAGCCAGGACAAACAAGTGAGCCATTCTCATACAGATTGGCACCCAATGTGATACTAGAACCCATGACCCTGAGATTAAGAGTGTCATGCTCTATCTACTAAACTAGCCAGGCAATTTCCTATACAAGACTTAGACTCCTTAAGATAGAATGTTTATTAAAACATTTAGCATATGTTCCTTGCTTAATATCATTTATGCTGGTTGTAATTCTAATTATACTTTATATCTGTTCCTAGTGTATATAGAATTTTATTGGGTTTTGAACAAAAGGTGGAAGTGCTGTGGGAGCATATTCTGCTCCTTCAGTCAATAGCCTTTAAGATAACAGCCCACTTAGACATGGTCTCTGATGTTGTAAAAGCAGTGGTAAACAAATTCCTGTTCTCTTGCTTCTGGCTCCCAGTTCTGGCTCCTAGACTCTGTTCCTGTTCGCACAGAGGACTATTATCTATGACAGTGATTTGTAAGGTTTTTTCTTAAATAAATAACGCTTTTATTATTCATAATTTTGAACTGGTGTGGAATTATTTTGTGATTTACATCATTACTAGTGGTATTTCATTAAATAAAACTGGCATGACGATCAGAGAGATTTTAACAGCTCCACTGGTCATCCTTACAGAACAGGCAGTGGTGACATAAACCTTTAAGCCCAGCAGCCACAGTATTTTGCCATAAAAACCAGGCAGTAGTGGTGCAGGCCTTTAATCCAAGCCTTAGAGAGGAATATAAGATGGGAGAAAACAGCTCTCACACACAGTATTATTTTGAGATTCCTGGAGGCAGGATAATAATTTCAGACTGAGGTAGAGGTAAGAGCCAGTGGCTGGCTGTTTTCTTTTCTGAACTTCAGGTTCAAACTCAATATCTATCTCTGAGATTTTGTTAATTGTGCAGAAATCTATAATAATATAACACAGCTCAAACTCCTAAAGACATGTTATTAGTTTTTTATGATAAAATTGCTTACATTCTCCCTTAAAATATGGGTTTATTTTAACCACCTGATAATATCAATTTTATAAACAGACTTTGGCCACTTATCTTTAAGAAAGGGAATGTTCATTTCTTATTATTGAACTAAAACTTATGCATACTTCAAAAATTCAAGCAATAATAATTTAGTTTTTAACCCTATAATAGCCTTAAGACATCAATGGTGACTCTAAAGTTTTTTATTTCAAATAATGGTTGTTATAAAATATTAATTAACTAAATTTTATGATTATGTTACATTATCTGTGAAATGATATATTCTGAAGTACTTCAAAATACCCAGTGAGTCACTTCCATCTGATTTAATTCTTTATGAACCCAAAAAGAGATGGTTTAGCATCTCAGATGTCTTCATTAGTCATCAATTAGTCATCATTTGTCAGATGACTGACAAATATGATAAATACCATTTCAAAGTTGACACTAAAACCTGTTATTTATAAAAGAAAAAAAGACAAAGAAAGAATGCTACAAAATTTCCAATTAGATGAAAAAGAAATGTAATATAAAGGGTTTACTTTTGTATATGCACTAATTAATCTTTCCCTTTATTTATAAGATTGAGAATCACATCTAGAAACATAAAGCATGCTCAATTTGTGAATCAAAGAAATACATAAAATATCTCATCTTCTACTAATCTAAGTTTGTTGATGGGAATATTCTCACCACACATGTACACACAGACACACAAAAGCAAATGCTAAAGGGCATGTATATGCATGTAGTTATTTGAAAGTTTGGAAGTGATATATATTCCATAATGAATTCCATAACTACAGGCAAATTTAATGTCCTTCAAATGAAATATAAAGGATAAAAAAATAAAAGTCTAATTTTGTTTTCCCATTTGAATGTTTCATATTTTATGTTTTAAACATATGCACTATGAACAACAAAAGGAGACCAAGGGGATATAAATTAGAAAAGAAGAAGTCAAACCTCATTATTTGCTGATAATATGATAGTTTACATAAGTGGCCTCAAAAATTTTTCCAAGGAATTCCTATAACTCATAAACACCTTCAGTAATGTAGCAGGATAAAAGATCAACTAAAAAAATTTAGTTGATCAGCCCTCCTTTATACAGATGATAAATGGACTCAGAAGAAAATCAGAGAAACATCACCCTTCACAATAGGAAGAAATAGCATAAAATATTTCAGAGTAACTCTAACTAAAGAAATGGAAGAACTGTGTAACAAGAACATTAAATCTTTTAAGAAAGAAATTGAAGAAGACACCAGAAAGTGGAAAGATCTCCCATGCTCTTCTGTAGGTGGAAATAACATAGCTAAAATGGCAATGTTACCAAAAGCAATTGTAAATTCAATGCAAATGCCCATCAAAATCCGAACAAAATTTTTCATAAACTTCAAACGAATGGCATTCAACTTCATATGGAAAAGCAAGCAAGCAAGCAAACAAACAAACAAACAATCGTAAAAAAAACCCAAGAAAACCCCCACAGGACAGCCAAAACAATCCTGTACAATAAAACAACTCCCTAACTTCAAACTCTACTACAGAGCTACACCACTGAAAACAGCCTGGTATTGGCATAAGAGCAGACAGGAGGACCAATGGAACCAAATCGAAGAAGCAGATGTTAATCAGCACACCTTTAAACACCTGATTTTTGACAAAGAAGCAACAAATATCAAATTGAAAAAAAAGAAAGCATATTAACAAGTGGTGTGGGCATAACTGGATATTAACATGTAGAAGAATACAAATAGATCCATATCTATCACCATGCACAAAACTCAAGTCCAAGTGGATCAAAGACCTCAACATAAACTCCATTAAAACTTACAGAAGAAAAATTGGAAAGTACACTCGAATACATAGGTACAAGTTGCCACTTTCTAAATATAACGCTAGTAGCACAGATACTGTGAGAAACAGTTAATAAATGAGACCTTCTGAAACTGAAAAGGTTCTTTAAAGCAAAGGACATGGTCAACAATTCAAAATGACAGTCTATAGAATGGGAAAAGATCATCACTAAGCCCACATCAGAGGTCTGACCTCCAAAATATACAAAGAACTCAAAAAATTCTTCATCAAAAGAACAAATAATCTAATAACATAAAATAGAGTACAGACCTAAACAAAGAACTCCCAACAGAGGAATTAAAAAAATGGCAGAACAATACATAAGGAAATGCCCAATATTCTTAGTCATCAGAGAAATGCAAATCAAAACAACTCTGAGATTCCATCTTAAACCTGTAAGAATGGCCAAGATCAAAAACAATGATGACAACTTATGCTGGAGATGTCATAGGGTAAAAGGAACACTTCTGCATTGCTGTTGGGAATCCAAGTTGGTACATCCCCTTTGGATATCAGTGGTGCAATTTCTCAGAAAATTAGGAAAGAACCTTCGTCAAGATCCAGTAATACCACTTTTGTGTATGTAACAACTGTGCCACAAAGCACATACTCAACTATATTCATAGCAGCATTGTTTGTTATAGCCAGAAACTGCAAACAACCAAAATGTCTCTTAACTGAAGAATGGATAAGGAAAATGTGGTACATTTATACAATGGAGTACTACACAGCAGAAAAAAAATGACATCTTGAATTTTGCAGGCCAATGAATGGAACAAAAAAACATCATTTTGAGTGAGGCAACCCAGACCTAGAAAGACAATTATCACATGTTTAACTTGAGATATGGTTCCAATACCTATTAATTGAACATCTGCCTCTTAAAGAGGCCAATCTGGATGTCGTGATTCCACAATTCTACAATAATAGTACTCATATCCCCACCTGTGTCTATCAAACCAACAATTACAATTCCATTTATATGCACTATAATCTTTGGTCATTTTGATCAAATTTTGATCATTTATAGAAGTTTGCCAAAATATACATTTCTTATTTCCTATTTGAATTTTTGACTTATCTTCCATGTTTATGCCATCATTTAGAACAGTATGATCTTGCATAGAAGGCTCTGGATCTTTTAATTTTCCTGGTGTGACATGTCATCTAGAGTTAATGGGGATGACTGGGCCACTTTTGGCTTGGGGGCCTGTGAGATGCCTCTCAAGGAGTTTCCCGATGGTATCAAATTGCCTTGTCTGTCTGTTGTTGATCTACATTCATTGGTCCAATGTCAGTATTTGCCATGCCTTCTACATATACCTGGATGCTGAGGTCTCCTATTTTTGCCATTCCCAGAGGAGATATTATTCCTAAAAATTCCTTGTCTACAATCCATTCTCAGATGTCCTATTCTACCACAATTAATGCATTTGGAAATTTGATGTCTCCTCATTACTTTGAAAATTGCTTCTCCTACTCAAGATTCACTATTAGAGTAAAATGTCTTAACATTCATTGTATGCAGAATCCATTTCTCCAGAGGTGCTGATTTAACCTTTAAAGGCCCAATTATCTTTTTGCTTTCTAAGTTTGCATTTTATAAAGCTAGAGATTCAAAAATTACACATCTAACATCTGGGTCTGTTATTCCTATTTGTACAACATTACTTAATCTTTGTAAAAGTCAGTAAAGCCTTCTCTCTTTCCCTGTCTAACCCTGGTATTTGATTTAATCATTTTTCCAAGTTCTTGAATCCTGTCTCAAGCATTAAAGGCTGCTTTGTGGCATATGTACAAGATTTCTTCATTGTAAAGAGCTTGGACCTGTGGGTCAGCATAAGGGCCTTCACTAAGAATTTGATCTTTTGCTTTTTCCTGTTGTTCCAAATTTTGGGGCTCCTCTCTGAAATAATTTCTAAACATCAATAAAGGTCCATCATCCAGTACTGATGAAACTAACTGAAAAAAGTAATGAAGGGTTGTCCTGACTTTAGAAACCCATCTCCTTAACAAATGTGGAATACAAGCCATAAGTTACAACACCTTACTTAATTTCTTTTAGATCATTCATTCCTATAGGTATCCATCTACCTTCTTTGGATCCTTTTGCTCCTTTAGAAGTTGATGTTTTGTCAGAGTAAATTACAGGGTAGGAGGCTAAACCCCTGGGTAATTCATTTCTGAGAGCAACTCATGATGTTGCATCCTGTTCTCATGCCTTCTTTTCCTGTTTATCAACTCCAATAATTTCCTTAATCATTTCAAATCTTTTTATTATTGTCTTTTGTAAAGCCTGAATCTTCTGGCCTGTATATATTTCTAGTGATTTCATTGATGCACTTGGTTTCTGGTCCTCATTCTGTACTTGTGATTCCAAGGTTTGAATTTTCTCCTTTAAAGATAACATCTCCTCCTTGACTTTACTTAAATATCATGATGATTGCCATCCTGGAGATACATTTATTCCTGTTATTTTATCATAACTTCTTGGCAAGTTATAATTGTCAAATTCAACAGTATAAATTCTTTCAGACAACTTCTTTGTACCAATAGATATGGATTTAATTTTGTCTAATAATTGTATTAACTTTTTCTGCTAATATTTTGATTTTATAATATTTTGATTTAATAATATTAATCCTGTAGACTAACTGTTCATTATTACTCTGTAAAAATGGTATCCTTCCTAAGAGTGCCATATTCTTCCTTAATGATAGAATATGGAGAAGAAAACTGAAACCTAATAACCAATTAATTGAGGTATACCCATAGTCATATAAGCCTCACATAATACAATCCATAGTATTAGCAAATAAGTTACTAAAAGTTGCATTGGTAATGAATTCTGTCATATTACCTGTTATGCAATCTGGTAAACAGCAATCTTTATTGTCCAGGAGAAGGCATGATTGAAGAGTTGCGACTGGAAGCAATGCAACCAGTGATAAAATGGTCCTGGACTGCTTTAGTTTCTGCCTTGGTACTGGTTAAATACTGAGAAATATGCATTGTTTGACAAATTAAAGGTAATTTAAACAATTCCATACATGGAGCAAGAAACCCAGAATCTAGGGGTGGGGAGCAGAAAACTGGGAACTGCACAAGTCGCCATGTGGCAAGGAATCACCACACCCTGGGGAATGTAGTGGTCATGTTTACATGCACTTGGGAAATTTCCAAGTAGCCACATGCAGCAAACTATGTTGTCATGGGGATTCTACAAAAAAACCGCTTAGGCAAAAGCAAGCCTGTCTGGGCCATGGAATGTCTAGGCTGTCCACCCAGTGGTTGTGAAGTTTAAATCCACGAGGGTGCCAACTAATGAATCAACCAAATGATGAACAGATACTTGAAAGAAATCCCACACTTTCCCAAAAATGAGAAATATATAGTTATTTATTTAGGGCTAAACTCACAAATCAGAATTCTCTAATTGAACAGTGGACATAGACGAATACAGTAATCCAACAATTCAAATGAGTAGCTGGCCAAAAGGAGGGAAAAGGGCCAGATGCTGGCTCTGCATTCACATATATAGTATAAGAGGACACGCCCTAGTAGGCAGGTAACCACAAGCTGCAAGCCTTCCTACAGCACCTCTTCCACATGTATTTTAGAATCTCCAAAAATGATAAGATTAAGGTTTTGAGTTAAGGTTCTGGTATTGGCACTATCATAGCTTGATCAGATTCAGTAAAGCCATGTAATAAAATGTTATTTGGTAAACACATTCTAAGAAAAGAGTTTTCTGCTTCAATCTGTTGCAGTACACCATAATGAAAACACATGTTAGAGATGCAGTATTTTCAAGTTTGTCCTGAAATAGAAAGGAAAACCAGAGTCTCAATACTGCCATGAAGAGTAAGCTACAAATGGACGGAGTAGGAGGGCCTTTTGTCTATGTGTTACTTTCATTGGTCAAATCAGAAACTGCCTATGCCATTTGATAAAGCAGAAGTTAGAGTCAGGGAAGACAGGACTAAATCCTGGGAGAAAGAAGGCAGAGGCAGAAAGCTGCCCACCATGAAGCTGCCAGATCAGACATGCATAATCTTTCCCAGTAAGCCATGACCTCATGGTGAACATAGATTAAATTAAAATCAAGATGTGAGAGTTGGCCAATAAGAGGCTAGAGATAATGGATCAGACAGCAATTTAAATGAATACAGTTTCTGTGTAATTATTTTGGGTGTAACCTAGCCAGGTGGCTGGGCGGCCAGTTGCAGGGAATGCAGCCCACAACTCCTCAATACAACAGAGTGGCTGTCCAACGAGGTCTATTAACTCCATGTAAAATCTGAGAGGGCTTATAAAGGAGAGAGAGAGAGAGAGTTTAACACAGCTTTTTGCTGTTCGTGGGTGGTGTGCCACAGAGAGAATTTCCTGACTCAGCAGCCTTTTAAAGAAAAAAAAAGCTGCACCATTTTAAAACAAGGCTTCTGGGCCCTGCTATTGGTGCAATCTCCTGGCTATGTAGCATTTCTGGGCCCAATCGGTGTCAGGAATGAAGTAGCTGAAACTATGCCTATGGGTCAGCTCTTCCTGCCTGGGTAGGTAGTAGGATCAGGTCTACTAGAAAGTATCAGTTTGGAAATACTAGTTTCTGGGCTGTGCCACCATCACAACCTCTGGCTTCTGTGGGAGACAGAGTATTTGAATGGGGTCTTGTGAGTAATGTGCTAAGACTTGCTTGATGGCAATGTGGACTCGCTCTGTGCCTGTACCTGTGCGCAGATCAGAGTCACCAAATGGCTCTTAGCACAAGTGGTTCCGTCATGTTGGACTGGGCAGGGCAAGCCTGCAGTACCTGTTTTTGACCTAGGAATGTCACGGCTTAGATTCTTAAGTGCTTAGCGATTTAAAATCGCAAAGCAAAAATGTTCTTGGACAGCAAAGAGTTACAAACAATGCAATAGGACAGATTCAGAAATAAAAGACCTATAAATGGGTCATAGTGTTAGACATATGTAGGCTCGGGAGAGAGAAGAAAAAGAATATAGAGAATAAAATTAATGCCTTAAAAATAGGGTAAAGTCTTCAAGGAGACAGAGGACAGATAGTTATAGATTAAAAGAAGTAGAGAAAAATTAGCCATGTAAAGATGGAAACTACACAGAAAATCTCGATTATGTTTACTGTGTTTTCTTTGAATGTTTTTGACCGTGAAGGAGCTAAGGACAAAAAAACCATTTCATTATATTGGCTGCCATACTAAACCAACATATATGTTCAATAGGAATAAAGACTTCAGAATTTGGATCTAAGGATATGATGCTTTGGAAAAGAGGTTCTTCTTTTGTTTTCACAGAGGATAAGACCCTGTGGATTGCTTCTATCCCAATATGGTATGATAAACCATGCCTTCCTGAAAGGTTGCTGTGAATACCCTCAAAAAATTACATTGCTCAATTGCTGACTGAGAGGAACCTAATTCACAGTATATACCATAAAATACCTGATTAACAGTGCCCTCATATATCAGGAAGAAATTTGGAGAGAAAAAAACTGTGTCTACATTCCCAAATATTGTTTATAAATGTTCTTTTACATTTAAAGGGACGTATGATATAGATATGAATAATTTCCATTGGTATAAATCTTGCCTTATTGATAGAAATTTAAGGTCAATTTTGTTATATGTATATGCATTTCTGATCTTGATTAAGGTGTTGTGATTGTGTAGTTCATTTAAAAATGTCATGTACAATTAAAAATATATGTTAATAGATAATCATCTATAATAGTCGTTTGTAGTCATATTAGTTAGACTTTCTAGATGTACATAGATTTATTTCTTCTTATGTCTCAAAGACTACTGAATATGGAATTTAATGTTTTAATAACTTAGGGCTTTTCATGACAATGAGACACATCTGCTTTTGGCAGCACCATTCTACTTTAAGAGGAAGATGAGAATCAAAGAAGCTCCTTATGGTGTTGGTTAGCCATTTGGGCAAGAAACTGCTTTTTCCTGGACTGTTGCATAAACTGGACATGAATAACCTGCAGAGAGAGGACTGCTAACTTGCCTAGAGGTGAGATGATTCTTTGGGGTTCCTGTTTCATGAAAGACTCTGCGAGACATTCTGCAGGACACAGCAGATAGTGAATGAACTGTCTTTGAAATTTCCTACTTCATGGAAATGTCTGCTGGATACTATGGGCCTGTAGGCTAATGGATGCTCCAACAGTAGAGAGGAACTTTGGGTGACTTTCCAAGTGGTGAGATGTTTCTGTCATTTCTAGAGTTTTGGAAGTTTCTTACTTCTTGTTTACTTAGGTAATATTATATCCTTCTGAAGTCTTTGATGGAGTTGAAGAATGGATAGATAGTTATAGTTTTCCTTAGTTATGATAAAAGATAAAATCGATATATAAATATTGTAACTGTAAATTTTGCTTGATAACTGTTTTGTTAGATGTTATTTTACTATGTTAAAGTTAAAGCCTTATTTTTGTTTAAACAGAAAAAGGGGAAATGGTGTAGGAGGATATTCTGTCTATGTGTTACTTTCATTGGTTAAATAAAGAAGCTGTCTTGGCCTTTTGATAGGCCAGCCCTTAAGTGGGTGAAGTAGACAGATCAGAATTCTGGGAGGAAGAAGGCAGTGAGGCAGATGCCATGGCTCTCCTCTCTGAGATGGGTGTAGGTTAGACTCATCTGAGTAAGCCACAAGCTCATGGTGATATACAAATTAATAGAAATGGGTTAAATAAGATGTGAGAGTTAACGAAGAAGAGGCTATATACAATGGGTCAGGCAGTTGGAAAGCAGTCCACTCCTTCTAACACAACACAAAGGGATTAACTTTTTCCAGTCTCTGCCACCTCAGTGCTTCAACACCTTTCTGGAGTACCATAGAGAAGAGCAAATCTTCAACATAAGGCCTTTGGTGGACAACTGAGAGTCTAAATCTTTCATGTATGACAGGCATTCATGACTGGAAAGAGATGTATATTCTTAGACATTTTTAGATTCCATTTCCAAATATATTGAACCACCCTTTAATGAAAATATTTATGTCATTTTGCTTTGTAAACACTGAAGACCTTTGAAAAATATACAAAAGGTATGTATGTTGTCTAAGGTTTCTGTCCTGCCCGGTTCCCACAGTAAAGTCCCAAAGAAATCACACAGATGTCTACATTAGTTATAAACTGTATGACCCGTTAGTTCAGACTTCTTATTAACTCTCAGAACTAATATTAGCCTATTATTTTTGTCTATGTTAGCCATATGGCTTGGTACCATTTTTGCCAAGGCAGTCACGTCTTGATTGTTCTGTGACTGAATCAGGACTGCAGACTAGGACGTCCTTCTTTCCAAAATATTCCTGTTCTCACTGACCTGCTTCTACTTCCTGTCTGGTTGTCCCACCTATACTTCCTGCCTGGCTACTGGCCAATCAGCATTTATTTTAAATATAATGAACAGAATATACACCATTGTCCCACACCATATGTATCTATCTAAAAATATGTGTTTTAGATCAGCAAGATTGTTAGAGGTAGTTGTTGCCCAGCCTGAAGAAGCAAGTTTGATACCTATTACCCACATGGCAAAGAAAAGAACTAATTACCAGAACTTGTCCTCTGGTTTTCTTAAGCACTCTATGGCATATGGAACTCATATCCCCAGAATGAATAAATAGATGTAATTTTTTTAAAAAAAAGTACCATTCATACAATGTAGAAAATTATTTAGAGTGTCTCTAACTTTGACTTACATATTGCTGCTATATAGATATGTTTACTCCTGGAGATTTTGATATAACTTTAATAGAAGGCCAGAGAAGACAGGTTTATATCCTATCTGTCTCTGTCTCTCACCCACCCCATCACTCCTTGCCTGAGACCCACTGGCCCTTGTGGCCTGCAGGTAAATTGGGGAACCACAGTATTTTAGTTTTACCATAACATTTGGTGCCTTGGGGAACAGTGCCATTTTGTTTTTACTTTAACATTTGGTGATTGAGACTAGGCCAGGCTCTCTCCATGTTCCTTCAGGCCCACAGGCAGGCTGGCTGAGGATGCATTGAACTCTGTCTGAGTTCAGGCACCAGGTTTCTCTACAACAGCTCTGTGTTCTATATGCCTGAAAGCTGATATCTATGCACCTTTGTGGTTTCGGTGGTAAGTTTTTCCTTTTCAGCCCCCAACCACAGAATTCATGGCTACTGTTGAGCCCTTTACTGACATTCATCTCTGGTTGCTTTCCATAGCTAAAAATGTGGTTAGACTACCCAGAGTTGGTTCTCCCATGATAGCACTGCACATAATGTGTGCTGCATTTAATTTGGGAGCTGGGGTCTCTTGGGATTTTCTTTTCTTTCCTTTTGGATCACCCATAAGTAGTCTCTGACATGAAAGTCCACTCAGAGCAGTCTCTAGCCTCTGGCTTCCAAGTCACCCAAACCTGGATCCAAGCAGGCTGCATTCATACCCTGCCTGTAGAGAAAAGACATTGTGGTGTTGCTGTTTCATTAATACCCTGCTTGTAAAGAGGAGACGTCCTCCTATAGGCCTTGTGGTATTAATTGGCTGTTTTCCCAAGTTTTTGCATTTTTAGTTATGGAATATAAACCCTCAAACAATCAGCTAATCTCCTGTGAATGCTCTGCTCGTAACCCAGTGGCTCTGCTTTTACTCAAACTATCCCTGCCACCACTACCACTGATCATGTGGAAACTAAGATTAGTCAAATCTTAGTCAAAACTAAGATTAGTCAAATCTGTGAAGCAGCTGTTTTCAATTCCAGAATTCCAGCCTTTGTGCCCCGATTACGGCTTGTGGTGCAGTGACAGGGCAGGTCACATCTCTATGTCTCTCATGTTATTATATTTAAAATTCATGTGGCTCATAAAACGTGACTTCTCCCTACAACACATGACCACCACCATTTTGACTGAGATCAGGTGACCTTACCACCATCTTAACTGAGGTCTGTGAAACTCACTGTCATCTTAATTGACAGCCATGTCAAATGACCAAGTCTCATAATCTTTCCTGAGGTATACCTTGCCTGGTCCCTGGTTTACTTATGTTTTTGTCTCAAAATTCCTCTTGCTGACTCTGTTATACTTGTGTTTTGTGCCTTTGCCTTTGGTGGGGCCCAATAAGAATATCCACTTTGCCCAATTCCTGTTCACTCTGTGTTTGTGTGCATACATGTAACTTAAGTGCACCTATGTTTCTTGTCAAATATTATAATTTTCTGTTCATTGTATCTCAGTATTTCAGACTATAAAACAATAAGTCTCATGTTTTAAATTGGTATGTACTTTTAAGTCTCTAACAAAAATATGGTATAAAATATATTAAGTTGTTCTCTAATATTGTCAGTTCTGTCATTAACCTTTTATTGCAAGCAGGTTTTTCTTCTTTCTATCTTTTTACCAATGTACTTTTTACCTGTTAAATTGAGAGTCAGTACAGTGAAGCTCAGACCTAGCTCTCCAGGCAGAATCTTTAACTTATCCATACCCAGTAAAAGGCCCTCATCTGCTCAGAGATCTGGGAAATATGGCACTTGAATGCTTAATTATTAAAAAATTTCATAACAAAAAGAGATAGGTTCTCTCATAGCAGCAGCACTCTTTTTATTCCAAAGAAGACAGAAGACAAATGAGAACAAAACAACATCTATCCACAATTCATTTCAACTACCAACTGCTGAGCAGTGGGAAAACCTGCCTGTTATCTAAACTGAAGATCACCAGACAGTTGGACAGAATCACTGCAATTGACAGCTTAGCTTATCATGTCAAGGTAGGCTTGTCTTCCTACAGATTTATTAGCACACAGGATCTTATGAAGCCTGGCAGGCCCTGTACTAATCAGCAAAAGATAAATATGACCCTCAGCAATCATTGAGGACCCTGAGGAGTTCTCTATCATTTTTAAATCAATACTCAAGTAAAATTTTATTCGTCTCAAAGATCTCTGGTGCAGTTTGACAGCTGAGAGGTTTTGTCATTGAAAGAGACAGCCTCATCAAACAAATTTCGATAAGATATTCACTTTTACACTATCTTTCACGGTCTTAAAAATATTTTCATTATGCAAAAGAATCTGTCATAGTCATTCTGCTGCTGTTGAAAATTTATTTTTTCACAAACCCAAAAAATTCTTGTGAGTTCCAGGGAGCTGAAACGAAAGATTCACCTTAAAAAGGTTAGATACACCTCTATCAATTTCCTGGTCCTAATTTTTTTTTCTAAACTTAACTTTGACCTCTGTTCTGCCAATACGTTAAACAGGTGTAAGAGATACCAGATATTTGCATACCACAAACATCAGACAGGATCAAAGAGACCAGCTACCGCAGGATGTGACCGGCACCCAGCTTTCTCAGGTTCCACCCCAGATGATGCTCACAAATAAGCAGAAAGCAGTTTAGAGAATCTGTCACTCCAATTCCTTTAACCTTTTGTGCCTAACCTCCAGCCTTTTTACTATAAAAAAGAGATGGGAACATAATGATCTGTCATGTCCCTTTAAGAAACAAGGCTCACCCACTCCCTCTCCCATCCAGTGAGGCAAGGTGATCTTTCTTCAGCTTCCAGCCTGAGCTCCTTCCTTTTTTGTCTCTCTCCAAAAGAGACAGCTTCTGCCTCTCTCCCTTCTCCCCTTTCTTCCCTCCCCTTTTGATTCTCTCTGTCTCTCTCTGTCTCTGTCTGTCTGTATCTTTCTCTCTCTGCTTCTCTCTCCTCCTTCCCCTTCTCTCTCCCTCTCTACTTTCTGCTTCCATTCCATAACCCACTAAATAAATGTCAAACTCCACTCTGCATGGTAGGCCTATCCATCTCTGTCTCTCACCTGCTGTGTGCCTTCCTGTTGGTGACCCACTGGCTGTCATTGCCTGTGGGCTCCTCAGGGAACCAGAGCATTTTAGTTAAACCATAATAACTTGTGTACTTGATGGAATGATTTTTAACATCATAGAATATAAAAAAATACCAGAAAGAAACCAAGAAGTCTCAATGCTGGTATTTGCCCAGAATTCTTATTCAAAATTTTTTGAGAATAATCTGATCACATAATTTCCCTTTCTCTTTGTTCTCTCCAAACCTTCCCAGAAACCCCTTTTTTCTCTTGTTCAAATTCAAGACTTCTTTTTTAACTGTTTACACTAAACACACACACACACACACACACACACACACACACACACACACACATACACACACTCCTAAATGCATAACTACAACCTACTCAGTCTGTGTAATGTTATTTGCCTATATACATTTTCATGTATTTTGATATTTGGTAATCAATTGCTGTGTTCTTCTCTGGGAAAGACTTTTTTATTGTCAGTATTTCTTAACTACCCACAGTTTATGTATGCTTGAGACCTCATGAACTTTCGTCCATTAATGTTGGTGTATCTATTGGTACTATTCTTGTTCAGGTCATGTTTTGGAAACCTTGATGGTGAGACTTCATGGGTGTAGCTTCTGACTTTTCTAGGAGACACATTTTACAGCAAATTTCTTTTTCCTCTAATTTATAAATCTTTCCATTTCTTCTGCAATGATTCCTGAGTCATAGGTGCAAGAGTTGTGTTGTCAAAATATCAGTAAACATTCAGGGGGTTCTCATCTTTAAGGCTGAGTTTTCTTCTAAAAAGTATAACATACCCACAATTCCAAATATAAAGGGACAAAAACAATATCCTTTGAGAAGTCCACAGATTCATATAAGAACTGCAGTTATTCATAGATGATAGGGCTTCAGTCAAATTGGCCCATTTCCCCTGTGTGAAATATTTCTCATTTTATTTCAGAACTTTCATTTACAGGTCAAAAATCAGTCTGAGAAACTTTCATGTGGAATCTTCTTCTGGAAATGTAGAGAAGGGGAGAGCTGTCAAATCATGACTCACATAATCAAACTCTCTTTTCTTTGGTGTGCCTCTTCAGTACTGAAATACAGTATTCTATGAGAACCTGCTATCATTCTCCTTTAAGATTGTCTAATACAGCTGTACATGCTCTTCACATGTATTTCTTACACATGTGAATTACAATTTGGTCAGTCTCTACCATGGTGACCATCTTTGGTTTCAATTTTTACAATTTAACATATCATGCATCCACCTCTGTCTCCAAGAATCAGCACATCTTTGCCAGTGTAATCTTATTTACCATTGCCATGTTGGCTCAGGTATATGCAACATTACTCTCTGCCAAATTAACATCACCACTGAGGATGAGAGTATTCCCAAACTGCTTTGAGTATAGAATTTTAATGTCCTTATAAGGTGAGAACATTATACACCACTTCATCATACACCACTAAATTTATGTTGTACTCAACCAGGTACCCATCAGCAAAAGCCCAGTATCTGTCAATGGCCCCTCCTCAAACTATGGGTGGTAATCACTTCACCTGCCCAGTACTGTCCTGACTCATTTATTTCATTTTTTTCTTTTATTTTGTTCAAAAGGCTGTCAGGTTCTTATTTGCTTTTTGCTTCATCGTCATAACTCTTAAAGTTCACCAATACCAATCCATGGGGATAAATCCTCAAATTAGCAAAGTTGCCATTTTTGTTTGTGTAAGTTGTTAAGTAGACATTACCCTGCCAGGTGTGCACTGAATCTGCCATCTACTGCTCCTGAAAAATGGGCTGAAGGCCTTTCAGAATGGCTTCATTGTCAACTTTTTTAAAGTCAAGGGTGTTGTGTCTTGCTGCTGACATAGAGTACTGAGACACTGTTTCATGCCTGGGGAGGGAACCACTGAAAACTGAGGGACCCAGTGGTATGTCAGGCTGCAGGCCAGTGGGGAGTTCATTCCTCTGGGGAGGGCCAGGACCAGGAAGTAGGCCTTATTTTCTCTTTTCTTATTGATGATAGGGTTAGACTTTCAAATTTGTCATGGACTTCAGTAACTTCATAACCCAATTCTGGAGGTAAAATCTTCTTTACTTGGTATATTGATTTAAATTTTAATATTTTCACCAAATATTTTAATTGACATATTCAGAATAATAGGTACACTATTTGGGCACCCAAAGCACTGTCAAGTTGACAATCAAAATTAAATCCTATAGTTGGTGAGGCAAAAGATATCCTGATTGAATGAAGTCAGTCAGAAAATCTATATGCTTGGGGGACCTGAGCCTGTACCAGAAGATCCATCGGAGGGGTGAGTGTGTTCCTGATCGGTGGCAGTAGCCCAGGAATTGGAGCACAGACATTCCTCAACCCGGTAAATTTCCAGGTGAGTCTGCAGGGGCTTGTCTCCCCTGCTACTGCCTCTCTCTTCTTATCTCATTCCAGCTTGTACCCAGGTTCCCCCTCCCTTCTTCCTCCCTTCTTCAGGGTCATAAGATCCCCCAGCTCAGCTTGTTTGGCGCTGGGATTTGGTGAGTGCAACCAGCCGGGAGTTCCTTTGTTTCAATAGCCTGCCTGCAGCAAGGTAAGCCTTTTGTCTACGAGGTCCCTGGCCAGCAAGGGGACCTGATCCTGTGTCAAAAGATCCATTGGAGAGCATTTGAAGGAAGAGATGAGCAGGCGCCAATTCAAGAATTCCCCCAACAATCTGAAAAGCAACATGAAAACAACAGAACCCAGTGAACTTACAAGAGGAGTACATGAACACCCTAATCTAAAAGAAATAGAAAAAACTGATATTATGAAAGTGATAGAATCCCTTAAACAGGAGGTGAAAAACTCAAATGGATGAGAAGAATAACAAAAAGTTTGAAGAAATGAGTAAATCTGTAAAAGATTCCTTAGGAAACCAAGAAAAAACAATCAAACAGGTAATGGAAAGAGTTCAAGACTTGAAAACTGAAATGGAGGCAAGGAAGAAAATAAAAACTGAGGGCCGGCTGGATATGGAAAATCTAGGTAAATGATTACAGACAACAGAGACAAGCTTAACGAACAGAATACAAGAGATAGAAAGAAGAATCTTAGATGCTGAAGACACCGTAGAGAAAATAAACGCACTGATCAAGGAAAACAGCAAATCCAACAAATTCTCATCACAAAACATTCCGGAAATCTGGGACACAATAAAAAGACCAAACCTAAGAATAATAGGGGAAGAAGAAGGAGAAGAATTATAGCTCAATGGATAAGAAAATATATTCAACAAAATAATTGAAGAAAACTTTCCCAACCTAAAGAAAGATGTTCCTATGAAGGTCCAAGAAGCAGAACACAGAATAGACTGGATCAAAAAAAATCCCCTCAACTTTAATAATCAAAACACAAAACACACAGAATAAAGAAAGAATATTAAGAGCTGCAAATGAAAAAGGTCAAGTAACTTATAAAGGTAAACCTATAAGACTTACACCTGACTTCTCTATGGAAACCATGAAAGCCAGAAGGTCCTGGATAGATGTACTTCAGAAGCTAAGAAACCATGGATGCAAGTCAAGACTACTATACCCAGCCAAGCTTTCATTCACTATCAATGGAAAAAACAAAATATTTCAGGATAAAAACTAATTTAAACAATATGTAGCCACAAAACCAGCCTTACAAAAAGTAATAGAAGGAAAATCACAACCCAAGGAATCCAACAATCCCCACAATAACTCAGACATCTGGCGACCCTTCACAACCACAACTCAAGGAAGGAAAACACACAAAATCTACTAAAAAAATATAAAATAACCAGAGTTAACAATGACTGGTCATTAATATAACTTAATATTAATGGACTCAATTCACCTATAAAAAGGCACAGGCTAAGAGATTGGATACAAAAAGAGAATTCAACATTCTGCTGTTTACATGAAACACACCTCAACCTCAAAGACAGACACCCACTCAGAGTAAAGGGTTGGGAAAAGGTTTATCAAGCAAATGTACCTAAGAAACAAGTGGCCATACTAATTTCTAACAAAATTGACTTCAAACTAAAATCAATCAGAAGAGATGGAGATGGACATTTTATACTCATAACAGGAACAGTTCATCAGGAGGAAGTCTCAGTCCTGAATATCTATGCCCCTAATATAAAAGCACCTACATATGTAAAAGAAACATTGCTAGAACTCAAGGCACACATCAAATCACGCACTCTAATAGTAGGAGACTTCAACACTCCTCTCTCACTAATGAACAGGTTAATCAGACAGAAACCTAACAGAGAAATAAGAGAATTAATGGAGGTAACGAATCAAATGTACTTAACAGATATCTATAGAACATTCCACTCAAATAGGAAAAAATATACATTCTTCTCAGCATCTCATGGAACCTTTTCGAAAATTGACAACATACTCGGTAACAGAGCAAACTTCCACAGATACAAAAAAATATTAATAACCTCCTGTGTCTTATTGGATCACCATGGAATAAAGTTAGAATTTAACAATAATTCTATCCCCAGAAAGCCTACAAACTCATGGAAGCTGAACAGTCAACTACTGAACCTCCCCTGGGTAAGGGAAGACATAAAGAAAGAAATTAAAGTCTTCATTGAATTCAAGGAAAATAAAGATGCAACATACCCAGACCTATGGGACACTATGAAAGCAGTGCTAAAAGGAAAGTTCATAGCTCTAAGTGCCCACATTAAAAAATAAATAAATAAATAAAAAATTAAAAAGAAAACGGAGAAAGCTCGCATTAGAGACTTAACAGCAAACCTGAAAGCTCTGGGAAAAAAAGAAGCAGACTCACCCAGGAGGAGTAGAAGACTGGAAATAATCAAACTGAAGGCTGAAATCAATAAAATAGAAACACAGAATACATTGGTATTACACACAGAACACAGAAATACAGAATACAAAATAGAAACACTGAATACAATAAAATCATTGAAACAAAGAGCTGGTTCAACAAGATTGACAAACATTTATTGAAGTTAATCAAAAGTCAGAGAGAGAACATGCAAATTAACAAGATCAGAAATATAACAACAGACACGGAGGAAATTCAGAGAATTATTAGGTCTTACTACAAAAGCTTATATGCCACAAAGTTGGAAAAGGTAAAAGAAATGGACTTGTTTTTAGATAAGTACAATTTACCAAAATTAAATCAAGACCAGGTGAACAATTTAAATAGACCTATAAGTCATGAGGAAATAAACGCTGTCATAAAAAAAACTCAACCAAAATAAGCCAAGGACCTGATGGTTTTAATGAAGAACTTCCAAGAAGAGCTGATACTCTTCTATACTCCTAAATGTGTTTCACTTAATAGAATCAGAAGAATCATTGCCAAACTTGTTTTGTGAAGCTACAGTCACCCTGATTCCAAAACCACACAAAGACCCAACAAAGAAAGAGAATTAGAGACCAATCTCACTTATGCACATCGATGCAGAAATTCTCAATAAAATTCTGACAAAGAGAATCCAATAACACATTACAAAAATTTTCCATCATGATCAAGTAGACTTCATCCCTGAGATGCAAGGCTGGTTCAATGTACTAAAATCTATCAATGTAATCCATCATATAAATAAATTGAAAGAAAAAAAACACATGATCATTTCATTAGCTGCAGAAAAAGCATTTGACAAAATTGCACACCCCTGTAAGATAAAGGTTTTGGAGAGGTTAGGGATACAAGGATCATACCTAAATATAATAAAAGCAATATATAGCAAGCCAATAGCTAATATCAAATTAAATGGAGAGAATCTCAAACCATTCCACTAAAATCAGGAACAAGACAAGGTTATCCACTCTCACCTTATCTCTTCAATATAGTTTTTGATGCTCTAGCAATTGCAATAAGACAATATCAGGAAATCAAGGGATTTGAATGAGAAAGGAAGAAATCAAACTTTTGTTATTTGCAGATGATATGATAGTGTACATTAGTGACCCCCAAACCTCTACCAAAGAACTCCTACAGCTGATAAATAACTTCTGTGAAGTGGCAGGTTACAAGATCAATTAAAAAAAAACAGTAGCCCTCCTATACACAAAGGATAGAGAAGCAGAGAGGGAAATCAGAGAAACTTCACCTTTTACAATAGCCACAAATAGCATAAAGTATCTTGGGATAACTCTAACCAAGGAAGTGAAAGATCTATATGACAAGAACTTTGAGGCATTGAAGAAAGAAATTGAAGAGGACACAAGAAAATGGAAATACCTTCCATGCTCTTGGATGGGTAGGAACAACGTAGTAAAAATGACAATTCTACCAAAGGCAATCTATAAATTCAACGCAATCCCAATTAAAATGCCAACAAAATTCTTCACAGACCTTGAGGGAAAAATAATCAACATCATATGGAAAAACAGAAAACACAGGATAGACAAAACAATCTTATACAATAAAGGAACTTCTGGAGACATTACCATCCCTGACTTCAAACTCTATTGCAGAGCTACATTAATGAAAACAGCTTGGTATTGGCATAAAAACAGAGAAGTCAACCAATGGAATCAAATAGAAGACTTAGATAATAACCCACAAATCTATGAACACCTGATTTTCTACAAAAGAGCTAAAAGTATACAATGGAAGAAAGAAAGCATCTTCAACAAATGGTTTTGGCATAACTGGATGTCAACCTGTAGAAGAATGAAAATAGATCCATATCTATCACCATGCACAAAACTCAAGTCCAAATGGATTAAAGACCTCAATATCAATCTGAACACACTGAACCTGATAGAAGAAAAAGTGAGAAGCAGTCTACAACATGTGGGCACAAGAGACCTCTTCCTACATATAACCCCAGAAACACAGACAATAAGGGCAACATTGAGTAAATGGGACCTCCTAAAACTGAGAAGCTTCTGTAAAGCAAAAAACACTGTCATTAAGAAAAAAAAGAGAACCTACTGATTGGGAGAAGATCTTCACCAACCCTGCAACAGACAATGGTCTGATCTCCCAAATATATAAGGAACTCAAGTAACTAGATTTTAAAATGCTAATTAACCCAATTAAAAATGGAGTTCTGAACTGAACAGAGAATTCTCAACAGAATAAGTTCAAATGGCCAAAAGACACTTAAGGTCACACTCAACCTCCTTAGCAATCAGGGAAATGCAAATCAAAACAACTTTGAGATATCATCTTACACCTGTCAGAATGGCTAAAATCAAAATCATCAATGATAGTCTTTGCTGGAGAGGATGTGGAGTAAGGGGAATACTCATCCATTGCTGGTGGGAATGCAAACATGTGCAACCCCTTTGGAAATCAGTTTGGTGGTTTCTCAGGAAATTTGGGATCAACCTACCCCAGGATACGCAATACCACTCTTGGGAATAAACCCAAGAAATACCCTATCATACTACAAAAGCATTTGTTCAACTATGTTCATAGCAGCACTACTTGTAATAGCCAGAACCTGGAAAAAACTTAGGTGCCCCTCAATGGAAGAATGGGAAAAGAAAGTGTGCAATGTATATGCATTAGAGTACTACTCAGCAGTTAAAAAAAATCAGTGGCATCATGAATTTTGCATGCAAATGAATGGAAATAGAAAACACTATCCTGAGAGAGGTAACCTAGACCCAAAAAGATAAATATAGACATTAATAAAGGACATTGAGATTATAATTCGTGATCCTAGAAAAGCTAAATAAGAAGGTGAATCCAAAGAAACACATGCAGTTGTCCTCCTGAATATTGGAAGTAGACAAGATTACTAGTCAAAAATTGAGAACCTTGGGGGTGGGGTGGGGTAGGGGTAAGGGGAGATGGGTAGAGAGAAGTGAGAAGGGGAGGATGGGGAGAGCTTGGGGGAATTGGATGACTGTGGTGGAGGAAGATTGGATATGGGAGCAGGGAAGTATAAATCTTAATTAAGGGGGCCATTTTAGGGTTGACAAGAGTCTGGATTCTAGAGGGGTTCCCAGGTATCCAAGGAGATGTCCCCAGCTTGTTCGTTGAGCAGCTGAGGAGAGGGTACCTGCACTGGCCCTATCCTATAGCCACACTGATCAGTATCTTTCATATCACCATAGAACCCTCATCTGGCGATGGATGGAGATAGAGACAGAGACCCACATTGGAGTACTGGACTTAGCTCCCAAGGTCCTTATGAGGAACAGAAGGAGAGAAAACATGAGCAAGGAAGTCAGGACCACAAGGGGTGTGCCCAACCACTGTGATGGTGGGACTGATCTAATGGGAACTCACCAAGGCCAGCTGGACTGGGACTGATGGAGCACGTGATCAAACCGGACTCTCTGAACGTGGTTGACAAGGAGGGATGACTGAAGCCAAGGACAATGGCACTGGGTTTTGGTTCTACTGCATGTACTGGCTTTGGGAGAACCTGGTCTGTTTGGATGCTCACCTTTCTAGAACTGGATGGGGGGAGGACCTTGGACTTCCCCCTAACTGCTCTTTGAGGTATAGAGGGATTGGGAGGGGGAACGGAGGGAGGGGAAGGGACATGAGAGGAGGGAAGGAAGTGAAAAGTTTTAATAATAATCATAATAATAATAATAAAATCTGAAGAAAAAATCTATATGCTGTATGATTCCAATTTTATGACATTCTGAAAAAATAAAGTCATAAAATCTAGAAAGAACAGCAAGGAATTCTTGGTAAGATGTAAGAAGGATACATAGATTTAATAGATGAGACATGGACGGTCACAGAAATGTCTGAAATATACTATAGCTGTTAAACTATGATGAGTTTGTTAAAATTAACATAATTTTGCACAAATAAAAGTATGTTTTAATGTGTATTACCTTATCAATATTGACAATTTTGGAGTTTTGGAGATCCTACGATAGAATTTGGTCTATGATATGTTAAAAGTAAATATAGTTATACAGCATAAACTTCTTTTGTTTGGGCTAGTATATACTAACTAAAATAACTTCATCATTAAGTAAAAGCTATATGATTTCATACATAAAAGCACTTTTAATAAAGTATTTTTTTTACACAAAGGTTATTAACAAGTTCTAAAAAAACTCAGAAACAACCAGTTCCCAAATAATTGTACCTCTACTATACCTTAACTTCCCTTATACTTACATTTCTCCCACATAATACATATAGAATCTACAGATTCAGGTCTGTCATTTGGTGCCTGGATCTATAATGTTGAATAATTTGAGTCTAATTGAACATGCTTTGTTATTTAGCTTTGCTGTGTCCATTGGAGACACTGCAGGAAAAGTTTCTAATATGGAAACTTCAGATCCAACCAGTTCAGCAATGCTTCCAATGCAACATACACTTGGTTTATAATCTCAGGAAATTTATTTCAAATTCTCCAAATGAAATCACCACAGTATATTGTCAAAAGGCACAAAGTATTTTTTAAGTTACCTTTCTCCCTTCTTTAAATTATCTTTCTTTAGAATCTGAGAAAAGATTTTTATTCCCATTACTAGTTTTATTGGTACTTAAAGCTAGTTAACAATCAGCATGAGCTAATAGCCCAAAGAGTTTATAATTAATATAAGCCTCCATGTGTTCCATTGGGACTGAATGGTTGCAGAACTGGGTGAGACAGAAACTTCTGTCTACACATACAAAAGTCAGTATAAAGCAAAGCCACCACAGATTTTAAACATATATTCCTCAAGACTTTAAAAAGCTCTTTAATATACAAAGATATAATTGAATTGCTTTAGTTCACTTTCCTATATCTGAGTTCAGTAAGAGGAATTTGTCTGCAAGAATAGAGTAAATAACATATGAGAATAGATAAAGCAGAATTGTGTATTAAGTACACTTCAAGGTTGAAAGTTTTGGTTTTCTGCATTAACATACACATAACAAGATTGGTTATATATTCTTTATGAAGAAAGTTAAAAGAGAATTCTTCATTACTCATTAGAAATTTTTGTCTTGCTGAAGAAGCAAGTCAGTGTTAGTGGCTTTTATTCAGAGAGCCCCAGTGGTCTCTGTATCATTTGCAATCTACCACAGTGGACTCAGAGAAATGCAACATAGCTGAAGCACTTTAAACAGGCAGGCTGGATATGATTAGAGTCCTTAAAGAGGAAATGGATTAATTAATTAAATAAATCTATGAAAACACAAAGGGTAGAAAGAATGAATAAGACAATTCAAGACCTGAAAGTGGAAATAAAATCTAGAAAGTAATAAAAAACTAGAGGAATTCTAAAAATAAAAAAATAGGAACTCAAACAGGAACCTCAGAGACAAGACTTACCAGCCAAATATAAGAGATAGAAAAGAAGCTCCCAAATATTGAAGATTCTGGAGAAATACTTAATACCCTTGCTAAAAATACTCCAGGCCAAATAAAAAAACAAACAAGCAAACAAAATTCAGGGAATCTGAGACAGTATAAAAACTAAATACTGATATTATTGAACTCAGCTGGTTGATATTTCTCAGTATGCAGAAAACACCAGAAGGTTAAGTAGGATTAATAGAAAAAGATGAAGAAGAAGAAATCAAGGTAAAGGGCACAGAAAATGAAATCATAGAAGAAAACGCCCCTAAGCTAAAGAAAGATATGCCTATCAAGATACAAGAAGCATAAAGAACATCAAATAGAATGTCCCAGAAAAGAAATTCCCTTTGTCATTTATGAATCACAACCAAAAGGTGTAGACAGCAGAACCTGGGAAGAAATTAACAAAATAGGTTTTAAAAACTATACAAAGAATCAATCAAACAGCGAGTTGATTTTTTCAGAAAAGTCAATAAGAGTAACAAATCCTTACCCAATTTAAATAAATGACAGAGAGAGAAAAAGCAAATTAGCAAAATTAGAAATAAAAGGGTGCTCATAACAACAAACACCAAGGAAGTTTGGAAAATCATAAAGCATACTTTAAAAATCTATACTCCACGAAATTAGAAAATCTAAAATAAATGAATAGGTTTTTTTGATACATATTTGGGTTAAGGCTTTACCCCAGCCAATGGAACCCCAATATCCAAAGAGTTTGGAAAGCTTCAGTTAAGGCTTCACTTCAGCCATGATTTTCATATATTCCAAAAGTCTGGAATGTTTGAGTGGGAAGTTCTATCACAAGCCCTCTAGCCTGGGAGTTGCCTCAGTCCAGACTCCACCACAAGACAACCTGCCAAAAAATGACCCCTCCCAGAGATGCTAAAGACCACTCCCACAAGGTATTTAAATTATCCACCCCAGAGAAAAAACACATGATTTCTCGGTGTTCCTTCCCTTTCCTCTTTCTGAGGACCTGGAAGGCCACTGGGGAGAATTAGTATCCATTAAAACTGGGCCTTATTAAGTTAGGTTTGATTTGATCTGATTTGGATTATTGCATCAATGAAGAGGTTTATCAGTGTACAAATACTTTTTTATGTACCACCCACCAAAATTGAACCAAAAACATATAAACAATTCAAACTGACATAAAACCTGTATTAAAAATGAAGCAGTGATTTAAAGACTACCACTGCAAAAAATCCAGAGAGTTTTAGTGCAGAATTCAACCAGATTTTCAAAGAAGAGTCCCATATTAACACTGTACAAAGTATATCACAAAATAGAAACAGAAGGAATATTGCCAATTCATTTTATGAGAGCACAGTTAACCTGATACGTAAGCATATAAAGATCCAACAAAGAAAGAGAATTACACACCAATTACCCTATGGCTATAGATGTGCAAAAATTCTCAGTAACATACTTACAAACAAATCCAGAGCACATCATGATCACTCACAATGATTAAGTAGTCTTCATTCCCAGTTTACATAAACTGGTAAATGTAATCTACCACAAAAATGAATTGAAAGACAAACACCACATAATTATTTTATTAGATGCAGAAAATGTCTAAAAAATTCAATACCTCTTCCTGAAAAAGTGCTGGAGAGACTAGGGATACAAGGGACATACCTCAACATAATAGGGGTCAATTACAGTAAGGTTATTGTCAACTTCAACTTAAATTGAGAGAAATTCAAGCAATTCACCTCAAAATAGAAAAAAAGACAGTAGTGTCACTTTTGTATATAAATGTTTAATGTGCTTCTTGACATCTTTTTTTATTTACTTATTAAAAATTTCCACCTCATCCTCTCCTCCCATTTCCATCCCACTCCCCAAACTCCTCCTCCCCCATCTCCAGTCCCAAGAGAAGTCAGGGTGCCCTGCCCTGTGGGAAGTCCAAGGCCCTCCCTGCTCCAACGAGGTCTAGAAAGGTGTGCATGCAAACAGACTAGGCTCCCAAAAAGCTGGTACATGCAGTGGAATCAAAACCCAGTGCCATTATCATTGGCTTCTCAGTCAGTCCTCATTGTCATCGACATTCAGAGAATCTGGTCTGACCACATGCTCGTTCAGTCCCAGTCCAGCTGGACTTGGTGAGCTCTCATTAGATCAGTTCCACTGTCTCCATGGGTGGACGTACTCCTTGCGGTCCTAACTTCCTTGCTCATGTTCTCCCTCCTTCTGCTCGTTATATGGACCTTGGGAGCTCAGTCCAGTGCTCCAACGTAGGTCCCTGTCTCTATCTCCATCCATCGTCGGATGAAGGTTCTATGGTGATATTCAAGATATTCATCAGTGTGGCTATGGGACAAGACCAGTTCAGGCATCCTCTCCTCAGCTGCCAAAGGACCTAGCTGGGGACATCCCTTGTGCACCTGGGAACCTCTCTAGGGGAACTCTTTGTCAACCCTAAATTGGCTCCCTTAATTAAGATATATTCTCCCCTGCTTCCATATCTACCCTTCCTCCATCTCAACCATACCATTCCCCCAAGCTCTCCCCAATGCCCCCCGCTTCTCCCTTCTCTCTCCCCATCTCCCATTCCACAACCCAACCCACACCCCCATGCTCCCAACTTTTGCCTGGCGATATTGACTACTTCCAATATCCAGGAGGATAAATATCTGTTTTTCTTTGGGTTCACCTTCTTATTTAGCTTCTCTAGGATCATGAATTATAGGCTCAGTGTCCTTTGTTTATACCTAGAATGCACTTATGGTAGAGACCATACCATACTCATCTCTTTGGTTCTGAGTTATCTCACTCAGTATAGTGTTTTCTATTTCCAACCATTTGCATGGAAAATTCAAGATGTCATTGTTTTTTACCCTCTTTCATTGAGGGGCAGCTAAGTTGTTTCCAGGTTCAGGCTACTATAAATAGTGCTATAATGAACATAGTTGAAGAAATGTTTTCGTAGTATAATTGGGCATCTCTTGGGTATATTCCTAAGAGTAGAATTGCTGGATCCTGAGGTAGGTTGACACCTAAGAAACCCCCACACTGATTTCAAAAGTGGTTGCACAAGTTTGCATTCCCACCAACAATGGATGAGTGTTCCCTTTATTCTACATCCTCTCTAACATACGCTATCATGTGTGTTTTTGATTTTAGCTATTCTGACAGGTGTAACATGATATCTCAAAGTTGTTCTGATTTGCATTTTCCTGATCGCTAAGGAGGATTAGCATGACCTTAAGTGTCCTTTGATAATTTGAACTTCTTCTGTTGAGATTCTCTGTTCAGTTCAGTACCCCATTTTTTAACTGTGTTAAATAGAGTTTTAAAGTCTAGTTTATTGAGTTATTTATATATATTGGACATCAGACCTTTCTCTGATGCGGGGTTGGTGAAGATCTTCTCCCATTCTGCAGGTTGCTTTTTTGTCTTAGTGACAATGTCCTTTACATTACAGAAGCTTCTCAGTTTCAGGAGGTCCCACTTATTCACTATTACTATTATTGTTTGTGCTACTGGGGTTATATGTAGGAAGTGGTCTCCTGTGCCTATATCTTGCAGACTACTTCCCACTTTCTCTTCTATCAGGTTCAAAGTGGACAAATTAATGTTGATGTCTTTAATCCATTTGGACTTGAGTTTTGTGCATGGTGATAGATAAGGATCTATTTTCATTCTTCTATAGGTTGACATCCAGTTATGCAAGCACCATTTGTTAAAGATGCTTTCTTTCTTCCATTGTATAATGGTAGCTCCTTTGTGAAAAATCAGGTTTTCATAGGTTTGTGGATTAATATCTGGGTCTTTAATTTGATTCCATTGGTCAACATTTCAGTTTTTATGCCAATACCAAGTTGTTTTCATTACTGTAACTCTGTAATAGAGTTTGAAGTCAGGGATGGTAATACCTCTGGAAGTACTTTTATTGTATAGCATTATTTTGTCTATCCTGTGTTTTTTGTTTTTCCATATAAAGTTGATTATTGTTCTCTCAAGGTCTGTGAAGAATTTTGCTGGATTTTGATGGGGATTGCATTGAATCTGTAGATTGTTTTTTTGTAGAATTGCTATTTTTACTATGTTGATCCTCCCAATCCAAGAGCATGTGAGACCCTTCCATTTTCTGGTATCCTCTTTAATTTCTTTCTTCAAAGACTTAAGGTTCTTTTCAAATAGATCTTTCACTTCATTGGTTAGAGTTAGCCCAAGATACTTTTTCTCTTTCATTCATTCTTTCTTTATTCATTAAAAATTTCTACCTCCTCCACACCTCCATTTTTTGTCCTCCTCCCCACCTCCCCCTCCCTCTCTAGTCCTAAGAGTAGTCAGGGTCCCTGCCCCATGGGAAGTCCAAAGTCCTCCATCTTCCATTCAGGTCTATAAAGGTGAGCATCCAAACAAACCAGGCTCCCACAAAGTCAGTCAATACAGTAGAATCAAAACCCAGTGCCTTTGTCCTTGGCTGCCTAGTAAGCCTTCATCGCCAGCCACATTCAGAGAGTCTGGTTAGATCACATGCTCCATCAGTCCCAGTCCAACTGGCCTTGGTGAGTTCCCATTAGATCAGTCCCAGTGTCTCAGTGGGTGGACACACCCCTCGTGGTCCTGACTTCCTACTCATGTTCTCGCTCCTTCTGTTCCTCATTTTGACCTTGGGAGCTCAGTCCAGAGCTCCAGTGTGGGTCTCTGTCTCTATCTCCATCCATCGCCAGATGAAGGTTCTATGGTGATATGCAAGATATTCTTCAGTGTGGCCATAGGACAAGGCCAGTTCAGACACCCTCTCCTCTGCAGCCCAAGGAACAATCTGGGAACCTCTCCTTGGACCTGGGAACCCTCTAGAATCAAATCTCTTACCAACCCTAAAATGGCTCCCTAAATTAAGATATTTACTTCCCTGCTCCCATTTCCACTCTTTCTCCATCCCACCCATCCCATTCCCCCAAGCTTTCCCGAATCCTTCCCTTCTCCTTTCTCTCTACCCATCTCCCCTTACATCCCCCCCACACCCCCGTGCACACAACTTGTGCCTTGCATTCTTGTCTACTTCCAATATCCAGGAGGATAACTATGTGATTTTCTTTAGGTTCACGTTTTTATTTAGCTTCTCTAAGATCACGAATTATAGGATCAATATCCTTTAATTATTGCTAGAATCCACTTATGAGTGAATACATACCATATTCATCTTTTGGGGTCTGGATTACCTCACTCAGTAAAGCGTTTTCTCTTTCCATCCATTTGCATGGAAAATTCAAGATATCATTGTTTTTTACCGCTGAGTAAAACTCTAATGTGTATATGTTCCACACCATTTTTAACCATTTTTTTATTTAGGGGCACCTAGATTGTTTCCAGGTTCTGGCTATTACAAATAGTGCTGCTATGAACATAGTTGAACAAATGCTTTTGTAGTATGATAGGGTATCTTTTGGGTATATTCCCAATAGTGGAATTGCTGGATCCTGAGGTAGGTTGACTCCCAGTTTCCTGAGAAACCACCGCACTGATTTCCAAAGTGGCTGTACAAGTTTGCATTCTCACCAACAATGGATGAGTGTTCCCCTCACTCCACAACCTCTCCAGCATAGGCTATCATGGGTGTTTTTGATTTTAGCTAATCTGACTGGTGTAAGATGGTATCTCAAAGTTGTTTTGATTTGCATTTCCCTGATCACTAAGGAGGTTGAGCTTCACCTTAAGTGTCTTTTGGCCATTTGAACTTATTCTGTTGAAAATTTTTGTTCAGTTCAGAGCTTTTTTGCCTTAGTGACAATGTCCTTTGCTTTTTAAAAGCTTCTCAGTTTCAGGAGGTTCCATTTATTCTTTGTTGCTCTTATTGTCTGTGCGACTAGGAAGTCATCTCCTGTGCCCATGTCTTGTAGGCTACTTCCCACTTTCTCTTTTGTCAGGTTCAATGTGGTCAGATTAATATTGAGGTCTTTAATCCATTCAGACTTGAGTTTTATGCATGGTGATAAATACAGATCTACTTTCATTTTTCTACAGGTTGACATCCAGTTATGCCAGCACCATGTGTTAAAGATGCTGTCTTTCTTTCATTGTATACTTTTAGCTCTCTTGTTGAAAATCAGGTGTTAATAGGTTTGTGGGTTAATATCCACATCTTCTATTCAATTCCATAAGTCAACTTCTCTGTTTTTATGCGAATACCAAGCTGTTTTCAATACCGTAGCTCTGTAATAGAGTTTGAAGTCAGGGATGGTAATGCCTCCAGAAGTTCCTTTATTATATAAGATTGTTTTGGCTATCCTCGGTTTTTTGTTTTCCATATAATGTTGATTATTGTTCTCTCAAGGATGTGAAGAATTTTGATTGGATTTTAATAGGGATTGCATTGAAAGTTTTATTTCTTCCTTTCCACTTTGAATATCCTTGATATCCTTATGTTGTCTTACTGCTATTGCTAGAACTTCAGTCACTATATTGAAGAGGTATGGAGGGATTGGACAGCCTTGTCTTGTTTCTGATTTTAGTGGAATGGCTTTGAGATTCTCTCCATTTATTTTGATGTTAGCTGTCGGCTTGCTGTATATTGCTTTTATTATATTTAGCTGTGAACCTTGTATCCTCAATCTCTCCAAGACCTTTATCATAAAGGGGTGTTGAATTTTGTCAAATTCTTTTACAACATCTAATGATATGATCATATTTTTTTTCAGTTTATTTGTATGATGGATTTCAGTGATAGATTTTTCTATGTTGAACCAGCCCTGCAGCTCTGGGATGAAGCCTACTTTATCATAATGGTAAATTTTTGGATCTGTTCTTGGATTTGGTTTGCCAGTATTTTTTTGAGAATTTTTGTGTGGATGATCATGAGTGAGATTAATATGTAATTCCCTTTCTTGGTTGAGTCTTTGTGTGGATTTGGTATCAGGGTAACTGTAGCTTCATAAAAGGAGGTTGGCAATGACCCGTCTTTTTCTATTTTGTGAAACAAATTTATGAGTATAGGTCTTAGATCCTTGTTGATGTTCTGTTAGAATTCTACATTGAAACCATCTGGTCCTGAACTTTTTTGGTAGATAGGTTTTTGATGACAGCTTCTAATTACTCTCAACTTACAGGTATATTTAAATTGTTAATCTGGTCTTGATGTAATTTTGGTAGTTGGTACTTATCTAAAAAATCTCCATTTCTTTCACACGTTCCAATTTTATGGCATACAGGTTTTGTAGTAAGATCTAATGATTCTCAGAATTTCCTTTGTGTCTGTTGTAATGTACCCCTTTTCATTTCTGATATTGTTAATTTCTATGTTCTCTGTCTGCTGTTTGATAAGTTTGGGTAGGAGTTTGTCAATCTTTTTGATTTTCTCCAAGAACTAGCTTTTTGTTTCATTAATACTTTGGATTGTTTTCTGTGTTTCTATTTTGTTGATTTCAGCCCTCAGTTTGATTATTTCCAGTTTTCTACTCTTTTTTTCCTAAGCTTTCAGATGTGCTGTTAAGTCTCTAATGTGAGCTTTCTTCATTTTCTTTTTTTTTTTTTGAGAATAATAGAGGGTTATTTATTTAGAGGTAGACTCGCAAATCACAATCCCCTGCTGGAATGGAGAATAGCAACCAAATCCCACAGCCTGAAAAGAGACCGGAAACAGACTTTACATGGGCAAAAATAGTATAAGAGGCCATGCCCAAGTGGGTTGGGTAATTTAAAGGCTACTGGCAGTAGAATTCCTATATCAGCTCTCCCTTTTGTTTAAATAAGAGAGTTCTAAGCCTAATACAAAGTTATATACAATAAGAACAAATATATCAAGCAAGAAAAATGTGATAAATGTTTCAATAATTATCCTACTTTTTTTCCATATTTATTTATTTAAAGACTTTCCACTTCCTCACCTCCTCCCAATACCCTCCCGCTCCCCTACTCCCTCTCCTCCTTCCTCACCATTCCCAAAAGCATTCAGGGTTTCCTGCCCTATGGGAAGTCCAAGTTCCTCGCCCCTCCCTCCAGGTCCAGGAAGGTGAGCATCCAAAAAGACCAGGATCCCGAAAGCCAGTCCATGCAGACGAAACAAGACCCAGTGCCATTGTCAATGGCTTCTCAGTCAGCCCCCATGTCAGCCACATTCAGAGAATCCAGTTTGATCACATGCTCGTTCAGTCCCAGTGCAGCTGACCTTGGTGAGCTTTCATTCGATCAGTCCCCTTGTATCAGTGGGTGATCTCACCCTTCGTGGTCCTGACTTCCTTTTAAATGTTCTCACTCCTTCTGCTCCTCATTTGGACCTTGGGGGCTCAGTCCAGTGCTCCAATGTGGGTCTCCGTCTCTATCTCCGTCCATCGTCGAATGAAGGATCCCTCTGGTTCTGCTTTCCTTTCTCATGATCTCCCTCCCTCTGCTTCTCATTTGGACCTAGGGAGTTAAGTCCAGTGTACCAATATGTGTCTCTGTCTCTATCTCCATCCTTCGCCATATGAAGGTTCTGTGGTGAAACGGAAAATATTCATCAGTATGGTTATGGGCCAAGGCCAGTTCAGGCACCCTCTCCTCTGCTGCCCAGGGAACAATCTGGGGACCTCTCCTTGGGCCTGGGAACCCCTCCAGAATCAAGTCTTTTGCAAACCCTAAAATGACTCCCTTAGTTGAGATATAAACTTCCCTAATCCCATAACCATCCTTCCTCCATCCCACCTCCCATTCCCCCAAGTCATCCCCAATCCTTCCCTCTCCCCTCTCCCTAACCATCTCTCCTTACCACCCCCCCACCCCCATGTACCCAAGTTTGCCTGGCAATCTTGTCTACTTCCAGTATCCAGGAGAATAACTATATGACTTTCTTTAGGTTCACCTTCTTATTTAGCTTCTCTAGGATCACGAATTATAGGCACAGAGACCTTTAATTAAGGCTAGAATCCACTTATGAATACATATCATATTCCTCTTTTTGGGTCTGGGTAACCTCACTCAGTAAAGCGTTTTCTATTTCCATGCATTTGCATGCAAAATTCAAGATGTCATTGTTTTTAACCGCTGAGTAAAACTCTAATGTGTATATGTTCCACACATTTTTTAATCATTCTTCAATTGAGGGGCACCTAGGTTGTTTCCATGTTCTTGCTATTACAAACAGTGCAGCTATGAACATAGTAGAATAAATATTTTTGTAGCATGATAGGGCATCTCTTGGGTATATTCCCAAGAGTGGAATTGCTGGGTCTTGAGGGAGGTTGACTCCCAGTTTCCTGAGAAACCGCCACACTGATTTCCACAGTGGCTGCACAAGTATGCATTCCCACCAACAATGGATGAGTGTTCCCCTCACTCCAAATCCTTTCCAGCATAGGCTATCATGGGTGTTTTTGAGTTTAGCTATTCTGACAGGTGTAGGATGGTATCTCAAAGTGGTTTTGATTTGCATTTCACTGATCCGTAAGGAGGTTGAGCATGACCTTAAGTGCCTTTTGGCCATTCGAAGTTTATCTGTTGTGAATTCTCTGTTCAGTAAAGTACCCCTTTTTTTTAATTGGGCTAATTAGAGTTTTAGTGTCTAGTGTCTTGAATTCTTTGTATATTTTGGAGATCAGACCTTTGTCTGATGAGGGGTTGGTGAAGATCTTCTCCCAGTCAGAAGGTAGCCTTTTTGTCTTACTGACAGTGTCCTTTGCTTTACAGAAGCTTCTCAGTTTCAGGAGGTCCCATTTATCCATTGATTCTCTTAAAATCTGTGCTACTGGGGTTCTAATTAGGAAGTGGTCTCCTATGCCTATAACTTCCAGACTACTTCCCACTTTCTCTTCTATCAGGTTCAAAGTGGACAGATTAATGTTGATGTCTTTAATCCATTTGGACTTGAGTCTTGTGTATGTTGATAAATATAGATCTACTTTCATTCTTCTACAGGTTCTGCCAGCACCATTTGTTAAAGATGCTTTTCTTCTTCCATTGTATACTTTTAGCTCCCTTGTCGAAAATTAGGTGTTCATAGGTTTGTGGGTTAATATCTGGGTCTTCTATTCGATTCCATAGGTCGACTTCTCTGTTCTTATGCCAACACCAAGCTGTTTTCAACACTGTTGCTCTGTAATAGAGTTTGAAGTCAGGGATGGTAATACCTCCAGAAGTTCTTTTATTGTATAAGATTGTTTTGGCTATCCTGGGTTTTTGTTTTGCCATATAAACTTGATTATTGTTCTCTCAAGGTCTTTGAAGAAGTTTGATGGGATTTTGATGGGGATTGCATTGAATCTATAGATTGCTTTTGGTAGAATTGTCATTTTTACTATGTTGATTCTCCCAATCCAAGAGCAGGGAAGGTCTTTCCATTTTCTGGTATCCTCCTCAATTTCTTTCATCAAAGACTTAAAGTTCTTGTCAAATATGTCTTTCACTTCCTTGGTTAGAGTAACCCCAAGATATTTTATGCTATTTGTGGCTATCATGAAAGGTGATGTTTCTCTGATTTCCCTCTCTGCTTCTTTATCCTTTGTGTATAGGAGGGCCACTGATTTTTTGGAGTTGATTTTGTATCCTGCCACGTTACTAAAGGTGTTTATCAGCTGTAGGAGCTCTTTGGTGGAGGTTTTGGGGTCACTTATGGATACTAACATATCGTCTAAAATAACGAAAGTTTAACTTCATCCTTTCCAATTCAAATCCTCTTGATCCCCTTATGTTGTCTTATTGCCATTGCTAGAACTTCAAGCACTATATTGAAGAGGTATGGAGAGAGTGGACAACCTTATCGTGTTGCTGATTTTAGTGGAAAGGCTTTGAGTTTCTCTCCATTCAATTTGATGTTAGCTGTCGGCTTGCTATATATTGCTTATATTATATTTATGTATGATCCTTGTATCCCCAGTCTCTCCAACACCTTTATCATAAATGGGTGTTGAATTTTGTCAAATGCTTTTTCAGCATCCAATGAAATGATCATATGGTTTTTTTCTTTCAGTTTATTTATATGATGGATTACATTGATAGATTTGCGTATGTTGAACCAGACCTGCATCTCTTGTATGAAGCCTACTTGATCATAATGGATAATTTTTCTAATGTGTTCTTGGATGCAGTTTGCCAGGATTTTATTGAGAAATTTTGTGTCGATGTTCATGAGTGAGATTGGCCTGTAATTCTCTTTCTTGGTGTGTCTTTGTGTGGTTTTGCTATCAGAGTAACTCTAGCTTCATAAAAGAAGTTTGGCAATGACTCTTCTCTTTCTATACTGTGGAACACTTTAAGGAGTATAGGTATCAGCTCTTCTTGGAAGTTCTGGTAGAATTCTGTATTGAATCCATCTGGTCCTGGGCTTTTTTTGGTACGAGATTTTTGATAACAGCTTCTAATTCTTCGTGATTAACAGATCTATTTAGATTGTTCACCTGTTCTTAGTTCAACTTTGGTATATGGTACTTATCTAAAAAAATGTCCATTTCTTTTACATTTTCCAACTTTGTGGCATATAAACTTTTGTAGTAAGATCTAATGATACTCTGAATATCCTCTGTGTCTGTGGTTATGTCCCCCTTTTCATTTCTAATCTTATTAATTTTCATGTTCTCTCCCTGCTGTTTGATTAGTTTGGATATGGGTTTTTTCGATCTTGTTGATTTTCTCCAAGAACGAGCTTTTTGATTCATTGATTCCTTGGATTGTTTTCTATGTTTCGATTTTGTTGATTTCAGCCCTCAGTTTGATTATTTCCAGTCTTCTACTCCTCCTGGGTGAATCAGCTTCTTTTCTAGAGCTTTCAAGTGTGCTGCTATTTCTCCAATGTGTGCTTTCTCCATTTTCTTTAATTGGGCACTTAGTGCTGTGAACTTTCCTCTTAGCACTGCTTTCATAGTGTCCCATAGGTTTGAGTATGGTGTATCTTTATTTTCACTAAATTCAAAGAAGACTTTAATTTCTTTCTTTATTTCTTTATAAAAGGAGTTTGGCAATGACTCTTCTCTTTCCATACTGTGATTTGGTAGTTGACTGTTCAACTTCCATGAGTTTGTTGATTTGTGGTGATTTTGTAGTTGACTGTTCAACTTTCATGAGTTTGTTCACGTCCTGGAGGTAGCACTGTTGTTGAATTCTAACTTCAATCCATGGTGATCTGACAAGACACAGGTGATTACTAATATTTTTTTGTATCTGTGGAAGTTTGCTTTGTTACCGAGTATGTGGTCAATTTTTGAGAAGGTTCCATGAGCTGCAGAGAAGAAGGTATATTCTTTCCCATTTGGGTGAAGTGTCCTATAGATGTCTGTTAAGTCCATTTGATTCAATACCTCCAATAATTCTCTTATTTCTCTGTTAAGTTTCTGTCTGATTGACCTTTCCATTGGTGAGAGAGGAGTGTTGAAGTCTCCTACTATTAGTGTGTGTGGTTTGATGACTGCCTTGGGTTCTAGAAGAGTTTCTTTTACATATGTGGGTGTCTTTATATTAGAGGCATAGATATTCAGGATTGAGACTTCTTCCTGATGAATTGTTCCTGTTATGAATATGAAATGTCCATCTCCATCTCTTCTGATTGATTTTAGTTTGAAGTTGGTTTGTTAGATATTAGAATGGCCACACCTGCTTGTTTCTTAAGTCCATTTGCTTGGAAAACCTTTTCCCAACCCTTTACTCTGAGTAGGTGTCTGTCTTTGTGGTTGAGGTGTGTTTCTTGTAAACAGCAGAATGTTGAATTCTCTTTTTGTATCCAATCTCTAAGTCTGTGCCTTTTTATCGGTGAATTGAGTCCATTGATACTAAGTGATATTAAGGACCAGTGGTTGTTGACTCCAGTCATTTTTTTTTTGGTAGTAGAATGTATGTGTTTTCCTTCTTTGAGTTGTGCTTGTGAAGGGTCACTAGATGTCTGAGTTATTGTAGGCAGTGTTGGGAATATTGGATTCCTTGGGTTGCGATTTTCCTTCTAATATTTTCTGTAAGGCTGGATTTGTAGCTACGTATTGTTTAAATTTTTTTTATCCTGGAAATTTTGTTTTCTCCGTTAATAGTGAACAAGATCTTGGCTGGGTATAGTAGTCTGGGTTTGCATCCATGGTCTCTTAGTTTCTGCAGTACCTCTATCCAGGACCTTCTGGCTTTTATGGTTTCCATAGAGAAGTCTGGTGTAAGTCTGATAGGTTTACCTTTATAAGTTACTTGACCTTTTTCATTTGCAGCTCTTAATATCCTTTCTTTAATCTGAATGCTTTGTGTTTTGATTACTATACGGCAAGGGGATTTTTTTTCTGATTCAGTCTATTCGGTGTTCTGTATGCTTCTTGAACCTTCATAGGAATATCAGTCTTTAGGTTGGGAAAGTTTTCTTCTATAATTTTTTGAATATATTTTCTGGACCTTTGATCTGCAATTCTCCTTCTTCTACCCCTATTATTCTTAGATTTGGTTTTTTTGTTATGTTCCAGATTTCCTGAATGTTTTGTCATGAGAATTTGTTGGATTTGCTGTTTTCTTTAGTCAGAGCGTTTATTTTCTCTATGGTGTCTTCATAATCTGAGATTCGTTCTTCTATCTCTTGCATTCTATTTGTTATGCTTGTTCCTGAAGTCTCTGTTTGTTTACCCAGATTTTCCATATCCAGCCGGCCCTTGGTTTGTGTTTTCTTCATTGCCTCCATTTAAGTTTTCAATTCTTGAACTGATTCCATTACCTGTTTGATTGTTTTCTCTTGGTTTCCCAGGGTGTCGTTTACGAAGTTACTCATGTCTTCAAACTTTTTGTTATATTTCTCTTCCATTTCTTTACTCATTTCTTCAATATTTTTGTTATTTTTCTCTTCTATTTCTTTAAGTGAGTTATTCATACCCTGTTTAAGGCACTCTATTTCTTTCATAATGACACCGTTTTCCACTTCTTCTGGAATAATGTGTTCAAGTCCTTCTGTAGTAAGATCGCTGGGATCTGGTGTTTTCATGTTCTTTTTCAGATTGTTGGAGAAATTCTTGTCTTGGCGCCTGCCCATCCTTTCCTTCAGATGCTCTCCAATGGCTCTTCCCTCCACTGGGTCTGGGCCATCTGCTACAGTATTAGTGCCCCTTGCTGGCCAGGAATCACTTTGCCTGTAGTCCTACCTTGCTGCAGGCAGGCTATTAAAACAAAGTAACTCCATTCCATTTTCACTCACAGCCCTGTCCCTGTGGCGCCCACACTGGCTGAGTTGGAGGATTTTATGCCCTGAAAAAGGGAGAGAGGAAGGGAAGGGTTTCCTGGCTGAAAGCGGGGATGGGGTAGAAGGAGAGAGGGTTTAGCTGGGGGAAGCCGCCCCTTCAGAATACCCGGGGAGATAAGGATGGTGAGAAAGTTGTGTGTTCCCTTACCAGGCTTGTGTGACGGGTCAGGAGCACACATACCCCTCCGTTGTATCTTCTGCTACAGGATCAGTGCCACTTGCTGGTCAGAAATCTTCCTGCCTCCAGTCTTACCTTGCTGCAGGCAGGCTATTAAAACAAAGGAACTCCCTCCCGTTTGCAGTCACCGCCCCCTCCCGGTGGCACCCACATAGGCTGAGTTGGAGGATTTTATGCCCCGAAAAAGGGAGAGAGGAAGGGAAAGGGTTTCTGGCTGAAAGCGGGGATGGGGTAGGAGGAGAGAGGGTTTAGCTGGGGGAAACCGCCCCATCGGAATACTTCTTCATTTTCTTTATGTGGGTACATAGTGCTATGATCTTTCCTCTTAGCACTGCTTTCATAGTGTCCCATAGGTTAGGGTATGTTGTGTCTTTATTTTCATTGAATTCAAGAAAGACTTTAATTTCTTTCTTCATTTCTTCCTTGACCCAGGAGTGATTCAGTAGTTGAAATTTCAGTTTCTGTGAGATTATAGGCTTTCTGGGGGTAGAATTGTTGGTGAATTCTAACTATATTCCATGATGATATGATAGTATACAGGTGGTTACTAATTTTTTTTTTGTATTTGTGGATGTTTGCTTTCTTACCGATTATGTGATCAATTTTTGAGCAGGTTCCATGAGATGCTGAGAAGAAGGTATATTCTTTTCTGTTTGGGTGGAATGTTCTATCGATGTCTATTATGTCCGTTTGGTTTATTACATCTGTTAGTTCTCATATTTCTCTGTTCAGTTTCTGTCTGGTTGACCTGTACTTTGGGGAGAGAGGAGTGTTGATATCTCATACTATTTATTAGAGTGTGGGGTTTAATGCGTGCTTTGAGTTCTAGTAATGTTTCTTTTACATATGTGGGTGCTTTTATATTAGGAGCATAGATATTCAGGATTGAGAATTCCTCCTGATGAATTGTTCCTGTTTTGAGTATAAAGTGTCCTTCTCAATCTCTTCTGATTGAGTTTAGTTTGAAATCAATTTTGATAGATATTAGTATAGCCACACCTGCTTGTTTCTTTGTTCCATTTGATTGGAAAACTTTTTTCCAACCCTTTATTCTGAGGTAGTGTCTGTCTTTGAGGTGAGGTGTGTTTCTTATAAACAGCAGAATGTTGGATTCTGTTTTCATATCCATTCACTTAACCTGTGCCTTTTTATAGGTGAATTGAGTCCATTGATATTAAGTGATATTAATGACCAGTGATTGTTAACTCCGATTATTTCTTCTGGTAATAGTGTTTGTGTGTTTCCCTTCTTTGAGTTGTGTGATGGAGGGTTTTCAGATCCTTGTGTTACTATGGGTGTTGTTGCCTTTCTTGGTTTGTGGTTTTCTTTTTAGTATTTTCTGTAATGCTGAGTTTGTGGCTACATATTGTTTAAATCTGGTTTTGTTCTGAAATATATTGCTTTCTCCATCAATGGTAAATGCAAGCTTTTCTGTGTATAGTAGTCTGGGTTTTCATCCATGGTCTCTTAGTTTCTGCAGCACACCTATCCAAATCCTTTTGGCTTTCATGGTTTCCATTGAGAAGTCAGGTGTAATTCTGATAGGTTTCTCTTTGTATATTACTTGACATTTTTCCCTTGCAGCTCTTAATATTCTTGCTTTATTCCGAATGTTTTGTGGTTTGATTATATGGTGAGGGGGATTTTTTTTTTTGATCCAGTCTATTTGGTGTTCCATACACTTGTTGTACCTTCATAGGAATATCCTTCTTTAGGTTGGGGACATTTTCTTCTATAATTTTGTTGAATATATTTTCTGGGCCTTTGAGCTGTAATTCTCCTGCTTCTACCCCTCTTATTCTTAGGTTTAGTCTTTTCATGCTGTCCCAGATTTCCTAGATGTTTTCTGTTAAGAATTTGTTGGATTTGTGATTTTCTTTAATCAATGAGTTTATTTCCTCTATAATATCTTCAGTGCCTGAGATTTTTTTCTTCTTTCTCTTGTATGCTCTTGGCTATATTTCTTTCTATAGTTTCTGTTTGTTTACAAAGATTTTTCTTATCCGGCTTTCCCTCGATTTGTGTTTTCTTCATTACCTCCATTTCGTTTTTAAAGTCTTGACCTGTTTCCATTATCTGTTTGATTCCTTTTTTTTGGTTTTCTTGGTTATCTTTGGGAGAGTTATTATTTTCTTCTACCTTTTTGTTCATCTTCTCCATTTCTTTAAAGCAGTTTTGTTTCCACATTCTGATTAAGGTTCTCTATTATTTTCATAATGTTACATTTAAGGTGGATTTCTTCTACTTCTTCTGGAATAAGGTGTTCAGGTCTTCTTGATGCGTGATCCTTGGATTTTGGTATTGTCATGTTGCCTTCCAGGTTGTTGGAGGAATTCCTGCATTGGTGCCTGCCCATCTCTTCCTTCAAATGCACCCATTAAAATCTTGGCATCTTGGTCCAATCTTTGCTGTGACTGGCTCTCTGGGTTGATCTCCTCAGTGCAGGAGCAGGAACTGTTCCTGGGCAAAGGACCTCACAGACTGTATGGCAGGCTTTGGGGAGGCAGGGTCATGTGGAACAAAGAAGCCCCTGCAGCAGTAGCTGGAGAGGCCCTTTGCTCCATTCCTGGACCATCTGCCCTGGGGTGACACACACTCACCCATCTGGATGGATCTCCTCAGCACAGGAACAGGGACTTTTAGTAGTTCAAGGACCCCACAGACAAAAGGGCAAACTTGGAGGGGGCAGGATCATGTGGAACAAAGAAGCCCCTGAAGAAGTAGCTGAAAGTGTCCTGTACTCCCTTCCAAGGACCTTCCAGCCAGGTGGGCAGACAATCACCCCTTTGAGTGGATAGCCTCAGTGCAGGAGCAGGAACTCACTTCTTGACATCTTAACTAAAGCAATAAGGCAACTTAAAGAGACCAAGAGGAAACAAATAGAAAACAATGAAGTGAAAGTATCTTTATATTCAGATGATATGATAGTATATATAAGTGATCCTAATAATTCTATCAGTAAACTCCTACATTTAATTAACACTTTCAAGAAAGTAACAGAATATAGAATTAACTCACAAAAGTCTGTACCCTTCCTGTATACAGATAGAATGAGAAAGAAATCAAGAAACCAATACCCTTCACAATAGCTTCAAAAATATAAAATCTCATAGAATAACTCTAAACAGAAAACGGAAAGACTTATATGATAAAAACTCTAAGACACTGAATGAATAATGAAGAAAATATCAGAAGATTAAAAGATTTTTGACATTTGTGTACTGATAGAATTAATACAACAAAAATGGCCCTCTTTCCAAAAGCAATCTACAGATTCAATGCAATCCCCATTAAAAAAAAATCCTCCCAACATGATTCTTCACAAATCTTGAAAGAAAACCTTTCTGCTTCACACACACACACACACACACACACACACACACACACACACACATACACACACACACACACACACACTAAGGATTACTAAACTAAAACAATCCTGAACAATAAAAGAAATGCAGGTGGTATTACCATGCTCTATGTCAGGGGGTACTAGAAAGGTATGTAAAAAAAAAAAACATGCTATTGACAAAAAAACCCCACATTAATCCACAAAATCAAATTGGAAACCTAGACAGAAATCCATAGTCCTATAGACATCTGATTTTCAGTGAAGAAGGAAAAAAATTCACTATGGAGAAAAGACAGCATCTTCAACAATGAAGTTAGAAAAATTAGAAGGCTGTGTGTTGGAAAATAGAAATAGATTCATATTTATCACCCTACAGAAAATTTAACTCTAAGTAGATAAAAAATCTTAATATAAGACAATGCCATTGAACTCATTGACACAGGAGAAAATTTTATGAACAGAACACTGTTTTCACAGTCACTAAGATAAATGATTAATTAGTGGGATCTCTTAAGATGAGTGGTGGTGATGCATGCCTTTAATTCCAACACTTGGGAAGGAGAGGAAAGTGATCTCTTTGAGTTCAAAGCCAAACTGGTTCTATGACAAAATGAGTTCGAGGACAGTCAGTATCTGTTACACATAAAAACCCTAAATCAAAATTAGTTAGTTATTAATTAATTAATTAATAAAAGTAAAAATAAATGGGATACCTTGAAACTGAAAACTTCTGAATGTAAAGTACAATATTATTTGAAAAAAGTGGAAACACACAATGGGAAAATTTTTATACCTGCTATACATTTTATAGAAGGCTAATATCCAAGATATGTTGGTGTTACAGTGATAAGCATAACTGCCTTCCAAAATATATAAAGAATTAAAAAAAACCTTGGAAATCAAAAACAAATAACCCTATTTTAAAATATAGACAGAGAAATTTCAAAAAAGGAAACTCAAATGGCAAGGACTTAAATGTTCAGTCATTTGAGAAAATGAAAATTAAAATTACTTTGACATTTTATCTTAAACCAGCCAGACTAACCATGATGAATAAAAGAAATGAGAGCTTAAGCTGCCAAAGATGTGATGTATGGGCAATATTTATTCATTGCTTAAGATGGACAAACTCATCTAGTCACTATAGAAAACATTTTACTGGTTCATAAGGAAGATGGAAATAGTTCTAACACATAATCTAGCTATACCACAGGCATATAGGCAAAGATGCTTCATCCTACCATAGAAACACTTGATCAAACATGTTCAGTGGTATTTTTTAAATATTTCAGGAATTCAACATTGCCTATTAAATAATCATTCAGTAATTCTTATTTATATATAGCTCCAAAAATTTAATTTTTATTTAAAATTTGAGTAATCAATAGTTAGCTTTAGCTCTGTGGTGGCTAATATGGAGGACACAATTCACAACTAATAAGCATTTGAAATATGTTGAATCCAATTTGAAATATATTTCAGTATAAAAATTCATGTTGGGTGGCGAAGATATTATCAAAATCAGAACGTAAAAAGCCTAATAATTTGTATCAGGAATTATAGGTTCAGATGAATAAATCCTTGATTTGCTGGCCTAAATAAATCATTCAAATTTCCTCACCTGTTTATTTTTACTTTTCAAAGGTTTCTAACAAAAATAGATTACTAGGCAGTGTTGTTCAAGAAAATACTAACTTGACTTAGAAAATAATGATTATTCTTATTTACTTTCCAAACCTTGAAACACATTTCTTGAAAAATTTTAGGAGAAAACTGTTTTGAATGTGGACTGCATTCTGAAAAAATCATCAAGAGTCATTTTTTATTGAGCCTGTAGGGTGAGATGATGATAAAATTGAATAATACCCCAACAGATGAAAAGAAGGTTAGACATCTAAATATTAAATCTTTTAATTTTGAGTGACTCACAAATGTATCACAGCACAAATCATCAGACTTCAATTTCCTTTTCTACAAAATGAAAATTTTACACTAACCTACATAAAAATATCCTTTACAATCTTACTGAATTTAGCAGTAGTTTCATATTACCCCAAATGGCACCTGATTGGCTTTGGAATCTACTGAAAAGCCTAAATTATTTCAGCTGTGTTCTAGTTTATTAATGTTCTCTTGTTCACTTGTTTCTCTTGTTCACTGAGAATGGACCTTAACATAAGAGACATGAACCAACCCCAGGTTTTGTCTTGGTTATCACTGGTTTCTTTCTTTGTGAATGAAATAACTGGATTTGTAAAGGTCTTACACAAAGCATTCATCTCTATATTTACTCTTTCCTTTAAATTTCAGCAAAAATATGAAACATTTCTTATTTGTTTCTTTCAGCTTTTCAACTATTCTGATTAAGGTAAAATTTCCTTCATATTTTAATAATTGAGAATATATGACTATATCTCATATCACTTTTCAGTTTATATGAGCTTTTATGATAATTTTAGTTAGAAACATATCAATAAGAGATAAATATAAATAGACTATGTAGCATTTAGAGAAAGTCTGAGATATGTTAATGGATTTATAAAGGAATAAATCCTTTGGCCTTCTTGTTTCACAATCTTGGTCAAAATTGTAAAGCAAAAATAAATAAAATTCTCTGACTGCAAGTGTATTTGTTATGAATCTGTGAAGAAATATGTTTTTAATGAAACATTGATTATGCATGTTTCTCTTTAGATCAGTAATCTTCAGGCAATATTACATGTTCAAGATGAAATCTCAAGGACTTTCAGTCAGTGCTTGTCTGTGCTGATTGCAGAATCCAACAGAATTCTATTTAAGATGCACAACTCTTCTATAGGATAGATATTAGCACAGTCCAACAGATGAGGAAAGAAGAGTCATAATAGTTGAATAATTGGTTTGTACACACATAACTGCTAATTTTAATATTGAGATTTGGAACTAGGTCCAAAGGTGACAATTTAATAGTTTAAAGTGGTGGAAGAGAGAAAGGTGCCATGTGACAGAGCTCATATGGAGTATTTTACTGGTGAAGGGAGTGGGAGGAAGGGGAAAGACCAGTCTTTATAGACAGGAGTAGCAGATAAGAAGAGAGAGAAGAGGTGGGTAGGCCCAACTTTTATGAGGGGACCTAGCACATGCACTGTAGTGACATAGCAAGTGATATTGTCAAGACCCTAAACAGACAAAAGTACTGTCTGAGTATTGGCAAGCACATGTGCATAGGAATGAGCAACCTGCCAGGTCCTGAAAGAGCAAGTCAGCATGGTGCCTGAATGCCAACATTTTCCCCTTTTGTTTATTATAAAAAGGTCAGAGTTACCAGGTAGGGCAGGAATGAAAACGTTGGGTTGTCAAACTGCTTAATGCTGACCTGGAGTGAAGAAGGATGCTTAAAAGAAATTCCATACTAGCTCAGAATAGAGTATAATAGAGGGTTATTTATTTAGTTGTAGACTCAGAGATCACAATCCTCTACTGGAACAGGGAACATCAACCGAATCCCACAGTCAGAAAAGAGGCCAGATGCATGCTTTACATCAGCATATATAGTATAAGAGGCCACACCTAAGTTGATAGGTGACTTAAAGACTGCCGGCAGTAGAAATTCCTACAGCACTTCCCTCCTTTGTTTAAATAAGAGAGTTCTAAGCCTAATGCAAAATTATATACAATAAGAACAAATATCAGGTATAAAAATTAGAATTACAACCAGCATAAACAATATAAAGCAAGAAACATCTAATAAATGTTTCAATAATTATCCTATCCTAATGAGATTAAATCTTGTGTAATAAATAACTTGGCCAAGTCATGAGAGGAAAGTAACTACAGCTATCTAGTCTTCCATTCCAATGAAGACCTAAGAAGAGTCTTACTTGAGTAAGCAGAAAGTGCAATAAAGCAACTTACAAAACATGCAATAAATGACAGGGACAACTGGCTACCTGGACAATCACCCAAATTTTTATTTTCAATGTTTGAGCAGCCAACTTTAGCTAAGGCCTAGAGTAACTGACAGACCATTTTCAGAGGCAGGAAAATTTTCCAAACTGTTTTACCCTGTCTTCGCAAGATTTGACAGTCTTTTTTTTTTTTTTTTTTGTATCTTGAATTTTTTACTTGTCCTGTCCAGACATTGTACATTTGATTAGTGGTTGATGAATAGGCAGTAACTTGCCTGAAGGCCAGTTTGGCCAAGAAAAAAACAAGCTGCAAGGGGAGTGTCTTCAGTGTTCAACATTCTCTCAGGAAATAGATCAGTGCTGCCAGGAGCAATCATATCTCACATCAGCAGAACCCTAGGTTACTTAAATGTCATATTCTACAGCTCTTTGAACTGGTAGAAGATTACCTATCTGTACAGAATACAATCTTTATGTATCTAAAAAACCTGATTAGTCTAATTATGACAAACATGGATGACTATTGACCTATAATTCTTAATAGCCATATAACTTTTTTTAAATTTTTTTAAAGTTTATTAAAATATAAAAGTTTCCATTTTTGCCCCTCCTCCCAACACCCTCCCACTCCCCCCACTCCCTCTTCTCTTCCATCTCCATCCCTAAGAGCAGTCAGGGTTTCCTGCCCTGTGGGTAGTTCAAGTTCCTCCCTGCTCCCTCCAGGACCAGGAAGGTGAGTATCCAATCAGACTGGATCCCCAAAAATCCATGAACTGGCCTTGGCCCATAATCATACTGATGAATATTTTGCTTATCACCATAGATCCTTCATCTGGCAATAAATGGAGATAGAGACGGGGACCCACGTTGGAGCACTGGACTTAACTCTCTAGGTCCAACTGAAAAGCAGAAGAAAGAAGAACTTGAGCAGGGAGGGCAAGATCAGAGGGAACCTTCATCCGGCGATGGATGGCGATACAGACGGAGACCCACATTGGAGCACCGAACTGAGCCCCTCAAGGTCCAAAGGAGAAGCAGAAGGAGGAAGAACCTGAAAAAGGAAATCAGAACTGCAAGGGGAGCGATCACCCACTGATACAAAGCGACTGATCTAATGAGAGTTCACCAAGGCCAGTTGAATAGCTATATAACTTAAAGACTAAGACTTCATATTAGAATATTAAACAGTCTTTAAGTAACTGCTCAACAAATGAGGACAATGACCTCAAAATGTAAACAATGTAAAAGTATCTTGATCAGAAGTAAAAATGTATATTGCAATATACTAAATATATCCTATATTATATCAATACATAATATGTCTTAAACAAAAGTAGATGCATGCATGTACACATTATGACAAAATAAATTTCCTATGAATACAAATATTGTAAATGTAAATAGAAATATATTCAATATAATTTAAGTATAGGTTTTGGGGATGGGATGAAAATTACTTAAGATCAAGGATCTTTTTCAAAAAAGGGGGGAGTTGGATGGGATAATAGGTTACTGTGAGCTTACTCACACTAATAATAATAGGGAGTATTAGAGTAATTACTTGTGAGCTATTATTTACAGGCAATTTACATTGCTATAGATTTTTGTGTATTGATATAAGTATAATCAATCCCTTAATAATGCTCCTAATCCTGAGGAGCAACTTTATTGGGAGAGAGGACGTCATCTTCTAGAATTCCTTCCAGCTGTCATGGGGGCAATATTCTTTCTATGGGATCCTGTGAAAGTAAAACGATGGTTAAATTCTAAGATTATTGTCTGGTATAATTATAAATAGTTTCTGAGAATTCAGTAGGGTTTTTCTGAGATTCATATTTTGAGTTCTGGCCAGAACATTGTAAAAATGTACACCACCCTAGCTAACCAAGTTGAAACCATCTTGAGAAGCTGGTACCCAAACAGGTCTTATAGTAGCACTATCAACATTATGATGTCATATCAGCCAGGTGAAGTTGCAGTTGTGGGGCCCCATCTTTTTTCTAGAAACTTCAAAGATTACCACAGAAAAATTCATTGCTCATTGTGGAAAACTTAAACATTACTTATATAGACATATACAGACATATATAGTTGATGAAAGGTATGATAGACACAAAAATAGGTATGAAGGAAAGAAAATTTTTTTTCTAAATTCTTTCTTTTTTCTATCCTATACCAGACAGCTCTTGACATGACACAGATACACTGAATTATTTTCTTAACTACATGTTATTAATAACTGTTAATAATTAACAGTTATTAATTAATACAGTTTCTGTGTATTTATTTTGGGTGTAAACTAGTTGGGTGGGAGGGATGAGCAACTGGGCCCTCCTCCTACACACTGGCACCCATGTGGCCAACTAAATCCATGTAAAACATGAGAAGGTTTGAAAAGGAATTCTATTAAAAAAATACAGAATTTAACATAGTTTCTTGCTGTTTGCTGGCGGCTTGTTGTAGTTCCTTTAAGAGAGATTTTTCTGAATCAGCTTTAGTAGGAAAAAAGTCATAGCCATTTTAAAATTCTAGCTTCCTGGGTTATGTTGCTAGTGCCATCTCTGGCTCTTTCAGGAGAGTGAGTGGGTTTTGTGAGCAGATTGCTGAAGCTTGCTTAAGGGCAGCATGAACTGACTCGGTGCCTATATTTGGGGCATTGTGCGTGTCTCTCAGAGGCACAAGCAGCTCCACCATGCTGTACTGCTGAGTGAGCATTAAGTACTGTATATATCATAATAATGGCACACCTTAAGTTTTAAGAAGTGCTTCACATTTTAAAAAGCGCTCATGGACAATAAAGAATTACAGTTATCCAATAAAGCCAAATCTAGATGAGTTACAGTGTTGGATAAATGTATGTAGGCTTGGGAGAGAAAAGAAAAGAGTATATAGAATTGGAAAAGAAGTAAATTATGAAAACAAAGTCTTTAAAGAGAAAAAGTACAGACAGTCATAGATAAAAAAGATATTATAAGGTATTATTAAAAAATGTCACCAGCCATTCAGGCTGTGTAAGAACACAAAGCAACTAGCAAAAGTTTAGAGGTATTAATGACCTGCTTTTAAAATGGTTAACTGAGAAAACAATTTGGGTTAAACAATGGCCTTTAACAGATGACAAACTGCTGGCTTTAGAACAGCTCATACAGGAGCAACTCGATGCTTAACATATTGAAGAATCACCTGGCCCTTGGAATTCTCCTGTATTTGTTGTTAAAAAGAAGTCTGGAAAATGGAGAATAGGGACACATCTAAAAGCTATCAACAAGATAATTCAACTTATAGGCCCTCTACAATTTGCAATTCTTCTTCCTTCTCTATTACAAAATGCATCGCCTCTTATAGTTATTGCTTTAAAAGATTGTTTCTTCACTATACCTTTACAAGAAAAGGACAGAGAAAAATTTGCCTTCACAGTGCTCATTTATAACAATTCTCAGCCTACTTGGAGATACCAGCAGACTGTCCTCAACAGGAAATGTTCAATACCCCCACCCTGTGCAATTATTTGTCAGCCAGCCATTGAAAATAATATATAAGCAATGTCCTAAATATCTAATTTTACATTACATGAATGACATTTTGTTACCTGTTTCAAATACAGATACTTTAGAAAGAATGTTTGAAGAAGTAAAGAATGCCTTGCCTAAATGGGGATTAAAATTTACTCCTGAAAAAATATAAAGAGGACATTCTGTCAGTTACCTATGTTACAAAATAGGTTTACAGTAAAGTAGAACACAAAAGGCACAAATTACAAGAGATTGACTGTGGATTATAATGACTTTCAAATATTTTTAAGAGACATTTCTAATATATGACCCACTGCCGGGATAACACCTAATGAAATAATTTATTTAAACAAAACCTTAGATGGTAACAAGGACTTACATAGTCCCAGAGAATGAACAACTGAAGCTGAGAAAGACTTGACTATTGTTGAGGAGAAATTACAGGAGGCACATGTGGATAGAGTGAATCCAAATCTTAATTGCAATCTAGTCATATTGCCTTCTAGAATTTCCCCTATAGGAATTTTAATGCAAAGGGATAATATTATCTTAGAATGGATCGTTTTTACCACATGAACCAAATAAATATTTAAAAACTTATACGGAGATATGCAAAATATTCATCAGTATGGTTATGGGCCAAGGCCAGTTCAGGCACCCTCTCCTCTGCTGCCCAGGGAGCAATCTGGGGACCTCTCCTTGGGCATGGGAACCCCTCTAGAATCAAGCCTCTTGCAAACCCTAAAAGAACCTTCATCTGGCGATGGATGGAGACAGAGAAAGAGACCCACATTGGAACACTGGACTTAACTCCCTAGGTCCAAATGAGAAGCAGAAGGAGGGAGAACGTGAGCCAGGAAGTCAGGATCAGTGGGAACCTTCAACCGACGATGGATGGATATTGAGACACAGACCCACATTAGAGCACTGGACTGAGCCCCCAAGGTCCAAATGAGGAGCAGAAGGAGTGAGAACATGAAAAAGGAAGTCAGGACCGCGAGGGGTGCGGTCACCCACTGTTACAAGGGGAATGATCTAATGAGGGTTCACCAAGTCCAGCGGGACTGTGACTGAACGAGCATGTGATCAAACCGGATTCTGGGAATGTGGCTGACATGAGGGCTGGCTGAGAAACAATTGATAATGGCTCTGGGACTTGTTTCGTCTGCATGTACTGGCTTTTTGGGATCCTAGTCTGTTTGAATGCTCACCTTCCTAGACCTGGAGGGAGGGGTAGGAACTTGAACTTCCCACAGGGCAGGAAACCCTGAATGCTCTTAGGACTGGAGAGGGAGGAGGAGAGGAAGTGGGGGGAGTGGGAGGGTATTGGAAGGAGGTGCGGAAGTGGAAATTTTTATAAATTAATAATAATAATAAAAAATAAAAAATAAATTTTAGTATTCAACAAAACTTATATGGAAAAAGTCTCTGAATTGAATATAAAATGCAAATTGAGACTTTGTCAATTAACAGGTATGAACCCAGCAGAGATTATAGTGCCTGATGAAATAACAAAAATATGGGAAGACAGTGAACCATTAGCTTGTGCTAATTTTGGGGGAGAAATTTAATAGCAATTATGCCAAAAGTGATAGAATGAACCTTATAAAGTGAACTAATTGGATTATTCACCGAATTGTACATGATACACCAATAACTAAAGTTCGTACATTTTATAATGATGAAAATAAATCAGGTAAGGCAGGTTACAAATCAGAAGATTTAAGAAGCTTTATCAAAGTCCTTGTAATTCTGTCCAAAAGGAAGAATTTTATGCTATTTTCATGGTACTAAAGGATTTTAAAGTATCTCTCAATATACGTGCTGATTTGCATTATGCATATTGAAGGCACTGAATTTATACCAGATGATACAGGATTTTCTTCATTATTCACTCAGCCTCAAGATATGGTCAGCAATAGGCTTTGTCCCATATACATAACTCACCTCTGACACCATATGGGTCTGCCAGGTCCTTTTGCACAAGATAAGGCAGGAATTGACTGATTATTGATTTGAAGTGTGCTGAAGGCCTCAGAATTTCATAAAAAGACATCATGTCAATAGCAAATGTTTAAAGAAGGAATTTCCTATTACATGGCAATAAGCTAATGAGATTATAAAGAGATGTCTTATTTGCTCTTTCTCTAACCAAATACTATTACTTGCAGGAAACAACCAAAAGGGTACTCAAAGGAATAAAATCTGGCAGATGGATGTGTTTCACATTACAGAATTTAGAAAATTAAAATATGTACACCATACCATTGACACACATTCAGGTTTTCAAGGCAACTGCCTTGAGCTCAGAAGTGGCTCATTTGGTATTCACGTATTTATCAGAAGTTATGGTCATCATGGGAATAACTGCACAAGTAAAGACAAACAATAATCGCATATGTATCTAAGAAAATTAAACAGTTTTTTGTTTATTATAATATAAAGCATAGTACAGCTTAAACCAAACAATTCTACATGTCAAACAGTTATAGAAAGGCCAAATAGAACTATAAAGAATATGCTAAACAAACAGAAATAGATGGATAATACCCTCCAAATTAGATTGTGTAATACTTTATTAACCTTGAATTTTCTTAAGACTAATGAGAAAGGAAAAATGGCAGCAAAGAGACATTGGATAATAGAAAAAAAAACTTCTGAACTAAATCACCTGGTGCATTTCAAAGGTGTGTTGACCTCAGAATGAAATCCACAAGATGTGCTTCATTGAAGAAGGTGTCTCACTCTTGTTCCTACAGGAGAAGAAAAGCTATAGATATCATCAAAGTTAACAAAGATTTGATTTGAAAGAGAGAAACCTCTTGAGAAAGAGAAATAACAGCTCATCTATAGGGGTGACAACCATGTAGGTGATAAACTCATAAAGGTGTGGACAGGGTTCTGTTCTTTTCTTTGCAGGAAAATTATCATCTTCAAAAAGTCAAGAGACTCTGAACATCTGGATGCCTAAAGAGAAAAAATAACTCTTCAGAAAGGATTACCAAGTAAAGAGGAATATGACTTATGAGGGCAGGTAATCTGAGGGTAAAAATTCATTATATATATATATATATATATATATATATATATATGCATATATATATATATATTTACACACACACACACACACACTGGAAGCAGAGGGCAGAGGTAGGTGGATCTCTGTGAGTTCAAGGCCAGTCTGGTCTACAAGAGCTAGTTCCAGGACAGGCTAGAAAGGTACAGAGAAACCCTGTCTCTTAAAAAAAAAAAGAACTTAAAAAACCCTATCCACTAGAGACCATTTGCATGTATGCCAGACAGCAATCTTGAAACATAATCATCATTTTACTTTTACTGTATCCCATAGAAATAATATCACTCCCAAGACAGATGGAAGTAATTCAAGAAATGGATGTCCCCTCTCTTATCAAAGTTTGTCCTCATGACTAGGTACAGCATTTAGGGATTAATTATTAGTTGGGAGTTGGGGTGGAAGTTCTGTAGGCCCAGAGATCTCCTTGAATAAAGAGGGGGGAATTGAATGAGATAATAGGTAGATTAATGTGAGCTTATAATAATAATAATAATAATAATAATAGTGATTAATAAATTGAGCACTTGTAAGCTATCATTTATGGACAATTTACATTGGTATAGATTTTTGCATATTGATACAAGTTCAAATTCTATTTGTTATACTAAATATGCTTCTATTTATGTTTGCAATATTTGTACACCTATGCAAAATTATTTTGTCAGATTGTATGCATCCTTGTTTTTACATCTGTTTAAAATATTTTGCATATTGATACAGTTTTAGGATATATTTATTATATTGCATTATATACTTCTACTTCTGATCAAGATTCTTATATATTGTTTACATTTTGAGGTCATTGTCCTCATTTACTGGACTATTGTTTAAAGACTGTTTAATATTCTGATATGATGTCTTAGTCTTTAAGTTATATAGCTATTAAGTATTATAGGTCAATAGTCATTCATGTTTGTCATACTTACAGTCAGTCTAATTAGGTGCTTTAGATACATAGAGATGGTATTCTGCATAGATAGGTAATCTTCAACTACTTCGAATATGTAAAACATGGCATTTAAATAACTGAGTGTTCTGGACAAGAGACTCAATTGATCCTGGCAGCACTGATCTATTCCTGAGAAAATGCTGAGCACTGAAGACAAGGCATTTGAAGCTATTTTCTTTTTGACATAATTGGCGTTTGGACAAGGCACATCCTATGCCTCAACCACAGACAAACTGCACAGTGTCTGGACTGGACAAGCAGGATACAAAAAAAAAAGAAAGAAAGAAAGAAAGAAAGAAAAGAAAAGGCTGCCAAACCTTGACAAGACAGGTTAAGAGAGTTTTGAAATTTTTCCTGGCTCTTACAAAGATCTGTCAGTTACTCTAGGCCTTAGCCAAAATTGGTTGCTTCAACAATATAAATGAAATTTTGGGTAGTCAATTGTCTCTGTCATATATTGCACATTTGGAAGCTGTTTGATTGCACTTCTTGCCTAGGCAAGTAATATTATCTTTCTTCTCAGCGCTTTGATGGGGTTGAAGATTAGATAGTTGGAGTTACCTTCCTCTTATGATCTAGTCAAGCCATTTCTAATACACAACTTAGACCCCTTAGGATAAAATGACTATTAAGACATTTAGTATATGCTCCTTGCTTAAAACTGTTTATGTTGGTTGTAATTCTTATTTTTATACTTGGTGTCTCTTCTTAGTATATATAGTTCTACTGGGTTTGGAATGTTCTTATTTAGGCAAAAGGGGGAGGTGATAGGGAACCTCCTCCAGCCAATGACCTTTAAAATGCTGAACCACGTTTGTGTGTGACTTAGAGTACCAAAAAGCCATAGTCCCGTCCTGCTCAAATCTCTTCTTCCTGTGACCTGCACCTAGATGTTGGACCCCATTCCTATTTCCTCACTGTGATGTGTGAGTTTCCTTTTATAAAGAAAAACCTTAGAACACTCTATTCAGTTATCTTGGCATCATTTGATTCACATTCCCCCCGTTTGAAATGTTCTGCATCAGACATACTTGATCACATTGTGTTCAAGTTAGTAAACTGCCTGACATGTAACCAGCAAAAAGCCTTCTTCATTTCTGTGCCACCTATCATGTAGTGGACCCTACACCTTGTCTGTTCTAATTGTTGCTTGATTGGTATTTCTGTTTTTGTGAAATAGTTCTGATATCTAATTTGTCTGCAATGATTTTTATTCTTTTAATGTACATAAAAAGATATAAGCAGATTTTGAAACTTATATTTACATTTAAATTCATATTTACTGAAGATATTTATATCTTTATGTTTTGAAATATAGATATTTGAGAAGCTGACTTTTCAGAATACCTATTTTATGATCCTAGGCACAATGTAAAATAGGTAAGAGCTAGCATCCACAAAGAGAAACAAAATGAATACCTACAGGAATATCTGGTTTTGAAAATAGAAGGGAATAATATAAGACTTCCAGATCAGTCTTATATAATGGAAATAGTGAGGAATGGGTACTCTGTGGTCTCCACAATGAACACAACCCTGATGACAGTATGGTTCTAGGTTCTAAACCTAACGCATTCTAACATTCAGAGGTAGAAGGAAGCATTTGGTGTTATTTTTACTAGTCTTCTATTTAGATTTATTATTTAGGGAATGTAGCTTGGCTTCTTTGAGGCCACAATAATTTTTAATTGCAGAATATATTTTACAGCTTAGACATTTGTTTAGTAGTGTATCTGCCATAAATGTCTAACTGGCAGTTATTACTTAATCACCTTACTACTCACAGAGTCAGGGTCACAGAGCATTGACAAAGCAATATTATTATTAGCCACTCTATCATCTTATAAAGATTATCTGGTAATTTACTATATTTGTTACATTTTGCTATAAATAGCAGAGTTAGTGACTAAAAACAACACAAATTTGCTGTTTTATTTTTATGTATATTAGAAGTTTTTCCATCTAGAGAGTGGAGGAGAAAATTTATTGTTCTGACTGTGGAATTTCTCAAGGGAACCCATATTTGTCAGTTTGTGATGCCTTTTTTGAGCCCTTAGAACTAGTAGCAGTAGGCCATGTTCCCAATTTATTTCAACTGCCATTATCATTCTGTGACTTTTCTATTTCCTTTCTCAAGTTTTTCCCTATCTTTCTAGATTCTTCTTTATTTTAATTTTTTCAAAATGTACTAATGACAATAATTTACTCTTTACATATTTATAACTGAGGCTACTTTAACTGTATTGAAATAAAAATTTCAAACATATAAAAAAGAGAGAATTTGGTATGTCTATACATATATGAATTTATAACCTTGTTAACAAATATATCAAACAGAATTTATGCTACTTTTATGGCCAATAAAACTTTTGTGTAAAAAAATTTCAAGGCAGAAAATAAATTGTTCATTCTATTAAGTTGCTGGAGATTATTGAAAACACTGTATGGACCTGGATCTTCTCTTGTCCACCTCTGGAAGAAAACACAATGGAACTGTAAAGGGCAGTTGATGACAAACTTGGTGAATGAATAACTGAAAATGGTCTGTGAAAGTTTATATGTCCATAATATTACTAAAACAGACTTTTAATCTAGCAATATGCAGAAAGGAATATAGCATTAAAAGATTAGATAGAATGTTATGAATAACAAAAATCTACTATATATGTGTAATAGATAAAAAGATGGATAGATAGATACATAGATATGGACCAATACTTGAACCCTAAATTTGTCTGACAAAGACTGTACCACCGAGATACTTATTGAACATAAAGTTTAGACACATTTCCATTTAACATACAAAGATTTCATTGTTGAATCTTCCCAACAACACTTTCAATAACAATTAACTAGGTATAATACAAACACATTTCAAAAAGGCATCAAATTTTCTAAGATGACTGCTTTACTAACAAATTAATTTTAAAATCAGAATCATATTTTAGCAACAAAATTAATATTAAAACATTGTTATAAAATTATATTTAAGTAATATTTTAATAAGGACATTGCACTTGTGTAGTAGGAGGCTGCTTGTTCATTCCCTGCTTCTCAGACCACAAAATAATCACTCAGAAACCATATTATTTGCATTACTGTTTGTCCAATAGCTGAAGCATATTTCTAGCTAACTCTTATATCCTAAACAAACTCATCTCCATTAAGGTGTATATTGCCACATCACCGTAGCTTACCAGGTAAAGTTCTGGTGCATGTGTCCATGGTGAAGGCTACATGGCTTCTACCTGACTCTGTCTTCTTTCTTCCAGAATTCAGGTTAGTTTTCCCCATCTAGCTCTCTTCTGCCTTGTGCAGTCACAAGACCAATGATATTCAGAGCATACAGAGGAGAATCCCACATCACCTCCCCTTTTCTGTCTAAATAAAATGAAAAGTTTAAACTTTAACATACCAAGATAGCATATAAGAAAACAGCTGTTAAGGAAGAATTACAGTTACAATACTTATATCTACTTTGTCTTTTATCATAACTTAGGAAAACTATAAAAATAACTATAACTATCTTGTCTTCAGCTCCATCAAAGACACTAGAAGGATATTATAATACCTAAGTTAACAGAAAATGCATTGTAAGCAACTTCCAAAACTCTAGAGATGACAGAAACATCTCACTGCCTGGAAAGTCACTCAAAGATTTTATTTAATATTGGGGTACTCATCTTCAGTTTACAGGCTCATAGAATCTGCCAGAATTCTCCATGAAGCAGGAAATATCAAAGACAGTTCCACCTATATTGGCAGTTTGCAGTCACTTTCTTCCCTGTCCTTCAGATTGTTTGGCAGACTTTTTTATGAAGCAGGAATCCCAATCTTTAGGTATCTTCAGCAGTAATCTTTTTCTGTGAGTCCTGCAAGTCCAGTTCATACAGTGTAACATCAAACAGTTTAGGCAAGAGAAGTTTCTTGTCCAAATGGCTAACAAACTCCATGAGAAGCTTCATTGATACCCATAATCTTCTTTAAGTAGATTGTTACTGCCAGGAGCAGATGTGTCTCATTGTCATGAAAAGTCCTTAGTTCTTAAAATTTTTTAAATGCCATATTTTGTAGTCTTTGGTATCCTGTCTAGACAGGTAATCTTCATTCACTTCAAGGATCTGTGGAACATGGCATTTATATACCTTAAGGTTTTGTTGACAAGAGACATGATTGTTTCTGACAGCACCAATCTAGTCCTGAGAGAATGTTGAGCATCAAAGATACTCCACTTGGAACTCATTTTCTTCTGGGCAAAACTGGCCTTTGGGCAAGAAATTGATTATGCCTCAACCACTGACAAATTTTATACTATCTGGAAATGGAAACCCAGGACTGTCATATCTTGCCAAGACAGGGTAAGATGGTTTTGAAAAATTCCTTGCCTCTGAAAATGGTCTGCCAGTTATGCTAGGCCTTAGCCAAAGTTGGTGGCTTCAATGTTGCAAAATTAGACTTTGAGTGATTGCTCAGTTAGCTAATTGTCTGTGTCATATATTGCTTGCATTGGAAGCTACTTGATTGTACTTCCTGCCTGCTCAAGTAATACTACCTTCCTTCTTAGGCCTTCGATGCAGTTGAAGATTAGTTAATTGTAGTTACTGTACTCTTATGATCTAGTCAAGCCATTTCTGATAAAGACTTAGACTATATAGAATAGAATGTTTATTAAAACATTTAGCATATGTTCCTTGCTTAATATTGTTTATGCTGGTTGTAATTCTAATTATGCTTGATATCTGTTCCTAGGGTATATAGTTTTGTATTGGGTTTGGAACTATCTTATTAAACAAAAGGGAGAGGTTCTGTGGGAGCATTCTTCTCTTTCAGCCAATAGCCTTTAAGATACCATCTTACTTGGGCTTGGTCTCTTATACTGTAAAAGCAGTAGTTATCATATGCCCCTTTCTTCTTGCTTCTGGCTCCTGGTTCTGGTTTGCTAGAGCTCTGTTCCTGTTTGCTCATAGAACTGTTGTCTTGGACAGTGATCTGTAAATATTTTTCCCTTAAATAAATAACCCCCTTTATTACTCATAGTTCTAAAGTGGTGTGGGATTGCTTTTGTGACTTATGCCTACAGGTGGTGATGTTGAGCCATTAAGCAGTTTGAAACACACTGTTCACAAACCCCATTTAAATGTCCAGTCCCGCAAAAGAGCCAGAGTTCATGTCATCAGCTTGGACCAGAAAGCCTTTTTAAAGGAACCATACAGTTTTTACTGCTACATCTGAGTTAGGAAGCCTTCCCCTAAAAGAATCATGCCTCTGTTTGCTTCTAGCAAACAGAACCCACCTGAGAAAATGTTTTTACCAAAAAGCCATGTCTGCTCTTTTGTGTCTAGAGTTTCTTTTTAAGCTATTTCTGGTTTTACATGGCTGCAGTCGACCCTGTTGGGTGGCAATTTGCAATAGGAGGCCAGTTGTTCATTCCTGGCTACCCAGAAAATGAAATAATCACTCAGAAAGCTTATTCTTTGCAATACTGTTTGGCCAATAGTTTAAGAATTTGTTTTTTACCTAACTCTTATATCCTAAACTAACTGATCTCCATTATTCTGTATATCACCACATGGCTGTGGCTTACTAGGTAAAGTTCTGGTGCATCTATCTCTGGTGGAGGATACATGGTTTCTCCTTGACTCTGTCCTCTTTTTCCCAGCATTCAGTTAGTTTTCCCTGCCTAGCTCTATTCTGCCCTGATCAGGCCTAAGACAGCTTCTTTATTAACCAATGGTATTCACAGCATACTCAGGGAAATTCCATATCATACTTTTCTTAAATAATAACCTACCATAAAATGTATGCAATTTGCAAAAAGATTTTTAAGCAGCCAAAAATTTTTATGAATTTCTTTCAAGGAGATAAAATTGAAACTGTTATTGGAAAGATCTACGTATAATAAACTTAAAGCTATGAACAAAGGATTGATTCCTTGTCTGAGTACTGATATGTACATTTAATTATTGTTTTTCTGGTTTAACCTTCACCTCATCACTTCCTACCTGAGCCCTTGGACTCTGTAGTGATAAGGCAAGCAGGCCTGCTTTTTGTCCTGCCTGGTTCCCGTGTGGCTAGTTTTACACCCAAAATAACAACACACAGATTGTATTCATTTAAACACTGCCTGGCCCTTTAGCTCTAGCCTCTTACTGGCTAACTCTCACATCATGATTAACGAGGTAGTGGCTTACCAGGAAGATTCTAACCTGTGTCCATCTTGGGCCAGGGCTTCATGGCATCTGCCTGACTCTAATTCTTTCTCCCAGCATTCTGTTCTGGCTACTCCACCCACCTGTGTTCTGGCCTATCAAGCCAGGGCAGTTTCTTTATTAACTAATGAAAGTAACACATGGACAGATTACCCTCCTATATCAGGACTCTATTTAGTTTTTCATCTGGTGTTATAACTGAAACATAAGCTCTTTCTCTCTGGCCTTCTCACACAATAAACAATATAAACAACTCTATGAAAATCATGTGTATAACATTTCCACCACAAAAGAATTTCACATTCCTACTGGGTTCATCAATTTAACTGTAAATTTCATGGTTTTTGTGATGAGTATTATATTCCAGTGTGTATATCTACCTCATTTTCTTTATCCATTCATTCCTTGATGGATATCTAGGCTCTTTCCAATTTCTGGCAATTATGTAAAACACAGCAAAGAAAAAGGTTAAGAAAATGTCCCTGTAGTAGAATGAAGCGTAAGTATAGTAAATCAGGCCTTTAGGAAGATCTTTTGCCAACTTTCTGAGATATCACCACACTCCAAAATGGCTGTATAAATTTGCACTACCATTAGCAATGCATGAGGGTCTTGTCCTCTTTACTCTGCATCCTTGACACTGTAAGATGTCATTTGTTTTATTGATCTTGGCCTTTCAGACTTGTAAGAGGTAATCTCAAAGCAGTTTTGATTTGCATTTCCTTAATGACTAGAGATGTTAAACAGTTCTTTAAGAGCTTTCTTGCCATTAGTGTTTCCATTTTTGATAATTTTCTATTTAGATCTGTAACCCATTTCTTATTTTATTTTATAATTTCCAGTCTTTTTAGTTCTTTATATGATTGAAAGAGGGAAACTTTTATAGATGCTACCAAATGAACCATGGAGATATTTGAGAGAAAAATAGATAGCAAAATCAAAAAGGGACATGAAATATAAAAGATTTCTTGCTGCATTCCTTTGTGATTACTACAGTCCAGGTTGGCCTTCAATTGATAACCAATTGTAAATGAAAATTAGTTCCTCCCAATAGAGTGTCACTGGAGATAAAAATCACTTTTAGTGGTAGTCTCCATATCTGGCAAAAGAGAGCCATCACTAATTGAATTTAATGGCATCTTTAGAAGTTTCTTTGTCTCATAAGGTTTTGCTAGGACTTTAAATATATTTTTGTGTTTTCTTATAGAGTATTTGCATATATATTATGGCTTCTGTTTTGTGTTTTTCAATGGAACTCCTGTGTGTATGAATGTGTGTCTCTGTATTTATAAGCATTTCTTGTGCTTTATTTTATTTCATTTTGGGGGGACTTTTGCTTCTCTTTCTGCTTGTTCTTTTGTACTATTCTGAGCAGTTTGTTTCTGCTTTAAAGTATTATTCTTTAGGTGCCTGTTTGCTTGGTAAGAACAGACAGAAGAGAAAGAAGGTGGGAAGGATCTTAGAAAATCTGGGGTGGGCCAACTGTAATTAGAATATACTGTATAAAAGTATATTATGAATAAAAACAATTAAAAATATTGAATGGAACAGTTTATACCTATTATTTACAATATGGTGAAACTTGTGTGTTGTAATTTTAACTCCTTTATCTCTCATATACTGTAGCTCATGTTTATATTGACCCAGAGTCTATCCTTCTTGAATCCCAAAAATAGAAGTGAATCAGTTTCCTTAGTTTCTAGACTTTCTGATTATGTCATTTCTGACATTGTTGCTGTCATGGTACTCATTGAAACATTTAACTTTACCTAGAAGAAAACATTCTCAGTTCAAGATTAGATACCAAACAATAGGCTATCTACAGAAATTAGGATCCATAGTTTAGATACTTTTCATAGACATTCTTGAAAGATTGTTTTTGTTTCTGTTTCTATCACCTAAAATGTTGCACTGAGTCTCTCCAGGAATAAAACCAATAGAATGGATATATATATCAAAAACCAATTAGATAGGCTTAGAAAATACAATCTAGGTAGTACAGTGATGACTGTCTCACACCAGAGAAGTCAAAAATTCAGCAGAGTCTCAACTCAAGATGCTTGATGTTTCAACTGTTCCAATCTGGCATCAAGAACTGGAAAGATTCCTAGAGAGTCACTGGTTTGTTATTTCACTTGGAAGCACAAACTTGGACCTTATTATAGCAGAAGAATGTAGCAAGGGCAGTAACACAGTAGATGAATTTGTCTTTGAGTATGAAAGAAGAAAAGGAAAAAAATGTCATCTTTTCCTTTATCTGGGCTCCCACAAGAATGTGCTGCCTACATTCACAACGGGTCTGTCATTTCAAATAATTTGACTATGAAAGCAACAAGGTGCAAAGCAGCATCAAAACTAATAAAGATTCAGTTTGAAAAGAAGAAACCTCTTGAAAAGGAGAAATGACAATTCATCCACAATGGTGATAACCATACAGGTGGTAAGGAAAGTATAAAGGGTGGGGACAGGGTTCTGTTCATGCCTTTTCGGGAAAAATACTCATCTTCAAAACTTTCAGAAACTCAGAATGTTTGAATGATGACAGATGGAAAAATAACTACCCAATAAGTATCATCTAGAAAATCAAATAAGTTTCTAAGTACAAATGACAGTATATATATATATATATATATATATATATATATATATATATATATATATAGAGAGAGAGAGAGAGAGAGAGAGAGAGAGAGAGAGAGAGAGAGGGAGAGAGAGAGAGAGAGAGAGAGAGAGCTGGTTTTGAAGTTGGACAATGGCTCTGTCCTTTAAATTCAAGCATGTTGTAAAAAGAAGAATTCAGAGTTTCTGTCTCATGTCAAGAGCCATCTGATATGGGACAAAAAGAAGAAAGATTTTAGAAAAAAATGTAATTTTTTCAATATTTATTTTTTCTTTATCATACTTTCATTGAATGTATATGTCTGTATATGTCTATATAAATAATGTTTACCCACAATGAACAATGAGTTTTCATGCAGTAATCTTTAAAGTTTCAAGGAAGAAGATAAGTCCCCACAACAACAACTCCACCTAATTGATATGATATCATGATGCTGATAGTACTACTATAAGACCTGTTTTTTTTTCTAAAAAGTAAATTTTATTAAATTATAAAAGTTTCCATTTCCGCCCCTCTTCCCAACACCCTCCGACTCCCCCCACTCCCTCTCCTACTCCTTCTTCGTCCCTTAGGGCAGTCAGGGTTTCCTGCCCTGTGGGAAGTTCAAGTTCCTCCCCCGTCCCTCCAGGTCCAGGAAGGTAAGTATCCAAACAGACTGGATCCCCAAAATCCAGTATATGCAGAGGAAACAAGTCCCAGTATCATAGTCAATGGCTTTTCAGAAAGACTTCGGGCCAGCCACATTCAGAGAATCCGGCCAAATTCCGAGAATCTGGTTAGATCACGTCCTCGTTCAGTCCCAGTCCAACTGGCCATGGTAAACTCTCATTAGATCCGTTCCCTTGTATCAGTGGGTGATAGCATCCCTCGCAGTACTGATTTCGTTTTTCATGTTCTTCCTCCTTCTGCTCCTCATTTGGACCTCAGGGGGCTCAGTCCGGTGCTCCAATGTGGGTCTCTGTTTGTATCGCCGTCCTTCGCCAGATGAAGGATCTATGGTGATAAGCAAAATATACATCAGTATAGTTATGGGCCACGGCCTATTCAGGCACCCTCTCCTCTGTCCAGAGAACAATCTGGGGGATCTCTCCTTGGACATGGGCTCCCATATATAATCAAGTCTCCTGTAAACCCTAAAATGACTCCCTTAGTTGAAATATATTCTTCCCTGATCCCATATTCATCCTTCCTCCCTCCCCCCCCATCCCAGGCCACCGAGCTTTCCCCATTCCTCCCCTACTCCCTTCTCTCTAACCCTCTCCCCTTCCATCAACCCTCCCACCCCCCCCCCCATGCACCTGAGGTTACCTGGGACTCTTGTCTATTTCCTACCTCCTGGTGGATAGCTAAATAATCTTCATCAGGTTCATCTTCTTATTTAGCTTCTCTAGGATCACGAATAATAGGCTCAAAGACCTTTAATTATGGTTAGAATCCACTTATGAGTGAATACATACCGTGTTCCTCTTTTTGGGTCTGGCTTACCTCACTCAGTAAAGCGTTTTCTATTTCCATCCATTTGCATGGAAAATTCAAAATGTCATTGTTTTTTACCGCTGAGTAAAACCCTAATGTGTATATGTTCCACACCTTTTTTAACCATTCTTCTATTGAGGGGCACCTAGGCTGTTTCCAGGTTCTGGCTATTACAAATAGTGCTGCTATGAACATAGTTGAACAAATGCTTTTGTAGTGTGTTAGGGAATCTCTAGGGGATATTCCCAAGAGTGGAATTGCTGGGTCCTGAGGGAGGTTGACTCCCAGTTTCCTGAGAAACCGCCACACTGATTTCCACAGTGGCTGTACGAGTTTGCATTCCCACCAACAATGGATGAGTGTTCCCCTCACCCCACATCCTCTCCAGCATAGACTATCGTTGGTGTTTTTGACTTTAGCTATTCTGACAGGTGTAAGATGGTATCTCAAAGTGGTTTTGATTTGCATTTCCCTGATCGCTAAGGAGGTTGAGCATGACCTTAAGTGTCTTCTCGCCATTCGAAGTTCATCTGTTGTGAATTCTCTGTTAAGTTCAGTACCCGATTTTTTAATTGGGTTAATTAGAGTTTTAGTGTCTAGTTTCTTGAGTTCTTTGTATATTTTGGAGATCAGACCTTTGTCTGATGAGGGGTTGGTGAAGATCTTCTCCCAGTCAGAATGCAGGCTTTTTGTCCTACTGACAGTGTCCTTTGCTTTACAGAAGCTTCTCAGTTTCAGGAGGTCCCATTTATTCATTGTTTCTCTTATTGTCTGTGCTACTGGGGTCCTACTTAGGAAGAGGCCTCCTGTGCCTATATCTTGTAGACTACTTCCCACTTTCTCTTCTATCAGGTTCAAAGTGGACGGATTAATGTTGATGTCTTTAATCCATTTGGACTTGATTTTTGTGCATGGTGATAGATATGGATCTACTTTCATTTTTTTTCAGGTTGACATCCAGTTAAACCAGCACCATTTGTTAAAGATGCTTTCCTTCTTCCATTGTATACCTTTAGCTCCCTTGTCAAAAATTAGGTGTTCATAAGTTTGTGGGTTAATATCTGGGTCTTCTATTCGATTCCATAGGTCGACTTCTCTGTTCTTATGCCAATACCAAGGTGTTTTCAATACTGTAGCTCTATAATAGAGTTTGAAGTCAGGGATGGTAATGTCTCCAGAAGTTCTTTTATTGTATAAGATTGTTTTGGCTATCCTGGGTTTTTTGTTTTTCCATATAAACTTGATTATTGTTCTCTCAAGGTCTGTGAAGAAGTTTGATGGGATTTTGATGAGGTTTGCATTGAATCTATAGATTGCTTTTGGTAGAATTGCCATTTTTACTATGTTGATTCTCCCAATCCAAGAGCAGGGGAGGTCTTTCCATTTTCTGGTATCCTCCTCAATTTCTTTCTTCAAAGACTTAAAGTTTTTGTCAAATAGGTCTTTCACTTCCTTGGTTAGAGTAACCCCAAGATATTTTATGCTATTTGTGGCTATCATGAAAGGTGATGTTTCTCTGATTTCCCTCTCTGCTTCTTTATCCTTTGTGTATAGGAGGGCCACTGATTTTTTGGAGTTGATCTTGTATCCTGCCACTTTACTAAAAGTGTTTATCAGCTGTAGGAGTTCTTTGGTAGAGTTTTTGGGGTCAGTTATGTAAACTATCATATCGTCAGCAAATAACGAAAGTTTAACTTCATCCTTTCCAATACGAATCCCCTTGATCTCCTTATGTTGTCTTATTGCTATTGCTAGAACTTCAAGCACTATATTGAAGAGGTATGGAGAGAGTGGACAGCCTTGTCGCGTTCCTGATTTTAGTGGAAAGGCTTTGAGTTTCTCTCCATTCAGTTTGATGTTAGCTGTCGGCTTGCTGTATATTGCTTTTATTATATTTAGGTATGATCCTTGTATCCCCAGTCTCTCCAACATCTTTATCATAAATGAGTGTTGAATTTTGTCAAATGCTTTTTCCGCATCTAGTGAGATGATCATATGGTTTTTTTCTTTCAGTTTATTTATATGATGAATTACATTGATAGATTTGCGTATGTTGAACCAGCCCTGCATCTCTGGAATGAAGCCAACTTGATCATAATGGATAATTTTTCTAATGTGCTCTTGGATTCGGTTTGCCAGTATTTTATTGAGAATTTTCGCATCGATGTTCATGAGTGAGATTGGCCTGTAATTCTGTTTCTTGGTTGTGTCTTTGTGTGGTTTTGTTATTAGGGTAACTGTAGCTTCATAAAAGGAGTTAGGCAATGACTCTTCTGTTTCTATATTGTGGAATACGTTAAGGAGTATAGGTATTAGCTCTTCCTGGAAGTTCTGGTAGAATTCTGCATTGAAACCATCTGGTCCTGGGCTTTTTTTGGTAGGGAGATTTTTGATAACAGCTTCTAATTCTTCGCGACTAACAGGTCTATTTATATTGTTCACCTGTTCTTGGTTAAACTTTGGTATATGGTACTTATCTAAAAAAATGTCCATTTCTTTTACATTTTCCAACTTTGTGGCATATAAACTTTCATAGTAAGATCTAATGATTCTCTGAATTTCCTCTGTGTCTGTGGTTATGTCCCCCTTTTCATTTCTGATCTTATTAATTTGCATGTTCTCTCTCTGCCATTTGATTAATTTGAATAGGGGTTTGTCAATCTTGTTGATTTTCTCCAAGAACCAGCTTTTTGATTCATTGATTCTTTGGATTGTTTTCTCTGTTTCTATTTTGTTGATTTCAGCCCTCAGTTTGATTATTTCCAGTCTTCTAGACCTCCTGGGTGAATCAGCTTCTTTTTTTTCTAGATCTTTCAAGTGTGCTGTTAAGTCTCCAATGTGTGCTTTCTCCACTTTCTTTAATTGGGCACTTAGTGCTATGAACTTTCCTCTTAGCACTGCTTTCATAGTGTCCCATAGGTTTGAGTATGCTGTGTCTTTGTTTTCATTAAATTCAAGGAAGAGTTTAATTTCTTTCTTTATTTCTTCCTTGACCCAGGGGTGATTTAGTAGTTGACTGTTCAGTTTCCATGAGTTTGTTGGCTTCCTGGGGGAAGCATTGTTGTTGAATTCTAATTTTAGTCCATGGTGATCTGACAAGACACAGGTAGTTACTAATATTTTTTTGTATCTGTGGAAGTTTGCTTTGTTACCGAGTATGTGGTCAATTTTTGAGAAGGTTCCATGACCTGCAGAGAAAAAGGTACATTCTTTCCTATTTGGGTGGAGTGTTCTATAGATGTCTGTTAAGTCCATTTGATTCAATACCTCCAATAAATCTCTCAATTCTCTGTTTGGTTTCTGTCTGATTGACCTGTCCATTGGTGAGAGAGGAGTGTTGAAGTCTCCTACTATTAGTGTGTGTGGATTGATGACTGCCTTGAGTTCTAGAAGAGTTTCTTTTACATATGTGGGTGCCTTTATATTAGGAGCATAGATATTCAGGATTGAGACTTCCTCCTGATGAATTGTTCCAGTTATGAGTATGAAATGTCCATCTCCATTTCTTCTGATTGATTTTAGTTTGAAGTCGATTTTGTTAGATATTAGAATGGCCACACCCGCTTGTTTCTTAGGTCCATTTGCTTGGAAAACCTTTTCCCAACCCTTTACTCTGAGTAGGTGTCTGTCTTTGTGGTTGAGGTGTGTTTCTTGTAAACAGCAGAATGTTGGATCCTGTTTTCGTATCCAATCTCTAAGTCTGTGCCTCTTTATAGGTGAATTGAGTCCATTGATATTAAGTGATATTAATGACCAGTGGTTGTTGACTCCGGTCATTTTTTTTTTTTTAGGTAGTAGAGTGTATGTGTTTTTCTTCTTTGATTTGTGCTTGTGAATGGTTGCTAGATGTTCGAGTTATTGTAGGCCATGTTGGGAATGTTGGATTCCTTCGGTAGTGATTTTCCTTCTAATATTCTCTGTACGGCTGGATTAGTAGCTACGTATTGTTTAAATTTGTTTTTATCCTGGAATATTTTGTTTTCTCCGTTGATAGTGAACAATAGCTTGGCTGGGTATAGTAGTCTGGGTTTGCATCCATGGTCTCTTAGTTTCTGTAGTACCTCTATCCAGGATCTTCTGGCTTTCATGGTTTCCATAGAGAAATCCGGTGTAAACCTGATAGGTTTACCTTTATAAGTTACTTGACCTTTTTCCTTTGCAGCTCTTAAATTTTTTTCTTTAATATGTATGTTTTGTGTTTTGATTATTATATGGCGAGGGGATTTTTTTTTTCTGATCCAGTGTATTTGGTGTTCTGTATGCTTCTTGAACCTTCATAGGAATATCGTTCTTTAGGTTGGGAAAGTTTTCTTCTATAATTTTGTTGAATATATTTTCTGGCCCTTTGATCTGCAGTTCTTCTCCTTCTTCAATCCCTATTATTCTTAGATTTGGTTTTTTTATTGTGTCCCAGATTTTCTGAATGTTTTGTGAAGAGAATTTGTTGGATTTGCCGTTTTCTTTGACCAGCACATTTATTTTCTCTATGGTATCTTCATAATCTGAGATTCGTTCTTCTATCTCTTGTATTCTATTGGTTATGCTTGATTCTGTAGTCTCCGTTTGTTTACCTAGGTTTTCCATGTCCAGCCGGTTCTCGGTTTGTGTTTTCTTCATTGCCTCCATTTCAGTTTTCAATTCTTGCACTGTTTCCTTTACTTGTTTGATTGTTTTTTCTTAGTTTCTCAGGGTCTCATTCACGGATTTACTTATTTCTTCAAACTTTTTGTTATATTTCTCATCCAATTCTTTAAGGGAGTTATTCATATCCTGTTTAAGGGACTCTATTGCTTTTATAATGGCACTTTTTTCCACTTCTTCTGGGTTAAGGTGTTCAAGTCCTTCTGTTGTAGGGTCCTTGGGATCTGGTGTTTTCATGTTGTTTTTCAGATTGTTGGATGAGGTCTTGCCTTGGCGTCTGCCCATGTCTTACTTCAAATGTTCTTTATTGGAACTTCTGTTACCGGGTCAGGTTCCCTTCTTGGGCAGGGACTTCACTGACAGAATGCCCACCTTTCCTCAGGCAGCCTATTGAAGCAAGGCACTTCCTCTTTCTGGGATGCGCTTACAATGCAGGCTCAGCTTGCAAGGCAGCTGAGCTGGGGAAAATTTTATGGCCCCAGGGGGAAGGGAGAAATATAGGAATTTGTACATGGATGGGAGCTGGGATGGCAGGCGGGAGGGGGTAGCCAGCACTGCAGGGCGACCTGGGCGACTGTGGAGTCGGGGAACGCCAAAGCTCCTCCTCACCAGGACCCTGTCAAGGCCCGAAGCAAACTCACTCCTCCGATGGCCCTCTGCTAGAAGTCAGGGCCCCTGCTGGTCAGGAATGTGGCTGAGCTGGCACCTGGTCCACCTGTCCTCAAGGAGGCCTTTAAGACCCAGGAACTGCCTCGAGCCGAGCTGCACCTACAGCCCAGGCCCAGCTCGCAAGGCAGCTGAGCTGGGGAAATTTTATGGACCCAGGGGGAAGGGAGAAATATAGGAATTCGTACCTGTATGGGAGTTAGGATGGCAGGCGGGAGGGGGCAGCCAGCACTGCAGGGCGACCTGGGCGTCTATGGGGTCGGGGAACACCCAAACTCCTCCTCACCAGGACCGTGCCACGGCCCGAAGCCCCACCGATGGTCCTCTGCTAGAAGTCAGGGCCCCTGCTGGATGGGAGCTGGGATGGCAGGCGGGAGGGGGTAGCCAGCACTGCAGGGCGACCTGGGCGTCTATGGGGTCGGGGAACACCCAAGCTCCTCCTCACCGGGGCCCTGCCACGGCCCGAAGCAAACTCACCCCACCGATGGTCCTCTGCTAGAAGTCAGTGCCCCTGCTCATAAGACCTGTTTTGGATACCAGCAGGTCAAGATGATTCCAACTTTGTTAGCTAAAATGGTGAATTTTTTTTTTTACAATATTCTGGCCAGACCTCCACCAAATACTCAGAACAGAAACTATTTGCAATTATACCAGACATAAATCTTGGAACTTAACCATCACTTTACTTTCACAGGATCCAATAGAAAAAACACCACCCCCCATGACAGCTGGAAGTAATTCTAGAAAATGATCTCCCCTCTCCTAACAAAGTTTGTCCTCAAGGTTAGGGACATCATTTAGGGGTTGATTATAATTGGTATAGGGTTGGGGGTTGAGGGAGCAATTTTATAGGCTCAGGGATATCTTTTGTTAAAAATGGAGAAATTGGATGTGATAATAGATTGGTATGAGCTTACTCACACTAATAATAATAGTGAGTAAGAGCGTGAATACTTGTGATGTTTGTATATCGATACAAAGTTAAATTATACTGAATATTGCATGCATGCATGTTTTCACCTCTGTTTAAAACATTCTTTATATATTGACAAATATTTATTATATTGCGATGTACATTTCTACCTCTGATCAAGATACTCATACTTTGTTTAAATTTGAAGGTCATTGTCCTCATTTATTGTACAGTTGTTTATTGTCTTAGTCTTTAAGTCATATAGGTATTAAGAATTATAGATCAATATTCATTTATGTTTGTCATACTTATAGTTAGATTAATCAGGTTCTTTAGATACATAGAGATTATATTCTGCATAGATAGATAATCTTCACCTACTTCCAAGAGCTGTAGAAAATGGCATTTAAATAACGTAGGGTTCTGTTGAAGTGAGACACAATTGCTCCTGGCAGCACTGATTTATTCAAGAGAGAATGTTGAGCACCAAGGACACTCCACTTGGAGCTTGTTTTCTTCTTGGCAAAACTGGCCATTGGGCAACGAAGTGCCCATGCATAAAACACTGACAAGATACATAGTATCCTGAAATGGATAAGCAGGACTGCCAAATCTTGCCAAGACAGGGTAAGATGGTTTTGAAATTTTTCTTGCCTTTGAAAATGGTCTATCACTTATTCTAGGTCTTTGCCAAAGTTGGTTGCTTCAACATTACAAATGAGACTTTGGATGATTGCCTAGGTAGCCAGTTGTTTCTGTCATTTGTTGCACATTTTGGAAGTGGCTTGATTGCACTTCCTGCTTACTCAAGTAATATTATTTCATTTCCCTTTTCGGATTTTCAATGGGGTTGAAGACTAGATAGTTGTAATTACTTTCTCCTCATGACTTGGCCAAGTTATTTATTTTACAAGACTTAAACTGTTAGGATAGGATATTTATTCTTATTGTATATAATTTTTTATTAGGCTTAAAGCTCTCTTATTTAAACAAAAGGCAGAGATGCTGTAGGAAGTCTTGCAGTTTGTGGTTACCCACCTACTAGGGTATGGTCGCTTTTACCATATATGCTGATGCAGAGCATACATCCACCCCTTCTTCTTTCCTCCTGGCTGATCTTTCAGATTGCTGGATTGTTGGATTCAATCTCTTTTTCTCTGTTCAAGCAGAGAATTCTGATTTGTGAGTTTACCCCTAAATAAATAGCCATCTATTTCTCAATTCTGAGATAGTGTGGGATTTCTTTAAATTGTCCATTCTACAAGTTGACTCCAGATCTGATCACATCAACAACCAAAATAACCAATCAAAAGTTGACCCCTTATCAACTTGACATCCAATCCCTATAATTGTTAGATTTCTAAGTAATAGCAATAACAAAATCAAAACAGGCAAATGTAGACTTATCCAAATCTATAAACTGTTCTATTAGATTAAAATAAGAACACAATATTCCTGAAATTAGTTATTAAAGAGAGCAAGAATATATCATTTTAAGGAACATTTACAAAAATATTTGTTCTTGTCTTAAAAAATTATACTCATCATATAGATAATATATATGATACATGTATATGTATATTTGTATGATGTATATTCATGTATATTTATGCAATCTCTATATGAATGTGTGCATGCACATTCCATGGCATGGAGATGGAGGTCAGAGAAGCTCAAGTGTTTGACCTTAACTTCTACCTCATTTATGGTAAAATTTTCCTTTTGTGTTTGTATGTCCTGGTCTCAATTCAGCTCCTGTGAACTTTCCTATCTCTACTTCCCATTTACCTCCCTGTAGGACAGCATGAATTACCCACACTTGTACTATGCATTCAAATAATATGTTTGTTCTGGTGATTTAAATTTTGATCCTTAGTCTTCTGTTGTAAGGCTTTTACCTACAGAATCATCTCTCCAGTTAGTTTCTCTACTTTTAAGACTATTTGTGATTACATTATATACACCTGGATATTTAAGCATGTTTTTTAAATCATAAAACCCTCTAAATTCATCTTCTCTACAAATTATCTTTGCACATGTTAGGTAACATATTTAAAGGCTGTAAAGACAAGGATTGGGCAGTTTTAGAAATCATTTTATATAAGGAATGCATATATATATATGCATATAACTACATGTACACCCACAAAGTAAGATCAATATCCTTCACTATTTATCTTCTATTATAAAAGTCATAAACAATTATAAACTGGGTTACTTGAGAAATAAAAAATTCAAGAAGTTTCCACCATATAACTCTTTGTATTAAAATTTTCATCAAAGTGTAATGGGTCCTAGAACTCATAAGTTAAGTTGCACTACAGGCTTAGGATGTAAAATTAAGTTTACATTTATTATTCTCTTATGGTGTGTCACAGAAACACCACTTACAATTTCACTTTAGTTTTGATAGCTTCCAAGTAACACTTAAAGTAACTTAGGTGACTTACTAGTGTCAATATGTTTAATTTTAACCCAACAATTAATAGTCAGCAGACACTTGCTCACCACATATCAGACATCACATCCACAGCACTGGTGTTGGACTGTTTGAAATCTGAACACAGATTTTCAACTGATATTTCAGTACTGACAATGAGTCATGTCTGAAATCAGCAACCCAGTGTATCCTCCAGACTGAAAACCAAACATCATTTTGCTAGTTTCACAAACAGGTATTATATCAATCAAAGGACCAAAACCCACCTAACAAAGTCAGAGGCCTCAAACCTTCACAAAAAAGTAAAAACAACTAAGGAATGCTGAGACTGAGAAAAAGCGTTCCCACTTGAAATGAGGTGATTCCTTGCTTATATTTACATGCAAAAATGTTTTCTTTTCTACCTTCTAGTACACAAGAATTTCAAGTAAATATCAAGTTCATTCCTAATAAACTGGAAAAGGTTGCCAATTACAACAGCAAATAATCAGTCCTGAAAACATATATACAAGTGACATTATATTGTCTGAGCCAGTTGTATTTAGAAATTTATATATTTATACACATATATAACAAACTTTTTTGAAAAAAAGAGACCATGAATTTAAAAGAGGCAAGGAGGTATATATTGGAGGATATATAGAGAGAATAGTGAAGGTAAAAATTATACAATTATATTGTATTCTCAAAAATATAAAGAAACAATAATAATAAGGGTGAGATAATATAACAATATTTAAATAAGGGAACAATACAGTATCTTAACTCCAGATATTTAGATCCCATTTTAAAAATACAGACATGAGCCAAATAGATTATATACTTCTTCCAGAAACCTACCTGTCTGTTACAATAGGCCCTGAGAAATGTATCTAACTGAAAGCACAATAAAACATTGTCAAAATAATAATGATGAATATGTTCAAGGATCATAAAAAGGACTTAGTAATGTGAGAACACATGCACATTCATACACACAGCTGAATGAAACAATTCAAGATATAAATACAGAATTTAAAAAAGAAATGCAATTGAAAAAGAAAAGCCAAACTGAAATCAAACTCAAAATGTAAAATTCAGGAGGTGAAACAAAAAGCCTCACCAACAAATGAATTAAGTGGAAGGGAAATTTTTGGTCTTGAAGACAACGTAGAAGAAATTGATAGCTCAATCAAAGGAAATAATGAATTAAAAAAATGTCCAGAAACAAATAATCCAAAATATCTGGAACACTATGAAGAAATAAACCTTTGAAGACTAGATCTAGAGTAAGAAGATAAAACTAATGTCAACAGCACAGACAATATTTCTTAACAAAATCATAAGGGAAATTTTCCTCTATATAAAGAAACAGATGTCCATTAAGGTGCAAGGAGCATGCATAACACTATATAGACAGAACCAGAAAAAAAAAACTCCCCTAGGCATGAAAACATAAAAAGTACAAAAAAGAGGTTATTGAAAGTTAAGTTGGAATGTTATTTCAAATAATTCAAATATTCACTTTTGACTAGAGAAGCATCATTATGGGGCCCATGATCTTGAGCCTTACTAGACCATGATATCACCTATAGCCTAGGATATACCTCATAATTTTTCTTGTTTAGTTTGTAATTTCAAAATAAAATTCGAAATGAAATCATATCCTTTAGCAGCAATAACAGTCCAATCAGGTAGAATATGTAATTATATAGATACAATTTACCTAAGTACAAATATTCCACTTAATACAACATAACCAATAAAAACTCATAATGCTCCACAATAAGGGTCACTTAAACTGTTAAAAACAGCTACTACTGAAGAGAAGTGGTGATTCAAAACTTTAGAATTATTCTGTCATTCAGCAGCTTTATAGCATATTCTCTTCACCTTTTTCCCTACTATAAGCCAATGAGAAAGGAAGGAGCGATAGTGCCTGTGAGTATCCATTTATTGATGAGACTCCTCTTACATGTTTGTTTTCCTGTAAGAAAGAAAAATAAAATGCAGTAGGGTTTTGTACTTAGGAAGATAAGGGAGATCACTAGTCATTTAACAAAACTAGTCTGATCTACTTACCTGTGTAAGTAGATCTACTTACCTGTGTAAGGCAAAAGATGACATTTGACTAATATGGCAGATCTCACCTCACAAGATTTTTTTAGTCTTTGAGATATAAGCTGGTCATTTTCTGAAGGAGGTATAAGGAATCACATAGCTGAAAATTTAATCTGCCTTAGACTCTAAATCACTAAAATAGTTCTCCAGAAACCATTAAATAAAATCAATGAGATAAAAACATCCATCAACACCTGCTTTTCTCATTATTTATTGTTTCCTCTAGATAATATTTTAGTTACCTAGATTATGAGAAACACAATAGAATAGAAACAAAAGAGAATAGAAACAAAAATAAGCCAGATTCTTAATTCAGGAATGCTCAAAGTCTATAATAAATATCACTGTCTAAGAGCTTTAACTTTTCAAATGGCTAGGTTGCACTCTAGAACAATTAAATCAGGACCTCTGGGAGGAGAGGGACAAAGAGTGTAAGTGAGGGAGAGAGGAAAAAAATGGTAATTTTAAAATGCCTCCAAAGTTGAAGGACTACATAATATTGAAAATTTATTTCTTTGAACCTTACAGCTAATTGTCTCATAGATTTTTGCCTGTGAGGCATGTATGGCTGAAAAAATCTATAAAATCAAATTTGCAGATTTTACTTTAAGTCAATGGGAAAGAACCCCAGAGTATTGTTTAAGGTGCTACAGTCCATGGTCTTTTTTTCTTACCGACTTGTATGCACAGCTGTTGAGAAAATAGCAGCCATCTACAGCATATATCTGTAGATTTACCATCCAAATTCAATCATCTAAAAGCTAGACAGGCTTCTGTATAGTAGTTTATACATAATCTGCCTTAAATGTTTCCAGAAGATAACAATTCAGAGCATAGTTTTAAAAGGACTGACTGAGTGAAGGTTAGGGAAACTTCTGTTATGACTTAAAAATTGGAAAATAAGGGAAATACTAGAAACTACTATAAAAAAGCCAAGTGTCCATCAATGGTCAAGTGAGTAATTTTCAGGAAGAATTGGAAATGTATGTCCCCTAATATACAAGGAAGCCACAAGCCTATTTTCTTAGTTTAACTTTATTTACTTGATTTAACTTTTCAATTCCAAATATTACATAAATCCCCATTGATAGATTATTTCCCAATAATTATGAGGGATATAATACTCAAAATTATATCCATGTGATATAGCCAAAATTATAATAGAAAAGAAATATTGCTGTGATGCTGACAGATATTATACTGGCAACCAGTTTCTCTCCTCTTATTATAAACCAGATCCTACAAATGAATAATCTATCCTAGTAACTAATCCAGTTTCTTCACTGGCACAAAAATTAAATCTTCAGTAATTCTCTCATCTCTCTCCCTTTTGAGTAAATATCCCCCTTGTTAAACCTCCTAAACAACTCAGGCTATTACCAAGGCTATTGGTTTATCTTGACAAACTGATGATAAGATCTTATTGTCAAATTCACTGAGCATAGAGAAATCAAGCTGGTGCCTACATAGAGTGGCCTACACATATGCACTGTGGTCTTTTGTACTGTAATGTACTTTGCAAGCTACCAAAGGAGCAAAGTAAACACCTATCCAGCTACAAACTCTTCAATCTATAATGGTAACCTTCTTGTAAAATATGCCAGCATCAAAAAAGGATAAAAGTTTATAATCAACCAATATCTGATTGGATTTAAAGACTACTCCATGAGTTGGAATTGATACCTGACACTGCTCAGTTGGCCAAGAATCTGAGACTAGATAGGTCAAGGAACTAGAAGAAAACCCAAATTATACTGTTCTGTTTAAAGAACATAGCAGTATGGCACGGACCGGGGAGCCACTCAGACCGTGGGAGAATCAGGGCGAAGGCTCAGAAGATTTCAGGAATCGGCGAGGGAAATGACAGACAGACACATTCAATGTGGTTGAATATGCTGCTGTAACTTTACTTTTTTCAGTGTAAGATTTATATTCTTTTACAATCAAAAACTTGGCAAAAACATACATCATCAGACCATTAAAAAAAAAGAACAGCATAAAACAGTTTACAAAGAGAATCTTTGAAAATGCTTTGACTTGGGTACAGGACTTTTGTTCAGTTTGTATAAGGCAGCTGGCTGGGCTAAGTGACCTTGTGTTCAGAATATCTTGGAGTGTGAGAGGAGAAGGCCACTATCTTCCTGGGAAAACTTTCTGCTAGGAAATTTTTAAAGACATGATCTCAAACTTGTCTGAAACTCATCTCATACCATTAATCTCAACTCTCCTCCCTCCCCGACTCTCAGGGTCAGATGTTGTAATCAGCCTAGGTTTTTTCTGGCCATAAGGAAGGCTTCATAGGCCTCCTGTTAAACTGCACGTATCCTTCAGGCAAATGTCTAGTGGGGGTTGCTGCAGCTGTTTTCCTACAGAAGGCTTCTAAGGTTTCTCCTGATAAGAGCAACTCCGTTTGCTCCACATCATTAAGGAATTATTTTAACGATGACCTCCCAATTTCCAGAACTAGCTATTTCCTTAAAGGCTTAATGAATAGTGGGGCAGAGCTCAAAAATGTCCTCAGCAGTCTTGTTTGTATCCGCAACTGCCTGGAATAGTCTGATCTGTTGGCAATATGCAAGAATCACAAAGACAAGAAAAAGACAGCCATATTGGCGCCAAGGACAGTGAGGTCGAGTCAGTGCAGGTAGCAACTTCAGGTGGCATCATGACCACAACTGATTGCCAAGGGACAGTCTGGGGCAATAACTCCGTGAAGCATAAGCCTCAATCCTACCCCAACAGTCCGTCCAGTCAGCATTTCTGCTACACTGGCGTGACAGCCGTGGATGTAGCAGCAGGAAAATGACTTTTCACACTATTCTGCTATAGTCATAAGCTGGTGAATTGCTCAGCTATCATCAGAGTATCTTTCTACTTCAATACATGGGGAACAATCACAAAGACCCACTGGACAATATGAAGAGAGTAGAAGACCATTAAATACTCAGTCATAAATTGGATGTCTCCATTAAATCTTGTCTTTCTTCAAGGATCAGAGAACTCTGTGGAAGAGGAGACAAAAAGATTCTAAAAGCCAGAGTGCTTGGAAAGCACCAAGGAAGAAAGGCCTTCTAAACACAATAGGACTGATATACACATAAGTTCACAGAGGTTGTATGAAATATGCATCGGGCCTTCTGGTCTGGGAGAGGTGGAATTCCTTGCTAAAGGGAAAAATGGACACAACTCTAATTCAAAAGTAATTGATAGCCATTCACAAAGGAATAAAATGTTTTCTCTAATGGAGTCTTATTGGTTATATAAACCAATTTCTATAAAAAAAATCAAGGGCAAGCCCCATGTTCAACCAAAATAAATCCAATGGCTTTCTAACATTTTTGTTTGTTTTTTTAGTTTCATAATTTTTTGAGTTTTTGTTTTTTACCCTATAAGTCTTCTCCTTATATATCATGGTTTTCAGTTTTGTCTCTTTTTAAGATTCTGTGAGTACTAATGTGTGTGTGTGTGTGTGTGTATGTGTGTGTGTGTGTGTGTGTCTGTGTATGCATCTAAATATATATTGCTTTTTTCTTTTTTGTGGGATTCAGTTTTTGTGTTGTCCTATTCTGGTCTGCTTGTGTTCATTGTTTATCTTATTTTGTTTCATTTTACTGTTTTATTTTACATGCCTATTTTTTTCTAAGGCAAAAGGAAGGATGTTGGCTTATATAGAAAGGGTATCTTGGAGCAGTTGGGGTCAGAAACTGTAATCAGAATATATTGTAAAAGAATCTATTTTCAATTAAAAATAGAAAATGCTATTCCACTTTACTGAATCATCCTTATATTATAGCAATGCTTTATGACATTTTGCTTGTGTTTAACAAATAAAACTTGCCTGAAGATCAGAGTGCATACCTAAGCCACTAGAGTCCAGAGAGTGTTGGCACACACCTTTAATCCCAGGCCTCAGGGATTATATAGATCTTAGTTTAAAACCACACTGAGCTACACAAAATTGATCCAGTCTAAAGAAGAATCAGAGCTCAAACAAAAGGTGATTCCAGCACTTGAGATTACATGTCTTTAATTCCAGCAGTAGGAAGGTGATGTGGGATTCCCCTCTGTATGCTGTGAATATGTTTTATTACCATTGCTTAATAAACAAACTGTTTTGGGCCTATGGCAGGGCAGAAAAGAGCAAGACAGCAATTTCAAGCAGAGATGGAAGAGAAAAGAAGGTGAAGTCAGGGAGATTCCAGATCCTTACCAAGAAGCCACATCCTCATGCGGAAGCACAGATTAATAGAAATGGGTTAATTTAAGATAAAAGAATTAGCCAAGAATATGCCTAAGGTATTGAACAAGCAGTGTTGTAGTTAATATAGTTTCTGTGTAATTATTTGGGTCTGAGTGGTGAGGAAATGAACGAGTAGACTTTGACTACAAAATGGCACACCAACAAGGGGTAACAACATTCACATAAAACCTGAGAGAGCTTGTGATGGAATTATAGACACAAAAGAACAGACGTATGTAGTGGGGGCTCCTTCCTCTCCTTCAGCCAATAGATTTTAAGATACCAGCCCACTTTGGCATGGTCTCTTTTGCTTTAAAAAGCAGCAGTAGCTGTGCCCTCTCTCTCATGCTTCTGGCTTCTGGCTGTTAAACTTTGTTCCTGATCATGCAGAGGGCTGTTGTCTGGGATGCTGATCTGTAAGTTTTTCCCCTTAAATAAATAACCCTTTTATTAATCATAATTCCAAACTGGTGTGGGATTATTTTATGGCTTACACCTTCAAAGGTAATCATGGTTTTTGATAGCAACAATTTTTGGGTGGGCTGTGTTTGTTAGAAGCAAGCAGAGTCATGACTCTTTTAAGAGAATGCTTCCTGAATCATCAGTAGCAATAAAAATTGTGTATCTCTCTTAGGAATGTTTCCTGGTTTATGCTAGTTACATGAACAGTTCAAGCTTTTTCAGAAATCCAAGCACTTGAATGGGGTTTGTAGGCAACATGCGGCAAGTTACTTGGTGACAGAATGGGCTAGCTGATTCCCAGAGTTGAGGTAATGGGATGGGCTCCTACACAGTGGTCCCAGAGCTGGCAGTAAAGGTACCTCTGCTGTATTGAAAAGCTGACAGAGGTAGAGTCAGTATCCAGGGCCACTGCTACCATACTGCTTACCATTTTATAATGCTTTGCAGCAGAAAATGATTTCAGATATGTATACAGTAGGACATATTCAAACATAAAAGACCCCTAAATGAGGCACAGTGTGTTTAAAAATGTATATAGGTTTGGGAGAGAAAAGAAAAACAGTATATAAAATTTAAAAAAAGAAGTAAATCATTTTTAAAAAATAAAGCAAAGTTTTTAAAGAGACAATAAAAGCAATATAAAAGAGTACAGCATCATAGATTAAAAGAGTAAAGAAAAATAAATCATGTAAAGAAAGAATCTAGACACAGAGTCTAGATTATGTATATTATTGTGATTTCTTTAAAATTTTCAACTGCAGAGAGACATTTGATTCTGAATGCTGCTAAGCTAAACTAATGTATATATTTTAAAGATATCTTGACTTCAGTAGTAAATAGAATAACACCAAATTAAAACAAATAATAATTTAATCTCTGACTTTTGAAAATGCTAACTCTCAATGCAACTGAATAATTAGGCCATTAAAGACAAGATGAGCACCTTTGAAAAATTAATGAAGACACAGTCAATATTGAATTTCATGATTGCTGATGCTTGAATAGAAGAGTTTATTTTCAGAGGTTTGAAGAAAAATTGAAATGTCAAGTATTTTTATTGTGGCAAATAATGTCACCTTAAAAGAGATTATAAACAGGGTATTCCTAGAAACAATGTCTTTTTTTTCTAAGAATAGTCCAAACAAAACAGCCCTTCCTTCTAGATTATATAGAAGGTGTGGCAAAGACAGGCATTGGATTAAAAAATGTGGGTCAACAAAGAATATTCAAGGTAAACTATGCCATCAGAAAACTCCTTGAGGGGCCTCTCACAGGGCCCCCTACCAAATCTGGTTTAGTTGTTTCCTGTCATTGTGGAGAAAACTGCTTCCCAGATTAATTAAAGAACCTCATGCCTATTGTAAGATACTGTTCTAGATTAAAGAACAACTATAGAAGACAGAACAAAAATTTCAGAAAAAACCATCAAGTGAATATTTTGTCTAGGTTCTATAAATTAACAAAGACCAAAATTAAAAACACAAATAAATGGCATCATTGAAGGTGGATATATAAAAATAATTGCAACAGAATCTTGTCATCCAAATTGACTTCTTCAGGAGGTTAATGTTCAGGTTTTAGGGATAAGAACTTTATCTTGGGTAAAACAGAACATGAGATGGGTCGAAAGTATAGGTCAGAAAGGACAAAGAGAAAAATTAAAGCTGTATATGTCTAACATAGCAATGGATTTGTAGGGATGTGATTTGTTACAGCAATGAAATACTCAGATTAATATTCCTCCAATCTCAGAAGCAAACCACACATTAACATATTTTTCTGGGGATAATATTAGAAGACATTATACAGAACATTCACTGACCATTCAAGTTGTAAAAGGACAGAGAACAACAGCTGCTGATCTTTCAAAAGCACTAACAGCCCTAACTTTAAAATGACTGACAGAGAATCCTGTATGGGTTGAAAAGTCATCTTTAAAAATAGATAAATTTTAGGTTTTAAAACAGTTGGGACAGAAACCACTAGATATTCAGCAAATTCTCCTTTATTTGCTGTTAAAATGATGTCTGGAAAATGGAGATATAAAATCAAATAATTATATTACATCAACATTTCACATCAAATCCTTCACAATACCTTTTTTAGCAATTCTCAGAGTCAAATGTCTTTTTCAGTCCCAAACACAAAAGACAACATCCACATTTTATCTGTTTGAGCTATATACCTTCTCTCTTTTGGAGGCATTCAATTCACCCTCTGATGATGGGGAAACTATCAACCAATAACATCTAGTTAGTGTATGACTTCCTGGAGCCCAGGTAGAAAAACCAGGAGATCAAGGTGTGCTCTCTCTCTGCATGGTGCCCACCAGACCAATTGGTTTTTGGACCTCCCACTCTTGTAGTGTGAGTTTCCCCTTTTCAACTATTAAAATATAACTGTTCTTCTTGAGCTGGTCTGGTTATTTATCGTACTGACCTAATTCGTCAACACTTGGCACCCAACGTGGGGCTTTTAGAGCCCTTTATAACTCTGGCCAGTTGGGGCCATGCCGCATTCATTTGGGCATAGATAGCCGCGTCTCAGGGCACTCCCTGTTCTGCACCCTGCTGTTATGCACTTCGGCTTCCCTCCAACCTGCATGCTTGTATCTAGCCCAGATCCCCTCCCTCCACTGCGGGCCACTTCCCAGATCCTCCTCTGCCACCCCACAACAACAACTTCACCTGGTTAATATGACATCATGAGGCTGATAGCACTACTATGAGACCTGTTTTGGGTACCATCTGCACAAGATGGTTCCAATTTGGTTAGATGAAATGGTGCACATCTTTTACAACATTCTGGCCAGACCTCTACAAAATACTCAGAGACTATTTGCAATTTTACCAGACCAAATATTAATCTTGGAATTTAACCATCATCTACTTTCACAGGATTCCCGAGTAAGACTTTTGCCATTAAGATAGCTGGTAGCAATTTTAGAGGAAAATGTCCTATCTCCTATCTCCTAGCAAAGTTTGCCCTCAGGCTCAGGGACATCATTTATGGGTTGACTATAATTGGTATATGGTTGAGGAATAGGGGAGAAATTTTTTAGGCTTGGGGATCTTCTTTTAAATAAATGGGGAGAATAATTGGATGATGGGATAATAGACTGGTATTTGTGAGTTATTGTTTTTAGACAATTATATTAGTATAGATTCTTGTATATTGATACAAAATTAAATTTATTGAATATTGTATGCATGTATGCTTCTACCTCTGTTTAAAACATTGTTTATGTATTGACATATATATATATATCATATTACAGTATACATTACTACGTCTGATCAAGATACTTCTACATTGTTTACATTTGAAGGTCATTGTTCTCATTTATTGCAGAGTTGTTTATTGTCTTAGTCTTTAAGTTATCTAGGTATTGAGAATTACAGATCAATAGTCATCAATGTTTGTCATAGTTGTATTTAGGCTAATCAGGTTCTTTAGATATATAGAGATTATATTCAGTATAGATAGATAACTTTCAACCTCTTCAACTAGATGTAGAAAATGGCCTTTAATCTAACTTAGAATTCTGTGGTAGTGAGACACAATCACTCCAGGCAACACTGATTGATTCCAGAGAGAATGTTGTGCACCAAAGACACTCCACCTGGAGCCTTTCTTTTTGGAAGAATTGGCCTTTGGGCAAAGAAATGTCCATACCTCAACCACTGACAGAGATACAGAATATCCGTAAATGGATAAAACAGGACTACCATATCCTGTCAAGACAGGGTAAGATAGTTTTGAATAGTTTCTTGCCTTTAAAAATGGTATATCAATTATGTTAGGCCTTAGTCAAAGTTGGTTGCTTCAACATTATAAATGAGACTTTGGGTGATTGTACAGGTAGTCAGTTGTCTCTGTCATTTGGTGCACAATTTGAAAGTTTCTCGATTTCACTTCTTGTTTACTAAAGCAATATTGCTTCCCTTCTCATATATTTGATGGAGTTGAAGATTAGATAACTGTAGTTACCTTCCTTATGATTTAGCCCAGCTTAATTTAAATACATTATTTAGACTCCTTGAAATAGAATGTTTAGTAAAACTTTTGTTATGTGTTCCTTGCTTAATATTGTTTACTGTTTGTAATTTTATATTTGGTATTTGTTCCTATTGTATATAGTTGTATTGGGTTTAGACAAAAGGGCAAGATAATGGGGAAACTATCAACCAATCACATCTAGTTAGGGTGTGGCTACCTGGAGCCTAGGTAGAAGAACCAGGAGATTCAGGTATGTTCTCTCTCTGCATGGTGCCTACTAGACCAATTGGTTTTCGGACCTCCTACTCTTGTAGCGTTAGTTTCCCCTTTTCAACTTTTAAAATATAACTGTTCTTCTTGAGCTGGTCTGGTTATTTATCATACTGACCTAATTTGTCAACACTCCCACCTCCTCTTTATCCAGACGGTGTCCCTCAGAGCATCTCTGGGGATGAAAACTCATACTCTTTTCTCTTTTAACCTTACTCTTTTTTTCTTTTATTCTTTTTGTACTCTTTTTACTCTTTTTTGTACTCTTTTTTATTCTTTTCCTTTTTGAGTTTTTTCACTTCACCTTCCTGCCTCCTGTTTAAAAAGGCATCCAACAGAGTGTCGCTGGGTATGGAAAAACACATTCCACTCCCCAATTCACCTTCACCATTCCCAAGGGCAACCTCTCAGAGTTCTTTACTTCCAGATCTCAGTGGAACCTCCACTGTGGTGCACCATGCCCCTCTGTGCTCTATGTACTGCCTTACACTTCAGGAACTGGGCAAGGGAATAGAAATTGAAACACACAAAGACACATAGACAGAGACACAGAGACAGGGGTCATCCTTGAAACAGGAATGCCCCAAGAATGCTCCCTTTATTGTGTCGAGGAGCATCTTATATAGGGATAGCCATGCCTCAACCAAATGCACCAGAAACCATTATTTTGCCATTGGGAACTCTTGAAGGTCTCATGCTCAGAGATGCTGTAGGCACTCAGATTAGGGGAAAACAATTTGTTTACAAGAAATTCAGGATCAGGGGTTCACAGCTCCCAACAATGGTTTACCTACTGAGACAGTGTGCCTGAGCTAATGGGAGCTCACCAACTCCAGTTGGACTGGGAATGAAGGAGCATGGGATCAAACTGGACCCTCTCAATGTGGTTGACAATTGGGGCAGACTCAGGAGCCAATGATAATGGTACGGGAATTTGTCTCTACTGGAAGTACTGGCTTCTTAGGATCCTATTCTATTTGGATGCATACCTTCCTAAGTCTGGATGTTGTGAGGGAGGGCCTTGGACATTCCACAAGGTAGGGTGCCTTGCCTTCTCTGAGGACTGGAGAAGGTAGGTGGAGGGTGTGGGAGGGAGCGGAAGGGAAGTGGGAGAAGGAGAGGAAGTGGGAATTTTGATTGGTATTATTTTTAAAGTAATAAAAAATACTAAGCTGACAAACACCACCAAAAATCAGTTTTGGACTACAAACTGCTTAGACCAATTTCAAGGTGGCTAAGTGAGATGATCCAGCTTCACAGACTACTCTAGCTAGTACTTTAGGCAGCCCTACACTTTCCCATTATGCAGAGACTAAACAACAAATGATACAGTTACTTCACCTGGGACTTGACAATTAACCCAAATTTTCCTTTTCAGGATCTCCTAGAGATGTTGTTGCCCCAGACAGCATAAAGTAAATTTAATAACACAATCCCCATAGTCCCAAGAGCTAGCATGAGTGAGATTTTTAATGTTTAGTACATTTGAGTTTAATTTTAAATTTAAAACATTTAAAGACAACTTTAGAGTTGCAGGGATAATTAATATATGGAGTTTGATACAGTTGTATAGGAGTCAAGGAAGCATTCATTCATCTTTATCCCTTTCCTCATCCCCCCTCTCTCTCTCAAGGGAGTGTGGAACTTATAAAAAATAAATGCTGTAGAGAAACATCCCTTCTATTAGCTTTGTTAGCTTTCAGGTATAACACCATGAAGGAACCAAACAGGTACTTGCTAGATTTCTAAAAACTTTTAGAGCACAGGGGTGGGTGGATTTTAATCTTTAGGTTTATGGATATTTGCCTTTGGTTAGGAGGATCGGTTATAAGTTTTTATTGGTACTGGTCAGAAAAAATGCTGAAAGAAGGAGATTAGATTCAGGGTTCTTATTTTGAAAAGTAAAAAGTGGGTTACATATGTGATAGGTATATTATTTAATATACTCTGAGGAAAAAAAAAGGATAAGGATATGAGAAGATGAAAAGGTAGATTATTGAATCTACTTTTAAAAAGCAAGTACTAATTTTAAATATTTTACATTTGATTGGATTTTTGTACAATGTATACAATTTTTGTATATTGAAACAAAGTTGAGACTATTTTTGTTAGAACATACTGTACATACATTTCTACTCTTTTTCAAGGTATTGTACTTATACAGCTTATTTAAAAATGTATTGCAAATTTCTACTCTTTGAAAGTTATTATTACCAACTATTTAGGATATTAAGAAAAACAGGTTAGTAATTAGATATCTATTACAATCAAATTTGTAGTCATATTAGGTATGTTTACAAGGTCATAGAGAGATATATTTTAGATAGTCAGATTGTCTTCAAATATTTTCACGTTCTTTTTTTTAACAATGAGACATGTCTATTCCTGGTAGCATCAATCTACTACAGAGAAGATAACAGGCATTGAAGAAACTCCACACAGAGTTTACTTTCTTTGTGACAAAAGTAAACTATTGTACACAAAAGTGTCTTGTCTCAATTATTGATGGTATGCTGTCCAAATTGGACAAGCACAGTACAAATGAAAGTGATTATTAAAAAATGCAAAGACAAGAAAGGACAGTTTTTCATAAACCCTGTTTCATGAAAATGTCTGTAGAATATTCTAGTCTTATAGGCTGAAGATGGATGCCCCAATACTGCAGAGGAACTTTGGGTAACTGTCCAAGAAGTGAGCTGTTTTAGTCATTTCTCACATTTTTTTTTAAATTGCTTACTTGCACTTCCTGTTTATTCAGTTAATAAAATTACCTTCTTGGGTCTTTGAGGGAGTTAAAGACTATATAGTTATAGTCTTCCTTATTTACCAGACTCAGAAAAGAAATTCACTTAAGAAATGTAAGTTGTATAAGTTTGAGGGACATAAAAAGATAATTTTTAGTTGGTAATGAAAGTTTGAAGAGAAATGAATTAGGTACAACACTTTGGACTCACCAAGATAGGATAGATAATGGAGTATTTTCTCTGAAATTGTCAATTGCAAATGTACTAGATATTATTGATATATTTATTGCCTGTATATAGTTATTGTACTGATAGTATATATTTTTTAATATTAGCTATAGTTTTTCTATTGTTATTTTAGTCAAAAGGAGAAATGTGGTGATATTTTGTTTGTGTTTTAGCAAACAAAACTTGACAGAAGTTTAGAGTGTAGGTCTAGGTCACTAGAGGCCATATAGTGGTGGCACACACCTTTAGTCCCAGGACTAAAGGGACAGACAGATCTCAGTTAGTTCAAGCCCACCATGGGCTATACAAAATTGACCCAGGGTAAAAGAGAAACAGAGCTCTCACAAAAGGTGATATCAGCATTTAGGATTACACATCTGTAATCTCAGCATTGGGGAGATGGAGATAGGAGTGATATGGCTGGACAGAGAGAGGGCTATAAGATGGGAAGAGATTGAAGATCATTGCAGTGTGAGGAACAGTGAAGTCTGAGGCAATGAGTATAAAGGAGTATGAGGATGCAGTCTGAGGACAGAATTGTTCCTTTGGTCTAAGTATTGGTAGAGGTAAGAACTCTCTCGTAGCTAGCTGTTCTGCTTCCCTAATATTCAGGATTAACCCCTACATCTGACACTGGGTTTTAATTAATGAGAATAATGAGAATTTGTGCTACAACATACTGATCTATATTTTCCAAATAAACAAATTAAATATGAACTGCAGTTTGTAATTTGTTCATTTTCAACTTTGCTTCTCTTACTTTGAAATTATGTTGTCAGATACACACAGAAAAAAATTTATTGCTGCATCTTTGTAATGAATTGGTGTTTTATTATGAAATGTGTCATTGTAAGAGATACATAATTTTCTTTGCATTTTCAATATTCAGAAAAGAATATAGCTTACTAATGACCACTTCTTGTATTAATACTACTGAAAGACTCCCCTGGGGCGTCTTCCCTCGGGAGAGGCCCCTGCGCCCCAAAGATCAGTCGAAAACACGCAGCCGGATGCAAACTGCAAGAGGTTTATTGGAGATACACAGGCACCTGTGGGCGGCAAAGTCTCTCGGAGGATTTGCGCGCCTGCAGGTTGGGGATGAGGGGTTTTTATAGGGGAGCAAAAGCACGGGTACAGAAGCAGAAAAGCTTTCATTTCATTGGTCAGTTCAAATAAGGCTAAGCTGAGTGGCACATTCCTGACCTTTTACCTAAATACCAAGGAGGGGGTTGTCCAGACCCACCTGGATACCAAAGAGGGGGTTGTCCTACCTGTTTTTCTTATCTCTTCCTGCCTTCCTAGCTTGGCTGGCGACTAGATGTCTGATCGCACAGCCCCTAACTCGTGACGAGCCTCGCTTTCTACGTGACTCAGGCCTCGCAATCTTCTCTTTCTTTGTTCCTATGACCAATCCATAAATCTCCTGTCTCACAGCCAGATAAGGCTGTCTTTGCTCAGGTGTCTTTGCTCAGCATCCCGGCCTTTAATGAAGCTTGCTATCTGAAAACCTTTGCAGAGCATTATAACTGTGGTTAAAGTTAAAACCACAGTTTTAACTGTGACCCCAATGAAGTTGGGGTCCTTCATTCCCCCATTTTTTCTAGTGCCTAGTTCTAATCATAGAACTAGATTTCAGTATCTTCTTGACCTTAAAGCACTGTATTGGGGGTGTAACATCAAAATCTGAACAGCACTTGTTCTTTTTCTAATAAAGGTAACATCAGTAGCAGAAGCAAAATTAGGAGTGGTCCCATAAGGGAGGATATCAAAGTAGTCATCCAGGGAGATCTATTCGCATAATCCTCCATCCTTTAAGAATAACAAATCTAAACCCCTTCTGTAAGACCATTTTGAGAGGGAAGTCAATGACTCTTCGAGTTTGGAACCAGATTGTTCTAAAGCCCTCAAATCTTAATACATTGAAGTACTGAGGGGCCTGTATTAGGGCAGCAGTACCTGCCCCAACATCGGCAGCTTCTCTAAGGCCCAGGATTACTGCTAGTGTCAGAGAAATGGGTTCTCTATCAAATTCATACCAGTTGTGCAAACACACAGTAATCTTTGGTATCATCAAAAATTAACATTGACATGCAAGGCATCAAACCTGTACTATAAACCCATCATCTATCTAAACCAGGAACCAAGTACCAGGTGTCAGGAGTCTTAGGGCCCTTAGAGTCTCATTACATAACCTCAGTAAGAGTCCGTCTATGATTAATCCCCTAAACCCAAGTCTTTTGACTGGTAGCGTTGTCAAAAGCCTCGGATACTGTAGTTTGGGTAGTTCAGGAGCTCGCTTCATGTGGGAGGTGTGGATCCAGGCAGAGACGCGTACTTCTTTCAGTGGTTTTCAGATCTGGTGTCTCTCCATTTCAAGGGCCTTTAGACAGGGAAAATAAAGGTCTAGAAAGAATAACATCAGGATTACACATTTTATCCAACTCAGTGAGCAGTGGTAGTTCTCCACATAGGATCTCATAGGGGATGAGTTTAAATCGCCCCTGGGGTATTCCAAACCTGGAACAGGGCAAAAGGGAAGGAGGGCTGTCCAGTCATTTCCGCAGGTCTCTTTTAGAATTCTATTTATCCTTTCTATCTGTCCTGACTCTGGGGTCGGTAAGCACAATGTAATTTCCAATAGATCCCCAATTGGGCGGCCAGTCCCTGACTTACCTGGGCAACAAATGCAGGTCCATTATCAGATCCAATTACCTTGGGTATCCCAAACCTTGGGAAGATTTCTTCTTTGATCTTCTTAGCCACCGCATTGGCTGTCTCAGTCCTGGTAGGAAAAGCTTCTACCCAGCCTGAAAAGGTATCTATAAAAACTAATAAGTACTTGTTGCCATATCTGGCTGGCTTAATTTCTGCAAAATATACTTTCCAATAGGCTCCAGGCCAATCGCCCCTGAGCCTCTTCCCAGGAGCATATATGGAGTGTCCTGCATTAATCATAGCACAGTCCTTGCAGTTTTTGACTACTTCTTCTGCCAAGACAGAGAGTCTGTCGTCTGATTTTCTTTCAGCCACAGCATCTCAAGCTTTTTGGTGTCTTGGACAAGTATATGTCTTTTCCTGCAGATGTTAACAGTCCTCTTCGTCTGTATATTGCTCCATGAATATGAGCAGTGGCAAAAGCATACCTGCTGCCAGTGTAGATGCTGAGACTTCTCCCTCTGTCATTCGTATCCAAGCAGCAAGTCCGGCTTTTTGTGCCAACGTCCTTCAGGGAGGCTATGCCCAGGCCATTTGCTTCCCATCCACCACTGCTGTCCCCGCCTTCCGCTTACCTTCGATCATGAAACAGCTGTCATCCGTACACCAGCTCGGACTTTCAGGCCACGGCTGATCCTTCAGATCATTTCTGGTGCCAGCTTCTCAGTGCATTGATGAGTAGACGAGATGTCATCAGTCTCAGGCAGTAGGGTAGCGGGATGGAGGACAGCAGGGGGAGCGAAGGTCACTGGTTCAGTCAACAAAAGGCTTTAATCATCTCCAGCCTGGTTTGAGTAAACCCGGTTGGGCCTTCAGCTTTGTTAGCAAGTCTCTTTCTAATAGAGATAGGACGCTCGGGGATAGCCAGGAAGGAATGAGTCACTTGTCCTCTCCCCAAATCTACAGTTCGTAAGGTGGTCCACAGATATTGTTTCTGTCCAGTTGCTCCAATTACTATAGTCTTTCTATTCTTTAGCTTTCCCAATGGTTGTCATAGCACAGAGTGCTCAGCCCCTATGTTCATTAGAAAATCCATAAGGGTCCCCTCCATAGTCAGGGTTACCCTAGGCGCAGGGGAGGGTGTCTGAGCCCAGTCCCCTCCAATCATCTTCTTCTAGGGCCAGTACCTTAGAGTCCCTTCCTTTCTTCTTTGCAATAAGCACATCGTCCTTTGTCCAAGGGGTGCCTGTCCATGTTCATCTTTGATCTTCTGTTGCCCAGGTTCCCTATCTGTCTAGTTCCTATCTTTCCTTTCTCTCCTACCACTGCGGCCAAAATTCCCTTTTGTCTATGATCCCTCCAGTCCTCTTTCTTCTGCCTCCATCTCTCTCTCTCTTTCTCAGTTTTTCGCTTATGAAACATTTTCTCTGCCTCCTTAATTAAATCCTGTAACTCTTTTTAACCATAATATCTGATGCTGACTGTCCTATAAAGGCCATAGGTACCATTGACCTCCTTCTGCCATGACAACCTCTGAGGGTCAATGGGGAGTATAATGCCTGTAAGCCTCCTTTAAATGCTCAAGAAACATAGATGGCAGAGCCCTGCGGTGATGGACTGTCAGCTGCTCCCCACCTGCTTTAAGTTATACATGGGGACCTAGATAAGGCCCATCTGTTTATATATTTTTTTAACCAAAATTTTTCCTTGCTTTTAGACAACATAGCAAAAATTTCTCTTGCTTTTAGACAACATAAAAACTCTTACCAAAGTCTTTCTTGTGGTTTTTCTCAGTGGGGATATATGGCTATGTTTTAAACTAGAACAGCATACAAGAACAGCATATAAAATCCTATACCAGTGTGAAACATTTGAGATCAGCGATAGGCTCTTTTTTTAAAAAAAATAAAACATTAACCAATGATAATTTTTAAACAAGAACAGCACATACCAGTACGAAACATTTGAGACCAGCAATTTTTTTTAACATTAACCGACAATAATTTGTAACCAGCCCCTATAAATGATGACAGATATTTATAATAGTTATAACCCATAGGATCTGAAAGAGCTCTTTAAGGCTGAGAGCCTAACTTGGGGTGAGGATACACATTTCAAGGCTGTCAAGGCCTGTGCCATAAAGACCTTGTCCCTCCTCATTTGAGCTGGCATGTAGCACACCAATCAAAGACATACAGCACTTCCACCTAGACACAGCATGCCAAGAATATCTCTGTTCCCACCCATTCCTAAGGAAGGAAAAGGCAAAATAGAGTAAGAGATAAGAGGTTGAAGGTCATCTCTGCTGCCTCCATATGAATCTTCCAAAGCAGGACATTCAGCATCTACTGGGTCATCTTTTTTTTTTTTTTCCTCTTGTCAGTCTTGCTGGCACCCAAATGTATGTCAGCATTCCTAGAAAAACATAAACAAAACTCTCCTCCCAAATTAATATTTAAGAGTATTAAAAATCTCAGTGTAAAAATTCAGCACAATCAGTACTGGAAGTAGGCTGGTTTTGAACTTAGAGACCTATAAGTCTCTGTTTCAAAGAGCAAATCTTGTTTGCCCGTGCCATAAAAGCAGGCCTTAGAATTAAACCGTTTTAAATCTGGCACAGATGAGATTATTGCTCTAAAAATATGAGAAAACCGCTTTCCTGTTCCCAGCCTGGAGTCCTAAGATAACACAGTCACTGGGAATCGAACTTACAACCTCTGGAAGGGAAGGCAGTGCTCTTAACCTCTGAGCCATCTCTTCAGCTCTGCTATTCAGATGAAAAAAAGCCTCTAAGTCTAGCATTGTTTATCTTATCTTATCCGTTGCCTGAGGATAAGTCCGCCTCTGTTACCTAGGATACGGGTAACCAGCAGCAGAAGGCGGCGGCTTCGACAGCTCCGCCTCTGAGGCACGGCCCACTGTGGCGCGCTCAAACAAAGGCATGGCCCCGCCCGGGCCTTGCTCGTTTCCGCCAGCGATCTGTGCACCCTGAATGAGCCCGCCCATGTTGCTATGGAAACGCGGCTTTCCGCACAGCCCGTGCTCAGGTGCAGAAAAGGTCCTCCGAAAACCGCAACCCTGCCAGAAGGCCGGGACACATAGCCTCTGATGTCAGTCACTTTAGCCCGCCCAAGCCGCCACAGCGACCTGGCTTTCTGTAGACGCCTCTGCGGACTCCAGCAAATTCCCGCCAGCATCTGGTTAGCATGGCCACGCCTCCCGGACGAGCCAGCACTCTCCGGTGCTGTTCTGCACCTCCCTCCCGAGCAGCCGGGACCATAGGCGTGCGCCACCGCGCCTGGCCCAACTCCATGTCAGTTAGCCACTGCAACGGTTGCCCAGTATTTCAAACATACATATGAGAGCCAGGCATAGAGCTCTCCCATCAAAATTAGGCGAGAATCACCTCAAAAACTCTGTGGCTCTTTAAGAACAGGGAAGGCAGTTGTCAGAGGGGACGGAAGCCGCGGTTTCCCGTACCCCATCGTCCTCATAGACCCGCCTTCAGTTACCTCATTTTTTCCTGCTGTTTTTTCAAATTCCTCCTGCGCTGAACTTAAGGGATTTTTCTTCCCCGTTGCTTTTTGTACCTTCTTCCAGATACCTTAACTTTGATTCTTTAAACAAACAGACAAACCATATGCTGCACAATAGAACAGACTGACAATCAAACACACTGCTCAAACGGAGGCTATTACAAAGAGGCTCCGGACACCTCGGCCCCCCAAACGAACCTCGTACCTCGGACAAAAGTCCGACTCTGGTCGTGGGTTCAGACAAATGAACCTCATACCTCAGACAAAAGTCCAACTCTGGTCGTGGGTTCAGACAAATGAGCCCGAAAATTCGAGCTCCCAAATTCCCGCGGGACGTCTCCCGGGGTGCGGGGGGGAAAGTCTGAGCTCGTCAGCTCCTCTCCAAGGCCCGCCAAATACAAATCGACCCAGCTGAATCGTACAAATTCAAATTCGCAGCGCAACAATCAGACGCAAACGACGCAGGACATACAACATAGAACATAAAACATAGAACATAGAATTCTGGCCAGCTCACCTCACCTCCCAGCAGTGATTCGGCGGTCTCTGGGATAGGGGCCTCAACTTCCCGGCCAATGCACCAAATGAAAGACTCCCCTGGGGCGTCTTCCCTCGGGAGAGGCCCCTGCGCCCCAAAGATCAGTCGAAAACACGCAGCCGGATGCAAACTGCAAGAGGTTTATTGGAGATACACAGGCACCTGTGGGCGGCAAAGTCTCTCGGAGGATTTGCGCGCCTGCAGGTTGGGGATGAGGGGTTTTTATAGGGGAGCAAAAGCACGGGTACAGAAGCAGAAAAGCTTTCATTTCATTGGTCAGTTCAAATAAGGCTAAGCTGAGTGGCACATTCCTGACCTTTTACCTAAATACCAAGGAGGGGGTTGTCCAGACCCACCTGGATACCAAAGAGGGGGTTGTCCTACCTGTTTTTCTTATCTCTTCCTGCCTTCCTAGCTTGGCTGGCGACTAGATGTCTGATCGCACAGCCCCTAACTCGTGACGAGCCTCGCTTTCTACGTGACTCAGGCCTCGCAATCTTCTCTTTCTTTGTTCCTATGACCAATCCATAAATCTCCTGTCTCACAGCCAGATAAGGCTGTCTTTGCTCAGGTGTCTTTGCTCAGCATCCCGGCCTTTAATGAAGCTTGCTATCTGAAAACCTTTGCAGAGCATTATAACTGTGGTTAAAGTTAAAACCACAGTTTTAACTGTGACCCCAATGAAGTTGGGGTCCTTCACTACATTCTGTCTTCTTATTTTCAATTTGTATATCTTATAATTTAAAATAGTTTTGCCTACACTGCATATCTGAAAGGATCCCTTCTTTTAATAGTTACACCATTTCTGTCTTATATAGGAGTTAGAGTATGTATTAATCCATTTTCAATATATTATTGCTATTTTAAGTTTTAAGTCTTTCATTCTGATTTTTGGCTTTATGCATCTACCATATCATATTCCAGCTCTTACCTTTTAAGTGAATCATATGTTCTTAACATACTGTGTTGTCTTTTGTTATCTTTTACCTAACATCCTTTATGTTATTTGTGTGTGTGCACGTGCAGTCAGTGCTTTAAACTCTGAGTCATCTCTTCAGTCCTTTTTGTGGTTTCTTTAAGGAAATAAAATGTTTTCTCTATTCATCAAGTCCACCTTCAACTAATAAGTTTTCTTACAGTAATTATAAATACTTATGGTAGATTAGGCCTATCTATACTTAGTTTTTAAATTTTTAACTCAGTAAATGTTATAAGCCCTAAAGTTGTTAGGCTCTTAACAGTGTCTACTTTTAAGTGAAATTGAAAACTATGTCCATACTTAGTAATAATATTTAATATTTTCCTAAATATTTCTCTTTCCTGAAGTTTTTATTTTTCTTTTTATGTTCCAGCTTTATCTGTTGCTATTACTCTTCAGCTTGAAGACCGTTTATTTTACCTGAAAACACAATTTATTTACTTTGAAATAATAAATGTCAGCTTGAAAATAATAAACAATAGAGTTTTTTAAAAAATATTACTGCTTTTAAGCATTGATTCTACTCTCATTCTTGAGATCTCCAGTTGTGTTTCTTTCCTATGTGACTAATTAAGTGTGAGCTGAGCAAGGATAACAAAAGACATGCTAAGGTGTATGGGGAAAAACCACGAGGCATCAATGATACACAAAACAAAGAATAAGGGAAAAAACTCTATTCAGATGTGTCATGACTACTTATTTGGAAAAACTGTATTATTATTATATAAGTGAAAATTAGAAAAGCCAATTGGTACAAAGCTTAGGTGGAAAATTAAATTATATTTCTGTATTTTACTATCAGCAATTAGAAAATAAACTAGTAGTGTTTAACTACTTTTTACAGGGGTATAACAACACAAAATAGTGAGGTATAAACTTAAGAAAATTTTTACATTGCAGTTGGTAGACTTTGGTCTTTTGACCCTGTGTTAGTTGTATGGATATCACTCAGGAAAGGTTTAACAGCTCAGGTTCTTGAACTGCATCCCAGAGAAAATGAATCTGAAAAATCTATGTCTGGTGTGGAATTATCTGCTTTAACAAGCTCTACAGATGAAGAAGATAATCACTGAAACTGCAGAGCTAGTGCTCTGAAGAATTAAATAGCGTAACTCATATTATACTCTGAGATTCTACTACAGAATAAGAATTTAAAGTATCATTGCCAAAGTGCATGGAATCACAAAAACCCTTTAAATTATAATTGACTCTTTAGTCATCTGTAATGGGGGCTGCTCATTTGTTACTGGTCACTCAGACCCCAAAATATACCACATAGAAACTGTATTAATTAAATCACTGCTTGGCCCATTAGCTCTAACTTCTTTCATCTCAATTTAACTCATTACTATTAATCTGTTTATCACTGTGAGGCCCTGTACTCCCTGTTCCTTGAGGCCAAAACACAGGATGCAAGTAATGTTTATGCTAACCAGCTGAGCTTCCTGCTAAGTTCTTGCTTGCTTCTGCTACAGCCTGGTACATTAGCCTGAGGGGTCTATTTTACTTTAAAATGGTAATTTCTCAACCTGCCTGAAAGAAACTCAAGGCACCAAGGCCCATCTAACCTGTCTGACATTGCCTTGAACCCTGGACCACCTGCCTGGGGAGAAGCTCCCACAAATGCCAGTTTCCCCAGCCCCCTCTGGGTGGGAGGAGTTTTTCTTTACTGGGGCCAAAACTATTTAACCCTGGATTAAGTGGAATAAATTGGGCATTCTCTTCTTGAGGATGACTTGAACTCTGTATCTGTGTGTGTGTGTCCTGTGTTTTAACCCCTAGGACAATATGGAACTTGTCGGAGGTGGGTGGCGTGGAACGGCCACCCCCACATATCACCACATGGATGTGGCTTACTGGCAAGGTTTCATCCAATGTCTGTCTCTGACAGGGTTTCATGGCTTCTCTTCAACTCTGTCTCCTTTCTCCCAGCCTTCAGTATAATTTTCCCTGCCTAGTTCTCATTTGCCCTAACAACAGGCCAAGGCAGTTTATTCACCAATGGTATTAATAGCATACAAAGGGGAATCCCACATTAGCTGTCTGTTCTGTGAGCCACTCTTTAGGAATCAGACTCAAGTGTATGCTATTTGAGTCGAGTTTCATTTCAGATTTAAACCAAAAGTAATTTTCTTTCTGTTAGCCCAATAAAAATCATGCAATTTAAAAAAGGAATGTGAAAAAATATTATCTCTTTCAAAAGTAATACATAAGTATCAAACAAATGAATTAATTCTTGAAGAAATAAACCTGAAACCTGTATTCTTGAAAATATTCATCTTGTGGTTAAAAATAAAATAACTTAAAAAATCTCCAAATATGCAACATCTGCCTGCTTGTCTTCTTTAATTATATTGCCCACATTGTACAATATTTGAAAGATATAATAATAATCAATATCAAATAAGATCATTTGATTAAAAGATTAGGAATAAGATAGCTTAAATTACAGGTGATTCATATTTATTTTTTTCCTAATAGTTTAACTGAAGTACACAGCTATACTGTATTCACAACTGTGTCACTGAACATGTAGAACATGAAAAAAAGATTTATGGTCATTTTATCCATTACTATGTTTCCATGCCCATAAGCACCAATCTGCTATTATTTTTCAGAGATCCAGATTTTAAATATGGTGATTTCTGTACATGCATTCTAAATGGCATTCAGGAGGCTCTTAACATTCATTTTCAATGTTCTGCCATATAAATGTCTCTTAATTTGTGGGGAAACTGATTCTGTATTTTTAATTAAAAATAATATGTGTTTCTCTAAGACACTTTGGGTATTTGTTCATATTTTATGTATTTTTAAAATTCACAGTTCCAGTTCTGTATAAAATTGGCCATACCAGCAGACTTAATTGGAGTTGAATTAAAATGGTAATTTGTGTGAGAAATGAGTTAAAATTTTTCCAGAAAAAATGTAAACAATTCACTTTATGTCAGGAGATGATGAACTGACATTAGATCATTATCACCATCATCATAGTACCACTGCCACCATGATTACTCGCAGCAACATCAATATTACCATCATCATAATCAGCAGGAGCATCAATATCATCATTGTGATTTTCAACAGCAGAACCAATACAATAATACTGCAATCTGTATTTGTTAGAATATTAGGATGCCATCCACCCACAAAGCTCATTAAATTAAATAAATGAATTAATTTAGGGTGAGTACCCTCTCTGGGCATTTATGTATCATATATATATATTTCACACATGTTAAGCAATTACATAGCAGATCTTTTGAAAAATAAAAATAATCGTGAATAATGAAGTAGCTAAATAAAAATCGGCATGCTTGCAATTAAATGCCATTTTTAAGTTGTTCATCCCATATTTAATTTTTCCATTTTCTTTTAAAATTTGTTATTGAGCTCTACATTTTTTCTCTGCTCTCCTCCCTACCTCTCCTTTCCCCTTCAGCCTTCTCCCTAGGTTCCCATGCTCTCAATTTACTCAGGAGATCTTATCTTTTTCTAGTACCCATATCGATTAGTTCTATGTGTGTCTCTTTTAGGTTCCTCTTTATTGTCGAGGTTCTCTGGGATTGTGATTTTTGGGCTGTTTTTCTTTGCTTTATGTTTAAGAAAACCACTTATGAGTGAGTACATGTGGTCATTGTCTTTCTAGGTCTACCTCACTCAAAACGATGTTTTCTAGCTCCATTCATTTGCCTGCAAAATTCAAGATATTGTTAATTTTTCTGCTGTGTAGTACTCCGTAGTGTAAATGTGTCATATTTTCCTTATCCATTCTTTGGTTGAGGCGCATTTAAGTTGTTTCCAGTTTGGCTATGAAAAACAATGCTGCTATGAACATAGTTGAGCACATGTCTTTGTGGTATGATTGATATATATCCAAAAGTGTTATTGCTGGGTCTTGAGGAAGGTTGTTTCCAAATTTTCTGAGAAATTGTCACACTGACATCCAAAAGGGCTGTACCAGCTTGGATTCCCAACAACAATGCAGAAGTGTTCTTTTTACCCCCACAGCCTCTCCAGCATAAGTTTTTGATCAGTATTTTTGATCTTGGCCATTCTCACAGGTTTAATATGGAATCTCAGAGTTGTTTTGATTAGAATTTCTCTGATGACTAAGGATATTGAGCATTTCCTTAAGTGTTTTTTAGTCATTTTAGATTCCTCTGTTGAGAGTTCTCTGTTTAGGTCTCTACTCCATTTCTAATTGGATTATTTGTTTTTTGATGACCAATTTCTTGAGTTCTTCATACTAAATGTCATTTTTGAAGGTGGATTATATGTTTATACTAAATTATTTTTGAATGTTTTATTTAAACTCCCCACATTCAAATATTCATCATTCTGAAATGTACTTTAAAGAAATGTGAAATACAACCTAGGTAGCACTACCAGTCATCATAAAGTAATTACAAAAGCTGAAAGTCCAAAACCCAAACCAGAATTTAAAAAAAAAAATAGTAAAATGCATCTCAACTTCTCTGGCTTTTATGAAGGAACAAAGTATTTAAACATTAAGTTATTCAGTCAAATTGATTCTTAGATATCATTGATTTATTATACATTAGTTGTAGCAGAAGACACTTGAGTGAGACAGATATAAATTAAAGTTGATTTAAAGTCCTGCATTCTGCTCTTTGTGTCATAATTTTCCCAAGTCTCTGTATAACTTGTACCTGAATAGATAACATTGTTAGAAACATACAGTTGTATTAAATAATTTCTAGTAATTCACTGGATTAAAACTCTCTAACTTTTATATACTAAAGTATTTGTTTCAATCTCTTTGGAATATTATGTTTTCGTTAAGATGAGAAAATTTAAAAGTTGTTTTTTTTATTGCTTTAACTCTTATGTCCTCATATTAATGATGAAGAGACTCCATGTTTCTAAGGTAAGATTCCAGTTAGCATGTTGAATCTGAATCGTTGATAGGACCTCTACCCAATGTTAGAAATCCTTATGTGTTAAATGTAGACTGTCTATCAAGACAAAAAATGTTGAAAGATCAGATTTCAGATGATGACTGTGGTGTTTTAAATGAGAATGACCCTATAGTCTCATATATTTGAATGGCTGGTTCCCAATTGGTCAATTGCAGATAAAAAAATTAGGAGATATGCTTTTGTTTGAGTAGGTGTGGCCTCAGTGGAGTACATGTGTTACTGAAGATGGACTTAAGTTTCAAAAAATCCATTCCAGGCCTACTCTCAGTATCTTAGCCTTTTTTATGAATAAGGTAAATAAACTTTATAAAGCTTTTGGCTAGTGATCTAGTGTCATGCTTATATTCTTCATGTTATAATAATAATGGACTAAACATCTGGAACTTTAATTAATTAAATATTTTACTTTATAAGGGTTGTCTTGATCATGGTATCTCTTAACAGCAATAGGACAGTGAGTAAAACAATGATATTAGTCTGGAAAATACTTTAGACTGGTTTAAGATATTTCCATATTTTTTAACTTAATACTCTGTTTTTTATTTTTCTTAATAGTTTAATGTGTAATTCCCCTCTGTATGCTATGAATGTGTTTTGTTAATGAAAAAAGCTGTTATGTTTCTATAGCAGGATAGACAAGAGCTAGGTGGAAAAACTAAGATGAATGCTGGGAGAAAGTAGGCAAAGTCAAGGAGATGTCATATAACTGCTAGAAAAGAAAGACAGCCAACAGAGACTGTTGGAAACTTTTTGGAAGGTCACAACCTCATGGTGATGCACAGATTAATAGAAAAGGGTTAATTCAAGATATAAGAGATAGTTAATAAGAAACTTAAGCTAATAGGCAAACCAGTGTTGTAATAATACAGCTTGTGTGTGATTATTTTGGGTCTGGTAAGCTGGGAACGAACAAGCAGCCTCTGTCTACAATATTTGTTAATTTTTTTTCAAAATGTGTTGAAAGCAATTTGAATCAGACTGGGAAAGTGATTAAGATATATTAGAGAAGCAACTGTTAAGTCAATGCATAATTGTCCTGATTTATATAGAATTGTCAAATAATTAATATTTATATTATTGAAAAAATATCACCTGCAATCCCTTACATATTAGCAGAGTGTCTGTCATTTTTACATCATGTGGAGGAAGTTTCCTAGAGAAAAGAAGTGGAAGTCTAATGACTGCTGATCACTTATACACATAATCAAATACAAGTGGAACCCTGGCAAGGTATCCCACAATGGTTGAGGGACAAACATGGCCAGGAAGATAGAGCTTAAGCAAGAAGTTTTATTGGAGGAAGGGAAGGCATTAGAGGATGGGAAGGCAAAGAGGGAAAGATTAAAGAAAGAATGAGGGACAAAGAGAGAGAAGAAGAGATAGGAAAATTCCTGCCTGTCCCTTCAGGGAAGAGCAGCAAGAAAGAGAAATAAGGAATGGGTTGTGCTTGCCTTTTAAAGGGACCTTTGCACCTGCATGCACTCAGGAAACTTATTGCCATGTACAGAGAGGTGACACACTGTGTCAGGTTCCCAAGGGGCAGGGCCAAGGTATTTCTGGGTGCTAACAGTTTCTGCTAAACAATAAAAATAAGTCTGAATTTATCATATATGAGTACTAAGAGACTCTAACAAGCTTCTTTGATTAAGATGTTACTGTTTTTCTATACAACACACTTTACTTTACATGTTAATAGTAACCACAGATCACAAAAGCTTGACTTGTAATTTTATCAAATACTTTTATGCATAAGATTGTAAACAGGAAATATGAGCATTTCAAGAACTATTTTCCAGTAGAAAATCAGATACAAAGGCTATACTCAGTCATCTATATCTAACAGCTTTGCAATTTTATGAAGATTTTTTTCTTTATGGTAAAAGAAACTCATTTCATTAATTATTCTGGCCATCCACGACTACTTTTGTAGAAATCACCTTTAAACATAAGAGTATAAGAACATTAAATGATAAGTAAGTTATAGTTAGGACTAGAAAGTAGGTCAAACAATGCCCCGATAACTCCTTCAGCAAATAGCCTTTAGGATACGGGCCCACTTTGAGTGTGGTCACATGTGATATATATAATGATATAAAAGTTTATGTGGTCCCTTGTCTGCTGTATTCCATTTCTTTTCTCCACTCACACATACGAGTGCTGATCTGTGAGTCTACCCATAAATAAAGAAACCTTCTTCATATTCAACTCTGTGCTAGTGTGGTATTATTTTATTTTATTATAATCATTAGTAGAGTAGTGCCCACATACAGTAGAGCATGAGTCTGGGACTAGCTCAAAAGATCTGCAGCCTTCTCCTACCCCTGCCCATGTGGCTTTAAAACACTCTGCAGCTGAGCTCCATTTTTGGCACGTAGCTGAAAATATTTTGGCTGTAGTCAGTGGTGTCTCGGTTATTTCCCACAGCACACCTGCCCATGCAGTTTTCCCAACCTACCACTTTGGTTTGTGCCTTATGAGCTGTGGGTTCTTAGATGTTCTGGCCACTAAAGAACCCTCTCTGTGTATGGTTTTTATTTAATTGCTCTCAATTTGTTAGTATATTTGATAGTATTTAAGTTGCTGCCACTGGGGAACCAAGCGGGACTGTTTGATTGGCTTCTGGTGGCATCTTCATGTCTCACACTTGCATCTGCAACATCTATTTGCCAACAAAGATTATTGTACCTACAACAATTTGCTGAAAACTTACAATGGAGGTAAGCTAATTTGATAAATAAATAAATAAATAAATAAATTTGAAAAGTTTATAATGGAAGAAAGTATGGCCACCTAGGAATTTAATAACCTTTGAATTTCAACTATGGGTGGAATTCTGCATGGATTTTATAGGGTTTCTACTATGATCCTGGGACTTAGTTTTATTCTTCATGTTATATCCTTAAAGAAATGGTTTGATAGCAGAGTTGAGAATGAGATACTTTTAGAAATAATACAGTCTTTACAGACTAATATGAAAAGATAGCTGAAAAAAGCTTATACCATTGAAAATCAAAAGTTGGCTGATAAACTTAATACCATTGAAAAGGATAACATTAATTTTACAGAAAAAATAATCCATTTCAATGGGTTATAAATTTTTTCAAAAGAGTACTAAGAAGGAGGAGTTCTACCTGGAAAGGTGAGTGGGAGCTAGCCTGGGCAGCCAGCCCGGGAAGAGAGCACAGCCCCTCCCCCCTCACCTTCTGCAGCAGGGTCTTCCTTGTTTCACCGGATCCCTCCCTGCCCCCACTGGCCTGCACTCTTGTCCCCTGGGCCCTGGGAAGACCAGCTACCCCTGTAGCAGTGCCGAGGAGTTCTACCTGGAGAGGTGAGTGGGAGCTAGCCTGGGCGGCCAGCCGGGAAGAGAGCACAGCCCCTCCCCCCTCAGCTTCTGAGGCAGGGTCTTCTGTGTTTCACCGGACCCCTCCCTGCCCTCACTGCCGCTGCACTCTTGTCTCCTGGGCCCTGGGAAGGCCAGCTATCCCAGCTGCAGTGCTGAGGAGCTCTATCCAGAGACTGCTGAGGAGTTCTATCCAGAGAGTGCGGAGGAGTTTCATCCAGAGAGGTGGAGATGGGCAGGTGCCAATGCAAGAATTCCTCCAACAACCTGAAAGGCAACATGATATCTCCAGAATCCAGGGAGTATGAAATGAGAAGAATTGAACACCCTACTCCAGAAGAAATAGAAGAAATCGACTCTAAGCGGATCTCTATGAAAATAATAGAGGAACTTAAACAAGAGGTGAAAACCTGCCATAAAGAAATGGAAGATAAGTATAACAAAAAGATTGAGGAAATGAGTGAAGAAATGGAAGAGAAATATACCAAAAAGTTTGAAGAAATGAGTAAATCCGTAAATGAAATTCTGGGAAACCAAGAAAAAACAATCAAACAGGAAATGGAAACAGTTCAAGATTTGAAAACTGAAATGGAGTCAATGAAGAAATCACAAATCGAGGGCCGGCTGGCTATGGAAAATCTAGGTAAATGAACAGAGACTTCAGAAACAAGCATAACCAACAGAATACAAGAGATAGAAGAAAGAATCTCAGACTCTGAGGACACCATAGAGAAATTAAACGCTCTGACCAAAAAAAACAGCAAATCCAACAAATTCTCATCACAAAACATTCAGGAATTGTGGGACACAATAAAAAAACCAAATCTAAGAATAATAGGGATTGAAGAAGGAGAAGAACGGCAGATCAAAGGCCCAGAAAATATATTCAACAAAATTATAGAAGAAAACTTTCCCAATCTAAAGAAGGATATTTCTATGAAGGTACAATAAGCTTGTAGCACACAAAATAGACTGGATCAAAAAAATAACTATCCCCTTACCATATAATAATCAAATCCAGCCTTACAGAAAGTAATAGAAGGAAAATCACAACCCAAGAAATCCAACATTGCCATCACTACCTACAATAACCCAGACATTTAGCGACCCTTCACAACCACAACTCAAAGAAGAGAAACACACAAACTCTACTACACACACACACACACACACACACACACACACACACAAAGTAATAACTGGAATCAACAACCACTGGTCATTAATATCACTTAATATTAATGGACTCAAATCACCTATAAAAAGGCACAGACTAAGAGATTAGATACGAAAACAGGATCCAACATTCTACTGTTTACAAAAAACACACCTCAAACACAAAGATAGACATCTACTCAGAGTAAAGGGTTGGGAAAAGGTTTTCCAAGCAAACCTTCTGACTGGGAGAAGATCTTCACCAACCCCTCATCAGATAAAGACCTGAACTCCAAAATATACAAAGAACTCAAGAAACTAGACACCAAAACTCTAATTAACCCAATTAAAAAATGGGGTGCTGATCTGAACAGAGAATTCTCAAAAGAAGAACTCCGAATGGCCAAAAGACACTTAAGGTCATGCTCAACATCCTTAGTGATCAGGAAAATGCAAATCAAAACAACTATGAGATACCATTTTACACCGGTCAGATTAGCTAAAGTCAAAAACACCAATGATAATCTATGCTGGAGAGGGTGTGAAGAGAGGGAAACACTCATCCATTGTTGGTGGGAATGCAAACTTGTGCAGCCACTGTGGAAATCAGTGTGGCGGTTTCTCAGGAAACTGGGAGTCAATCTCCCTCAAGACCCAGCAATTCCACTCTTGGGAATATACCCAAGAGATGCCCTATCATACCACAAAAGCATGTGTTCAGCTATGTTCATAGCAGCACTATTTGTAATAGCCAGAACCTGGAAACAACCTAGGCGCCCCTCAATAGAAGAATGGTTAAAGAAGGTGTGGAACATATATACATTAGAGTTTTACTCAGCGGTAAAAAACAATGACATCTTGAATTTTGCATGCAAATGGATGGACATAGAAAATGCTTTACTGAGTGAGGTAAGCCAGACCCAAAAGAGGAATATGGTATGTATTCACTCATAAGTGGATTCTAGCCATAATTAAAGGTCTTTGAGCCTATTATTCGAGATCCTAGAGAAGCTAAATAAGAAGGTGAACCTGAAGAAAATCATGTACTTATCCTCCTGGAGATTGGAAATAGACAAGAGTCCCAGGTAACCTCGGATGCATGGGGGGTGGGTGGGAGGGTTGTTGGAAGGGGAGAGGGTTAGAGAGAAGGGAGTAGGGGAGGAATAAGGAAAACTCGGGGAACTGAGATGGGGGGAGGAATAAGGAAAACTCGGGGAACTGAGATGGGGGGAGGGAGGAAGGATGGATATGGGATCAGGGAAGAATATATCTCACCTAAGGGAGTCATTTTAGGGTTTACAAGAGACTTGATTCTAGAGGGGTTCCCAGGTCCGACGAGAGATCCCCAGATTGTTTTCTGGACAGAAGAGAGAGGGTGCCTGAACCGGTCTTGGCCTATAACCATACTGTTGAAGATTTTGCTTATCACCATAGATCCTTCATCCGACGATGGATGGCGATACAGACGGAAACCCACATTGAAGCACCAGACTGAGTCCCCCATGGTCCAAATGAGGAGCAGAAGGAGGAAGAACATGAAAAAAAAAACTCAGGACCACGAGGGGTGCGATCACCCACTGATACAAGGGGATCGATCTAATGAGAGTTCACCAAGGCCAGTTGGACTGGGACTGAATTAGCATGTGATCCAACCAGATTTTCTGAATGTGGCCGGATTCTCTGAATGTGGCTGGCCCAGAGCCTTTCTGAAAAGCCATTGACAATGACACTGGGACTTGTTTCCTCTGCATATACTGGATTTTTTGGATCCAGTCTGTTTGGATACTCACCTTCCTGGACCTGGAGGAAGGGGGAAGGAACTTGAACTTCCCACAGGGCTGGAAGCCCTGACTGCTCTTAGGGATGGAGAGGAAGGAGGAGGGGGAGGAGGGAGTGGGAGGGAGTTGGGAGGAGGGGCAGAAATAGAAACTTTCCTAATTTAATAAACTTTGAAAAAAAAGAGTACTAAGAAATTATCTAAAAGGTTTCACATAATTAAAATCTGTTAAAAAGTCATAATAAGTTAGCAGATAGAGTATTTCTCTAGTGCTATGGTTCAATGGTTTGTACTCTAAGAGACCATGGATGCAAGCCCAGACTACTATACCCAGCAAAGCTTGAATTCACTATTGATGGAGAAACAAGATTTTCCATAACAAAACTAGATAAAAGCAATATGTAGCTACAAACCCAGTCTTACAGAAAATACTAGAAGAAAAAACACAATCCAAGGAAGGCAAAAACACCCATAGTAACACAAGGATCTGAAAGCCTCCCACAAGCACAACTCAAAGAAGGGGAACACACAAACACTACCACCATAAAAATAACCAGAGTTGACAACCACTCTTCATTAATATCACTTAATATCAATCAACTCAATTCACCTATAAAAAGGCACAGGTTAAGAGAATGGATATGAAAACAGGATCCAACATTCTGCTGTTTACATGAAACATACCTCAACCTCAAAGACAGACACTACCTCAGAGTAAAAGGTTGGGAAAAGGTTTTCCAATCAAGTGAACGAAAGAAAAAAGCAGGTGTGGCTATACTAATATCGAACAAAATAGATTTCAAACTAAAATCAATCAGAAGAGATGGAGAAGGTCACTTTATACTCATCACAGGAACAATTCATCATGAGGAATTCTCAATCCAGAATATCTCTGCCCCTAATATAAAAGCACCCACATTTGTAAAAGAAATATTACTAGAAGTCAAAACATACATCAAACCCCACACCCTAATAGAGGGTGATTTCAACACACCTCTCATTGGTGAATGGACAGATCAACCAGACAGAAACTGAACAGAGAAATAAGAAAACTATCAGATGTAATGAACCAAATGTACTTAACAGATATATATATAGAACATTGCACCCAATCAGAAAAGAATATACCTTCTTCTCAGCATCTCATGGAACCTTCTCAAAAATTGATCACATAATGGGTAACAAAGCAAATATTCACAGATACAAAGAAATTGTATGAACCATGAGGTAGGTGGGCCTTCTGTCTATGTGTTATTTTCATTGGTTAATAAAGAGACTGCCTTGGCCCTTTGATAGGACAGAAAATTAGGTAGGTGGAGTAAACAGAACAGAATGCTGGGAAGAGGGCAATGAGGCAGACTCCATGGAGCCAGCCACCAGGTCAGATATGCTGAATCTTTCCTGGTAAGCCACAAACCTTGTGGTGCTACACAGATATTAGAAATGGGTTAATCAAGATGTGAGAGTTAGCTAGTAACTAACTCTCTAGAGATAATGGGCCAGGCAGTGTTTAAATGAATACAATTTGTTTGTTGTTATTTCTGGGGCTAAGATAGCTGTGCGGGAGCCAGGTGGGATGAAAAGCAGGCCTGCCTGAAGCTACTCACTGCAGAACCACTTGTGTACTCTCGGGTCACCACGGAATAAAGTTAGAATTCAACAACAATTCTACCCCGAGGAAGCTTACAAACTCAGGGAAACTGAACAGTCAGCTACTGAACCACCCCTGGGTCAAGGAAGAAATAAAGAAAGAAATTAAAGTCTTCCTTGAATTCAATGAAAATAAAAACACAACATACCCAAACCTGTGGGTAACTTTGAAAGTGATATTAAAAGGAAAGTTATAGCACTAAATGCCTACATAAAGAAAATGGAGAAAGCTCACATTAGATTTTTATCAACACACCTGAAAGATCTAGAAAAAAAAAGTAGACTCACTCAGGAGAAGTAGAAAATTGGAAATAATCAAACTGAGGGCTGAAATCAACAAAATAGAAACACAGAAAACAATCTAAAAAAATCAGTGAAACAAATGCTGGTTCTTGGAGAAAATCAACAAGATTGACAAACTCCTATCCAAACTAATCAAATGGCAGACAGAGAGCACACAAATTAACAAAATCTGATATGAAAAGGGGGACATAACCACCGACATAGAGGAAATTTGGAGAATCATTAGATCTTACTTCAAAAGCCTGTATGCAACAAAATTGAAAAATATGAAAGAAATGGATATTTTTTTAGATAAATAGCATATACCAAAATTAAATAAAGATCAGGTGAACAATTTAAAGAGACCTGTAAGTTGCGAGTAATTAGAAGCTGTCATCAAAAATCTCCCTACCTAAAATAGCCCAGGACCAGATGGTTTCAATGTAGAATTCTAACAGAGCTTCCAAGAAGAGCTAATAACTATTCTCCTTAATGTATTTAACAAAATAGAAACAGAACGGTCATTGTCAAACTCCTTTTATGAAGCTACAGTTACCATGATACCAAATCTACACAAAGACTCAACCAAGAAAGAGAATAATAGACAAATCTCACTCATGAAAATCGATGTAAAAATTCTCAATAAAATATTGGCAAACTGAATCCAAGAACACATCCAAAATATTATCAATTATGATCAATTAGGCTTCATCCCAGAGAGGAATGGCTAGTTAAACATACAGAAATCTCTCAATGTAATCCATCAATAAATAAACTGAATGAAAAAACCCATAAGATCATTTCATTAGGTTTTGAAAAAGCATTTGACAAAATTCAACACCTCTTTATGATAAAGGTCTTGGAGACATTAGGGATGCAAAGTTCATACCCAAATATAATAAAAGCAATATACAACAAGCCAACAGCTAACATCAAATTAAATAGAGAGAAAATTAAGGCGTTCCACTAAAATTAGGAACAAGACAAGTCTGTCCACTCTCTCCATACCTTTTCAATATGGTGCTTGAGGTTGTAGCAATAGTGATAAGACAACATAAGGAGATCAAGGGGGTTAGAATTGGAAAGGAAGAAATCAAACTTACCTTATTTACAGGTTATATGATAGTGTACATAAGCGACCCCAAAACTCTACCAAAGAACTCCTACAGCTGATAAACACCTTAAACAATGTCGCAGGATACAAGATTAACTCAAAAAAAAATCAGTTGCCCTCCCATACACAAAGAACAAGAAGCAGAGAGGGAAATCAGAGAAACATCACCTTTTACGATAGCCACAAATAGCATATAGTCATCTTGGAGTAACTCTAACGAAGGAAGTGAAAGATCTATTTGAAAAGAACTTTAAGTCTTTGAAGAAAGAAATTGAAGAGGATACCAGAAAATGGAAGGATCTCCCATGCTCTTGAATTGGGAGGATAAATGTAGAAAAATGGCAATTCTCCCAAAAGTAAAATACAGATACAATGCAATCCCCATCAAAATCCCAACAAAATTCTTTACAGACCTTGAGAGAACAATAATCAAACTTTATATGGAAAAACAAAAAAATCAGGATAGCCAAAACAATCCCATAGAATAAAAGTACTTCCAGAGGCATTACCATCACTGACTTCAAACTCTATTACAAAGCTACAGTAATGAAAACTGCTTGGTATTGGCATACAAACAGGGATGTTGACCAATGAAATCAAATCGAGGACCCAGATATTAATCCACAAACTTCTGAACACCTGATTTTTGACAAAGGAGCTAAAATTATGCAATGGAAGAAATAAAACATCTTTAACAAATGGTGCTGGCATAACTGGATGTCAACCAGTAGATGAATGACAATAGATCCATATCTATCACCATGCACAAAACTCAAGTCCAAATGGATTAAAGACATCAATATTAAGCTGACCACACTGAATCTGATAGAAGAGAAAGTGGGAAGTAGTCTACAAGACATGGGCACTGGAAACCTCTTCCTATGTAGAATCCCAGTAGCACAGACAACAAGAGAAACAGTGAACAAATGGGACATCCTGAAACTGAGAAGCTTCTGTAATGCAAAGGACATTGTCATTAAGACAAAAAGGCAACCTACTGAATGTGAGAAGATCTTCACCAACCCTGCGTCAGACAAAAGTCTGTTCTTCAAAATATATAAGAACTCAAGAAACTAGATATTAAAACTCTAATTAATCCAATTTAAAAAATGGAGTACTGAACTGAACAAAGAATTCTTAACAGAAGAAGTTCAAATGGCCAAAAGACTTTTAAGGTCATGCTCAACCTCCTTAGTGATCAGGAAAATACAAATCAAAAGAACTTTGAGATACCATCTTACACCTGTCAGAATGGATAAAATGAAAAACACCAATGATACCATATGCTGGATAGGAAGTGGAGAAAGGGGAATACTCATCCATTGCTGGTCAGAATGCAAACTTGTGCAAAAAATTTGGAAATCAGTGTGGTGGTTTCTCAGGAAACTGGGAATCAACCTCCCTCAGGACCCAGCAATTACACTCTTGGAAATATACCCAAGAGATACCCTATCATATTACAAAAGCATTTGTTCAACTATGTTCATAGCAGCACTATTTGTAATAGCTAGAACCTGGATACAACCTAGGTGCCTGTCAATAGAAGAATGGATAAAGAAGGTGTGACACATATACACTTTAGAGCTCTACTCAGTGGTAAAGAACAATGACATCTTGAATTTTGCATGCAAATGGATGGAAATTGAAAACACTTTAGTGAGTGAGATAACCCAGACCCAAAAAGATGAATGTGGTATGTACTCACTCATAAGTGGATTCTAGCCATAAACAAAGGACATTGAGCCTATAATTCGTGATCCTAGAGAAGCTAAATAAGAAGGTAAATCCACAGAAAAACTTATATTTTTCCTCCTGGATATTTGAAGTATACAAGATCGCCGGGCAAAAGTTTGAGCACGGGGGTGGGGGTGGGGTGGGAGGAATGGGAGATGGGGAGAGAGAAGGGAGAAGGGTAAGATTGTGGAGACCTTGGGGGAATGTGATGGTTGAGATAGAGGAAAGGTGGATATGGGAGCAGGGAAGGATATATCTTAATCAAGGGAGCCATTTCAGTGTTGACAAGAGACTTGACTCTACAGGGGTTCCCAGGTGTCCAAGGAGATGTCCCCAGCTAGGTCCTTGGGCAGCAGAGGAGAGGGTGCCTGAACTGGCCTTATCCCATAGCCACACTGATGAATATCTTGAATATCGCCATAGAACATTTATATGGCACTGGACTCATGTCCCAAGGTCGAGATGGAGAGCAGAAGCAGGGAGAACATGAGCAAGGAAGTCAGGACTGCGAGGGGTGTGTCCACCCACAGAGACGTTGGGAGTGATCTAATGAGAGCTCACCAAGGCCAGCTGGACTGGGAATGAACGAGCAAGTGATCAGACTGGACTCTCTGAATGTATATAACAATGGGGGCTGACTGAGAAGTCAATGATAGTGGTACTGGGTTTTGATTCTACTGCATGTACTGGCTTTGTGGGATACTAGTCTGTTTGGATGCACACCTTCCTAGACCTCGATGGAGCGAGGAGGGCCTTGGACTTCCCACAGGGCAGGGCAACCTGACTTTTCTTAGGACTGGAGAGGGAGGGAGAGGAGAATTGGAGGGAATAGAAAGAAAAGAGGCAGGGCAGGAGGTGGAAATTTTAATAGTTATATAAATTTAAAAAGAAAGAAAAAAAAGTACTTCAGAAAAACACTACCAAATACTCAGAGACTATTTGCAATTATACCAGACAGTAATCTTGAAACTTAACCATCATTTTAGTGTTTACTGATCCCATAGAAATAACATCACTCTATGACAGCTGGATGTAATACTAGATGATGACTTCCCTTCTTCCAATAAAGTTTCTCCTCAGGGCTATGGACATCTATTAGGACTTGATTATTCCTCATATAACACTGGGATTGGGGTCTAAGTTATATAGGCTCAGGGATCTCATTTAAATGAAAAAAAGAAATTGGATGGAATAATATGTAGATTAGTGTCAGCTTACTCACACTAATAATAATAGGGAGTAATAGAGTGAATACTTGTGAACTATTATTTATAGATATGGTACATTGTTGTATATTGATACAAATTCACATTATATTTGTTATAGTGAATATGCTTATATTTCTGTTTACAATGTTTGTACACCTACAGAAAGTTATGCATACATGTTTCTTGTTCTGTTTAAGATATTTTGTATATTGATGCTATGTTAGGATATATTTATCATATGGTACTATACATTTCTACCTGTGATTGAGATACTTATATATTGTTTAGATTTAGAGGTCATTGTCCTTGTTTGCTGCATAGTTCTTAAAAGATTTTTAAGCGTTCTAATATGAAGGCTTAGTCTTTAAGCTATATAGATATTAAAAATTTTATGTCAATAGTTATCCATGTTTGTCATACATATAGTTAGACTAATCAGGTTCTTCAGATGCATAGAGATGGTATTCCACATAGATTGGTAATTTTTAACCACTTCAAAAAACTGTGGAATATGGCATTCAAATAACTTAAGTTTCTCTTAATATTAGACACAATTGTTCCTGGCAGCATGATCTAATCCCAAGAGAATATTGGTCACTGAAAACACTACACTTGTTTTCTTTTTGGCAAAACTGGCCTTTGTGCAAAACAAACAAAACAAACAAACAAACAAACCAAAAAAAAAAACCCAACTGCCCATGCCTTGACCACTGAAAAAATGCACAGTATCTGAATTGGGCAAGCAGGATACAAGAAAAAAGACAGGCAAACCTTGACAAGACAGGGTAAGATGGTTTTCAACTTTTTCCTGACCCTGAAAATGTTCTGTCAGTTACTTTAGGCCTCAGGCAGAGTTGGTTGCCCCAACATCGCAAGGGAGACTTTGGGTTATTGTACAGGTAGCCGGTTGTGTCTTTCATTTATTGCATTCTTTGGAAGTTGCTTGATTGTGTTTCCTGTTTATTCAAGTAATATTATTTCCCTTCTTAGGACTTCGATGGGGTTGAAAACTACATAGTCATAGTTACTTTCCTCTCATTACTTAGCCAAGTTATTTCTAACACAAGACTTAGACTCCTTAGAATAAGATAACTATTGAAACATTGAACATATGTTTTTTGCTTAATAATGTTTATGTTGGTTATAATTCTAATTTTTATACTTGATATTTGTTCTTATTGTATATAGTTTTATATTAGGCTTAGAACTCTCTTATTTAGAGAAAAGGGGAGTTGCTCCTTCAGCCAAAACCCTTTAAAATCTTGACCTACTTTGGGCATGATCACAAAATATCATGCTTGTACCTTCAGTGGTGAACACTCAGGGTTTGTCTGAAGCAATTCTACCTGGGTCACATGACACTAAAGGTTCAAGTATGCGAACAATGACCTATTAGTGTAACAACTCCCCAATTCCAAAACACCAAGTGGAAAAGAGGCATATGTTGCTGTTTATGACATGAGTAAGACCCTGGCAGGTCCCATGATGGGTAAGTGTTGCATGAGAGAGACATTTGTGTAAGTCCCATGGAAGGTGAGACTTAAACTGCAGAGGGTGAAAGAATATGCAATGAAAACAGAGCTTAAGTGAGGAATTTTATTGAGGAAGGAAAAGGAGTGGGGAAAAGGAAGGGAGATAATGGAAGAGAAGAGAGAGAGAGGGAAGAGAGAGAGGGAGGAAAGAGACCAAAAACAGAGAGAAGGAGTAGGCATTGCTTGTCTCTCAAAGAGACCTTTTCACCTGCATACAGACTAATACTTTAGGCTCGTCAGGGTACTGCCAAATTACAGGGGAGGGCATTATGTCTGAATAATAACAGCATACCATACTTAGAATTTCCTGCCTGATTCTTAACCTATAAGTCATGATAAATAATAAATGTTTAAGTGCCAATAATAAATAGGACCTACAACAAGTCCCTAACCCTAACTCTGAATATTTTCTCACTTTAATCTGTCTAAGTGCCTTCCACAGAGTTTTGGAAGGTAAGGAAGAGAATGTTGGCCTATATCAGAAATCTATCTAATGGACTAACCTTTGTTTGTATTTTGTTTTAATGTGATGAGAAAAATAAAACACTGTATGAATTTTAAATGAAAATGCATAAAGATTTTGGGGAAAAGAGAGTAGTTTTCAAATTGAATACTTTAATGGCATATTCAACAGGAAAAAGACTAATCATCAAAGACTAAATATTAATAGATTTATTACCAACAAAACAAAAACCTCCTGTTAGGTCCCATCCACTTTATTTGTCCATACTTGGAGGGAAGAATGAGGATTAAGAAAAGAAATAGACAAGAGACAATGGATAAAATTGGGAGGCCATTCAGTGAAAACTGTGATCTGCCCTAAGTTTATTTCTCAAAGTTCTTATACATCCAAATTAAAAAAGGGAAAGACCAAAGACTTCTCTACCATGATATAAAGAACAAACAAATAAACAAATATAATTACCTCCTCACATCTTAAAATATCAAGTAACCACACCCTAGATCAAAATATCTTTTTTCTAGGCAAGATACTTTATAGCCATAACTTAGATCAAGTTTCCTATCATATAACCTTGAACTAGCAAGAATAGTCTGAACTCTCTGACCTTTAGTCAAGGTGGAACAGAATCGCTTCTGTGGGCCTTCACAAATTCCTTTCTGTTGCTATTTTCTTTTCAGTTCTTGAGTCCCTCCTCATTTTGTTTCCAGGTTTCCAGAGCTTGATTCAAAGGACACTAGTATGTTTGTTCACATTACACAGTGCCTCTTCTCTTTGTAGTCAGATTTCCAGTATGTCTTGTTCTGAAACAGGCTTCAAAACAAGATCCCTGGGAGAGACAGAAAACATTTTGTCACCCTGGGGTGACAAAACAAGCAATCTCAATTGTAAATATTTATGCTGCTAACACAGATACCCAATATATGTGAATAAACTTATAGATATGTAAAACATTAATGGACATGTACAATAAGAGTACATGTACAGTAAGAGTGCATGGACAAGTACAATAAGAGAATGCCAATTTTGAGCAATGGATAGACCAACTATATAGAAAACTGAAGATATAGAGAGTTGGATTGTACTGTAAATATACTACACTTATAAAACATAGTTTTCCACTCCACAGTGTAATGTATACTCTGTGCTCCCGTGCACATGGAAATTTTCCAATCAAGATATGATGCGAGACCAAAAATATTTATTGCATTAAAAATTACTGACACTATATCTAGTAATTTTTCTAATCATAATGATAAGAAGCATAGAACATGATTGGAGACATGTTGGAAAATTTACAAATATATAACAATGGGAGAAGACTAGTAGGTCCTGTAACTAGCAAAAGACAAGAAGAAATTAAGAAGTATCTTAAGACAAAATATAATGGAAATAGGCTTCTTTAATAATTGTGATATAAATTAGTTCTAAAAGTAAAGTCTAAAAGATATGCCTATATTGGGTCTCGGATGATGTCACAGTCAGTAAAGAGCCTGCCGTGCAAGCATGAAGACCTCAGTTCTATCTATGGAACACATGTAAGAAGTCAAGAGTGAGTGTAATAGTGTGCAGCCCTGGAGCTGGGAATGATCCCTTAAGCTCTTGTTGCAGTCAGTTTATTTGAATATGTTAGCTCTAGATAAAATGAGAGACATTGTCACAAAAAGTAAATTTAAAAGTAACTGAGAACACTGCTCATCATTGCATGGCCTCTTCACAAATATTCACGCATGTACACAAGCACACACACACACACACACACACCAGTGCACAAATATCATACATATTTGTCAAGTCATTTTTAAACACATAGAGTGACAAGGAATAGGAAAGAGAAAGACAGAGAAAGAGACAGAGACAGAGAGAATAAATGCCTGCCTACCTTAAAGAAAAGGATTCTGAACAAATGACCTAATTTTATGCTCAAAGACTGGGAGAAAGAACAAACTAAAACTAAATTTAATGACAAGGAATGAAATAGTAATTATCTGAACAGAAATACATTAAATTAAAGGCAGAGAAGAAAAAAACAGTTATTTGTAAGAATTCACAAACTCTTAATCAAAACATGGAGAAGAGAAAGAAAAAAATCCAAATAAAATCAGAATCAAGAGTAGAGATATTGTAGAGACACACTGGAAATTAAAAGCATCATTAAGAAATATTAGGAATGATGACATAAATAAATTCAATAAACTAGAGGAAATAAATAATCCCTAGAAAATGATAACATACTAAAATTGAGTCAAAAAGAAACAGAATGTGTGAATAAATTACTAACAGAGTTGACAATAAATAAAAATCTTCCAAGAAGGAAAGGGCCAGAACCAGATGGTCCCATGGCTTAATTCTTCAAAATTCAATGGTTTATGAAAACTATTTCACAAAGTCATCCATAAAAAAAAACAGAGCTAGGGGAAATAACTTCAAATAAGTGTTATGAACAGTGATCATTGTGTTGATTCCAGACACTGAGCATCTTTTCTTATACTTGCTTGTGATTGTTGAGTCTTTCTTCCTTAAAAGTATGTCTGCTAAGGCTCCGTGCCAACAGTTATTTAGGTCATTTACATATGTATTCATACACACAGTATATTAGTCTTTCAAAATGTATTTCATCTGCAAAGTTTACTTTGCCATTAGAATTCTTTGCAATGCGAAACCTTTCAGTGTGATGTAGTCTACCTTGTTCTCCTTGTCTCTGAATTAGCATAGACCTACAAAATCATTACATGAGCCAGTGGATGGAAGCAAACCCTTTTGTTGTCTTAAGGGCTTTTCTTTTGTTTGCCCATACCCAATGCATTTTAAGTTGGGTTTTGTGTGTGGCCTTTTATAAATATGGTGTCTGCTTGCATGCTTAATTTTTGTATTATTCCTTAAAAGTGGAATTTTATTTTCTTTTTTCAATTCTTGATATTGACATCCTATATGAAAATGGTTGAACATACATAGATATTTTTATTTTTGGGTCTTTAATTCTATTTCATTGATCTATATGCCTTTTTTGTACAATGTTAGACAGCTATAAAATTTGTTTTGACTCTATCTCCATCCATCGCCATATGAAGGTTCTATGGTGATAAGCAAAATATTCATCAGTATGGTTATGGGCCTAGGCCGTTTCAGGCACCCTCTCTTCTGTCCAAATAGAGACAGAGACCCACATCGGAACACTGGACTTAACTCCCTAGGTCCAAACGAGAAGCAGAAGGAAAGAGAACATGAGCAAAGAAGGCAAGATCAAAGAGAACCTTCATCCGACGATGGATGGCGATACAGACGGAGACCCACATTGGAGCACCGGACTGAGCCCCCCCAAGGTCCAAATGAGGAGCAGAAGGAGGAAGAAATTGAAAAAGGAAATAAGGACTGTGAGGGATGCGATCACCCACTGATACAAGGGGACTGATCGAATGAGAGTTTACCAAGGCCAGTTGGACTGGGACTGAATGAGGACACAATCCAACCAGATTCTCTGAATGTGGCCGGATTCTCTGAATGTGGCTGGCCCGGAGTCTTTCTGAGAAGCCATTGACAATGACACTGGGACTTGTTTCCTCTGCATATACTGGATTTTGCGGATCCAGTCCGTCTGGACACTCACCTTACTGGACCTGGAGGGAGGTGGGAGGAACTTGAACTTCCCACTGGGCAGGAAACCCTGACTGCTCTTAGGGATGGAGAGGGAGGAGGAGAGGGAGTGGGGGTAGTGGGAGGGTGGTGGGAGGAGGGGCGGAAATGGAAACTGTTATAATTTAATAAAATTACTTAAAAAAATTTGTTTTGAGATAAGGTTATATGATGGGTCCAGTACTATCTCTTTTGGGTCCTTTTACATTATAATATTTTTTTTTTTACTTTTTCCTACTTACATAAATATAACCAGGAGTTTGAAAATTGTTTTGGGACATACAAATATTTTAATATTAATCATAGTCCATGAATAAAGAAGTCCCTTTCATTTATGGTTTCCTTGAAGTGTCTTTCATGATGTTTTTTAACTTGGGCTTAGGGAGTAAAGTTATTTTGCCCAAATTTTCTTCTAAGTATTGCACTTTCAATAGGAATATCTTCTTAGTTTTTAATAGATGATTCTTCCTGTTTAGAAATGGATTGATATTTTTGTGCTAACTTTGTGTCCTGAAACTTGACTGAATCTATTTAGCATAGCTTTTTGTCCCCCAAAGTCTGTGTGAAATCACTCCATCTGCAATCAAGGACAATTCAGTTTCTTATTCTTGTGACTTTGATTTCCTTCCCTTGCTTAATTGTTCTGCCTAGGATTTACAAAATTACACTGAATGAAACGGTAAGGGGGAATTCTTGTGTTGGTCTCATTTTACCTTGTCTCATTTACAGTATTTGTTGATGTAAATTACTCTCTTAGCATTGTTTTGCCTAGTCACGTAAGTCTCAATACATCTATTCACTCTCATTTCTTTTGTCCTGAGATTTTTTTTTCTAAACTGTATTTTTATTTTGAATTTGATAATGACTTAACTTATATTTTTATTCCTGTAAGAAAATACTTTGGCAAAATAATCTTGAGGGAGACATGATTCATTTTGATTCCCTGTTTAGAATTCTAGTCCACCATGATGGGGAATCCACAGCAGCAGAAAACGGAAAGCAATGATGCAGTACACAGCTTGCTTTGCGTATCCTATTGAGTTCAGGATTTCAGTTCAGGGAACAGCCTTGCCCAGAATTAAACTGGGTCTTCCCACATATGTTAAAATCATCAAGACAGTCCCAACAGGCCCATCAACTACTGTCCTGTTGATAATTAACATAAGCTGAAAACTATCAAGAATAATTGTATGCGTGTGAGCATAATTTTTGAGTATTTCTGAATCCTCCCATGTATTACTGATTTATAATTTTATTCAATTGTTAATTAATAAGAATACTTGCTATTATTTAATCTTACGTTTGTTAAGATTTGCTCTGTAATCTTGTATATACTCTGTCCTAGACGTTTCCTATAATTAAAGATGAATATTCAGCCTCACTGAAAGGGTGTTCAGTACAATTCCTTCATGACCAGTTTGTGTATGGTAATGATAAACTATAATTACAATTTTCATTGTTTTGTTTGGATAAACAATCCATTATAGTTAAGGAAAGTGTTGACACTTCCTACTTTTTTGTATTGCTATTTATTTTTAGATATCTCTTTATTTATTATTTATTTTGTATATCTACTTATTGTTCTCTTTAGATCTGTGAAAGTTTATTTTCTATATTAAGGTGTTTCAATAGTGTATGAATACTGCTTTTGATTTTAGGCTTTACCATTATGTAGCTACCTCCTTGGACTACTCTGATAGAATTTGACTTAATACCTATATTGTATGAGATTATCTTTCTTCTTCCATTTAGGTTATCATTACATTCATCTAGAATATTTTTCTGACCATTTACTTGGAAGACAGCACTATCTCTGAGCTATGCCTGAGTAGGGCTAGAACAGCCTTTTGGGTTGTTTCCATTATCCAGCTGGACTTAAACCTTACTTGCTTGAAATTGGAAGCACAAGTGAATATGACTCTTGTCAGGTACCAAGGCTAAGACACAGCTGAGTTTGTTAACTGGGCTATAGGTTACACTTATTCACAGACAGGTCTGGATCGGCATATCTCTTACCTGGTTTCTTCAGGACTCCAGAGAGATTTTACTTTCAGGAACTTCATCAAACTTGGCTAGAGACAGATTGCCCTGCCACTGTCTGTTATGCAGTGAATGTGCATTCACCAGGCCTGTCACTGAGGACAACAGTCTGCCTCCCCAACATGGCTTTCTTTAATCCTTGACATCAATGGAAAATATCACCCTTCTTCTAGATCACAAATTTCACATCAGGACATTCTTATGTGTGGAGTATTGCCACACTGGTATTTCTGAGAAGGCAGCAAGGTCATGCTCTTTTGTAGTGGCACCACTGTCAGTTCTGTAGAAATCTTGTGAAATCATGTCATTTATCACTTCTATAGTATCCCAACATTGTATAAACCTGACTTTTCCTGTAAGACAAGTGAATACCACACCATGAAGCCCTGGACTGAAAGCACTCACTCAATCAAACCTTTGCTCCCATAGCCAAAATTCACATAAAGAAAATTTGCATAAACACAAAATCCCCAGCAACTTTCTTTACTGACAGCATTCCCTGACGAGAAGGGAGCCCCTAACAGGAGGAAATATACTGTCTTTTCTAAAGGTGTAATCTAAAAGGTGTAATCTACTGGTCTTTGCTCTAACCCAACAAGCTACTAATATTCTGTATTACCTTTCTCCTTAGTTTCAGTTAGCATAAGATCATAGCCCAGGAAATTAACTGTCTAATACAGGAAAAAGGTCTGAGTTGCTAAAACTAGCTTCAGAGCGAAAAGTTCTCACTTGGGCACCCTGCTGGAGCCAAAAGCAAAGTTCGCAAAAGAGATTTTCATTAACTCAACCAGCTAAATGCTAATGCAAATCAAGTCCTTAGGACACTGTGTTTGCCAATGTATTCCCAGCCATTGGGGAGCTCCACAGCCACGCCCACTCTGAGATGTAAGGCACCTCCAGTCTGATCGACCTTTTTTTTTTGTCTGTGAAAATGCATGCTCGATACTATTGTTACCACCTATGGAATTGCTAACTTGTCTGTGTGCCTAAATAAACTGAAAACTTTGTGGAGAATGGCTCTTTTTTTCCTTCCCATCTTCACTTCTTCTTTACTTCCTTCCCCAAGGAATAAAGAAACATGTAGGAAGAATATAGTCCAGTCAGTCATTTTTTTCTATCACTCAAATCCTTTCCCACAGCCGGTGTTTGCCTGTCATAGGGAACCTTTATGGACCTTGAAAGGTTTAATAGGCTTCACCCCAAAATAAACCTCGATAACCCACTTGTAATACTCATAATTTTAATGCTTTAGAAGGTCAAAAAAATAAAACTCACTCTCAAAATTTTTCCCAATTATAAAATATAAGTCTTCTTTTGTTTTGTTTTGAGACTCAGGTTGATCTCATCTTTCCTAGAATTTGCATTTGTTGACCTTACTTTTAAGTCCTAATATCTGTTCTAATTCAAGTTGCATGCGAAAAATACTGTGATTTCCACTGTAGATGATGTGTACATAAAAGTGGGTCTTATGTTTTCCTGAGACTATGTAGTAGACCATTTTTAAGACTGAATTTGGCCTTCTGCACTATGGTCATCAGCACATTGGGGCCTAGAAAATTTGTAGGTGACGGTGTCCGGAGGTAAAGGTTACTGTTCATTGATAGAACTGTAGTATGATATAATGTAATTCCACAATGGAACAAAGTTACTAGGTTGTTCATTATTTATTTCTTCTTATTCAGACTTTACTTTTATTTCACATGAACAGGGGTCTGCTGACACATCACAGAATGCCTGTGGGAGACACATTCATTGTGTTTGGGGAAAGCAAGTTAGGGCTAAAGTAGAAATTTGTGCTGACATATTATATTGTCTCTGCATCTTTCTGTAACAGAGGGTTCTATGGTTGTGAACATACTGGCCTGTAGTTAGTTACTAAAGTGGTTTTCCTCAAGCCTCATAAACAATGGCATGACTAAAAGATATGATCTTAAATAGAATAAAAATTCAAGAAGTCTTTTGGCTGAACTTTAAATCAAACAACAGATTCCAATTTGATGATATTTAATGTTTACAATTTATAAACCTTCAATTGTCATAATTATCTACTAAATGATTCTAATAATAGGTTTATTTACTTCCTGAGAATAAAAATAAATCACAAAAATTTCTATCTAAGTATTTCACTAAGACAAAGAATGGGAAGTAACTAATTGTTTTTAGTCTGGGTCTATATTTGAGGTAATGGATGAATTTTAAATTTTGATATGGAAGTCCCCTCTGTGTGCTGTGATTACCATTCATGAATAAAGAAACTTCTTTCAAACTATAGCTAGGTGGAACTTAGGTATGCAGAGAAGACTGGCCTGTATGCTGGGAGGAAGAAGAGCAGAGTTAGAGGAAGGACACCATGGATCCACTGCCGGATATAGATGTGCTGAAACTTTGCTGGTAGGCTACGACCTTGTGGTGATATACAGATTTAAAGAAATGGATTGAATTAAGATACAAGAGTTAGCCAATAAGTAGCTAGAGCTAATGGGATAAGCAGTGATTTAATTAATACAGTTTCGGTGTGATTATTTTGGGGCTAAACTAACCGGGTGGCCAGGACAAACAAGTAGCTCCTCCAAACAACAAAATTTTAAACTACAATCTACAGTTTATGATATCAGTTTTTAGACACTTGTTTACTGTAATATGAGGGCTGGCTTGTTGGGATATCTGTCCCTGCCCGGTACCCCACAACCGGCAAGTCCCAGAGAATCAAACACACAGAGATCTCTGTAAGTTATAAAGCTGATTGGCCCATTAGGTCTGGCTACTTATTAGCACTTATAACTTATGTTACCCCATTATCCTTATCTACGTTAGCACATGGCTCAGTACCTTTTCCAGCGAGGCAGCTTACATCTTTCCTCTCCCGTGGTCTGGGCAGAACTGGTGGAGGGAGCTTCCTGTTTTCCCAGAATATTCCCAGTCTCTTTGCTCCACCCCTACTTCCTGTCTGGTTTTCCTGCCTATACTGCCTGCCTGGCCAATCAACATTTTATTAAAATATGATTGACAGAATACAGATAATTCTCTCGCATCATTTCCCTCTTTTTTTTTTAAACAAAGGAAAATACCCATAGTTCATTTGTTGGGAATGTGGGAATAGTATTTCAGGCTACTTCCTGCTGGTTGGGGGCGCTGATGATCTTATGGGGACCTAAAGAAAATTTAGAGTTATAATCAAGTCCTGACTGGAATATCCTGTGAGTCTTGATCATCTCAGGCAGTAGTCTTGAATCTGTTCTGGATGTAGAACTCTGTCATCTGGGCCATCTGTTCCTATCGGAGATTTCTCAGGTGGTCTTCCTTTTTCAAACCTGATTTTTCTTAACTCAGAATGAATCCACAGTCTCTCATTTTCTGTGGAAACAAAAGCAAAATCTCTTCTCCAAAGTAACATACCTTTTGACTTCAGTTTTGAAGCCAAGGTATTTTCAAAATATCTATCTTGGATTAATTCAGCAGCATTTATAAGCAAATATCTTTTAGCAGCTGTTGCTCTGTAGGTACCCAGGTCTTTTTCCCTTTTCTTCCTTGGCATTTCGCAGGGCTGTTTGACCTCTGGCCCCTGGAGATTCTGCACTAGCACTGGCTTGAGGGTAGCTTAGAAAGAACAAGGCTGTTTTTGTTATGGTAATTTCACCTGTAAACAAGGTTGCAGCTGCGGGCCCTACACGCCTCCCACGCCTGCCTCCCCCATAGCTGATCCTGCCTGAGGCTCTGGGAATGTATCAGTCTATTCTACTGCTCCTGATGGGAGGGGGCCATGCCCTTTTGAACCCTCTTGCCTCCTGGCATATATACCAGACCTGAGTCTAATAAACAGCGGCTTTTTTACTCTCTAGCAAGCAAGCAGGTCTCTTGTGTCTTTGTCTGCTTAAACCCTTAGGACAGTCATCCATTCTCGTGGCCCTGGTTCAGGAAAGTGCGCTCCTGGATTAGGCCTGGGCATCCACAGAAAAGTGCGGAAGCTAACATTGCTCCTTGCTCAGCATTCAAACAATTCAAAGAGAGCAAAATAGTATACAGTATCAAGATTCTCTGTATATTTTCCATCTTTATTTCAACCTCTATTTCTTTTATTTTTACTTTTACAGACATGTTCTCTGTATATCTTTGTCCTGGAATAACTCTGTAGACCAGTCTGTCCTTGAACTCAAAGAGATCCATCTGTCTCTACCTCCCCAGTGCTGGGATTAAAGGAACATGCTACCACACCTTGAACTCACAGAGATCTGTCTCTGACTCCCAGGCATTGGGATTAAAGGCGTGTACTACCACACCTTGAGGTCACAGAGGTCAATCTACCTCTGCCCCTTGAAGTCACAGAGGTCAATCTACCTCTGCCTCCCTTGTGTTGCAATTAAAGGTGTGTACCACCACATCCAACTACTCCCTTTTTTCTTTTTTACTTTTAGGAACTTTTAACCTTCAGCCTGCATATATTTTTAACACATAGTAAACAATTTATAGGCTTTTTTGTCTTTGAATCTCTCTTTACTGTATCTCTCTCCTTTTTTCTGACCACATGAGCCTTTAAGGAAAGAATTAAAGCCGTGGCTTTGATGGCTGGATCCAGCCCATTCTTTAGCTTTCCAGCCTCGTGGCTGAGGTACCGGCTGCAGCCATTTTTCTTGCCACAACTCTATGGCGTTTCAAGGTCCTTGCCAGCAAGCAAGCTGCAGCATTCTGTTCACAGACCACACTCAGTTGGACTGCCTGCCTGAATGAGTCAGAGATTGCCCTGGCAGGACAGCCCAGAAAGCCAGCATTTTAAAATGGTACAGCTTTTTTCCTGCTACGATTGACAACCGAAAAGCATGAGTTCAGCTTTTCATCAACACTATTTAAGTGTTTTGTGGCAGGACCTCTTAAAAGAGCTGCAGGGTTTTGCAGCTAAAGCTGAGTCAGGAAGCCTCTCTTAGATGAGAGCCTTGCTTGCCTCTAGCAAGCAGAGCAGACCCAAGAAATTGCTGCTACCAAGAAAACATGCTTTACTCTATTCTATTCCAAGCTTTCTCAAGCTTTCTGTGGATTCAGTTATCCACATCTGGGAACCATATATAATATGAGGGCCGGCTTGTTGGGATATCTGTCCCTGCCCGGTACCCCACAACTGGCAAGTTCCAGAGAATCAAACACACAGAGATCTCTGTAAGTTATAAAGCTGATTGGCCCATTAGGTCTGGCTACTTATTAGCACTTATAACTTATGTTACCCCATTATCCTTATCTACGTTAGCACATGGCTCAGTACCTTTTCCAGCGAGGCAGCTTACATCTTTCCTCTCCCGTGGTCTGGGCAGAACTGGTGGAGGGAGCTTCCTGTTTTCCCAGAATACTCCCAGTCTCTTTGTTCCACCCCTACTTCCTGTCTGGCTTTCCTGCCTATACTGCCTGCCTGGCCAATCAGCATTTTATTAAAATATGATTGACAGAATACAGATAATTCTCCCGCACCAGTTTACAACAGAAGAGATATTTCCCAGAAATAGCATGTTGTGCCTTGATTGGTGGCAAGCAATAGGATAGTGTGTTTTAGTCTCTCTCAAAACCTGCTCTTTCCCAAAAGGGGAGAGAAATGTGAGAATATAACTTTGCATTTTCAATTATATGGAGCACATGACAAAGGATTACAGTAAAATACAGCTTTACTTTAGCAATCTATATGATGCAAGATATTTGAACAGTATGGGACAAGATCTGTCTGCAGGAAATCTCAATAGCAGCTTCATGAAAATGGTTTTAATCTTGCCATCCTGTCTATAGGACATATGACACTAATTAAGATGTTCCAAATTCTAAAAGCATGGGAATAATATTCCATCCAGTGACAAAGAAACTAAAACCTATCTAGTGAAGATGAAAGAATTTTCTAAGTTCACCCTGATCAATTCTTGAATGAAAGCTGGATCTCATATCTGCTCACTTCTCCTGACCATGTAATCCTCCAAGCCCTGGTTATCTCTAAGCTCTTGAAATCTCAAGAAGCAACATTTTGGCTTTCTGAACCATTCCAGTAGAGGAAGAGAGACAGAATGGGTAGTATTGCATATAGGTGGCTTCACACTTGTCCTCAGTCCACCCTCACGTCCATACTCATCTGTACTATAGCACTATATATATACTATTTTCTGGGCTACTTAGTTTTTTCATATGATTCACTGAAACAAAAACTTGATTTAGATTAAGCAGTCAGAAATTTGGAAGTAGAAGGTCTGAAATTTCTGTGTTCCCAAAGATAGCAGGGTACAAAGTACCATCTTCTCTTTGGCCAATTTGTATAAAGATTCCAAGTATTCCATGATTTCTGTTTCAAGGTTGTCTTTTGGGTCTTAACTAAATAAACCACTAAAAATTGATTGGGTTATTTAAGCTTTCAGAAATTCATGTTTAGATCTTCATAATTGTGACCACTTAACTAACAACTTAAATACAGTCTCTTCAGTGACAGTTATTTTAATAAAATGCATGAAGAAGAGAGGATAATAAAAGCATGCACCTGTGCATAGGTCGCTGAGTAGAGACATCCCTGGGTGTTCTACCCTTCTATATATTCCACTTTCTCTCTCAATATACTATTTTCTGGGCTAATATGACTATACAGGTTTGCTTTATTAACACCCTCTGCTTTGGGGGAGTGGTCAGTTTCACACCCCGTGTTCTATTAAATAACATGTAGCTTTATTTTGATTGATATTTCAAGTTTACATAAACTAAATCAGAACTTTATATCTCCTGAGATATCTTTGATTCATCATTATGTTTTACATAACTGTTCATGTAATCACATAAAGTAGACACTTCTTTCATCTTCTTACAGGATGTAGTTGTGTTAGTAAACTATACAACACTGATAGTGAGTTTCTATCTTACTGAAAAATACATTGTTTGGATACATTTTTCTCTTGGTTGAATTTGGTTATATTGGAATTTTTAGATTTTCCTTTCTGTGGACTTTTTGTTTGTTTCATTTTTTTTGTTTTGTTTGAGACAAGGTCTCACTATATAGGCCTGGCTGGCCTCAAACATGCAATCCTCTTTCTTCAGTTTCCAATGCACAGGAAGTGATACCATTATTGGTTTTGAGTTAGAGTGTTTGTCTAGTGAAGGTGAAAAAATATCTAGTTGTGAATTAAATATGCTATCCCATTATCATCAATGAGGTCCTCTGTACACATGGAGACTGACCACTTAGAGTGCTCTTTCTGTGTCAGTCTTTGCCATTTTCTACTGAAAGTTCATCCTTTATTAATACTGTTTATACATTCTTGATAGTCATCAACTTTATTAATACATGTATAGCAAATAAATACTTGCAATTTACAACTTGTCTCTCCTTTTGTATATAATTACAAACAAAATTACCAATCTTCTATAGTGAATTTTATCAGTGTTTTTCATTTATATTAGTTTGAAATTAAAGTTAGCTATGCATTCTTAGAAATAAAGTTCTCACTTTTTATTTTCTGTAAAATGTCTATTACTTATAATCTCATATAGCCTAGCATAATTTAAGATTTCTACATTTTGCTTAAGAAATCAAGTTAAATCTTGATTCATAATGATATTATACTATATATATATTTTTTTAAATTATACTGCTATTCTTTATACCTAGTTGTTAAAAAAGTTAATTTTTAAAACATGGCTAAGTCATAGTTGTCTACACAGTGTCAGTAACGTATCTGAGAACTATTTCACGTTGGAGAAGTCATTTTTGGCACACATCTTGTTTCTGAACAATTTATGACATTCTATGATACACACATATTTCTAAGAATGTCTGGAAGGTCCTGTCAACAGATGAATAAGGAACTGCAAGTGATATGTACACACAATGGAATACTCTTTAGCTGTAAGAAAAAAATGAAATAAAATTTGCATGGATGTGTCATGATATTTTGTGTGTGTTTTTAAAAAAAGAAAGCTTGGAGCAGAGGGCCATTGGAGGGGTGAGTTTGTTTCGGGCCATGGCAGGGTCCCGGTGAGGAGGAGCTTGGGCGTTCCCCAACCCCATAGATGCCCAGGTCGCCCTGCAGTGCTGGCTACCCCCTCCCGCCTGCCATCCCAGCTCCCATCCAGGTAAGAATTCCTATAGTTCTCCCTTCCCCCTGGGGCCATAAAACTTCCCCAGCTCAGCTGCCTTGGGAGCTGGGCCTGGGCTGTAGGCGCATCCCGGTTGGAGGCAGTTCCTGGGTCTTAAAGGCCTCCCTGAGGACAGGTGGACCAGGTGCCACCTCAGCCACATTCCTGACCAGCAGGGGCCCTGACTTCTAGCAGAGGGCCATCGGAGGGGTGAGTTTCCTTTGGGCTGTGGCAGGGTCCCGGTGAGGAGGAGCTTGGGCTTTCCCCGACCCCATAGACGCCCAGGTCACCCTGCAGTACTGGCTCCCCCCTCCCGCCTGCCATCCCAGCTCCAATCCAGGTACGAATTCCTATATCTCTCTCTTACCCCTGGGGCCATAAAATTTCCCCAGCTCAGCTGCCTTGCAAGCTGAGCCTGCATTATAAGCGCATCCTGGAAAGAGGGAGTGCCTGTGCTTCAATAGCCTGCCTGAGGAAAGGTGGGCATTCTGTCAGTGAAGTCCCTGCCCAAGAAGGGAACTTGACCCGGTACCAGAAGTTCCAATAGAGAGCATTTGAAGTAAGAGATAGGCAGACACCAAGGCAAGACCTCATCCAACAATCTGAAAAACAACATGAAAACACCAGATACCAAGGACCCTACAATAGAAGGACTTGAACACCTTAACCCAGAAGAAGTGGAAAAAAGTGCCATTATGAAAGCAATAGAGTCCCTTAAACAGGATATGAATAACTCCCTTAAAGAATTGGATGAGAAATATAACAAAAAGTTTGAAGAAATGAGTACAGAAATCGATGAGAAATATAACAAAAAGTTTGAAAAAATAAGTAAATCAGTGAATGAGACCCTGAGAAACCAAGAAAAACCAATCAAACAAGTAAAGGAAACAGTTCAAGAATTGAAAACTGAAATGGAGGCAATGAAGAAAACACAAACCGAGAACCGGCTGGATATAGAAAACCTAGGTAAATGAACAGAGACTACAGAATCAAGCATAACCAATAGAATACAAGAGATAGAAGAACGAATCTCAGATTCTGAAGATACCATAGAGAAAATAAATGCTCTGGTCAAAGAAAACGGCAAATCCAACAAATTCTCTTCACAAAACATTCAGGAAATCTGGGACACAATAAAAAAACCAAATCTAAGAATAATAGGGATTGAAGAAGGAGAAGAACTGCAGATAAAAGGCCCAGAAAATATATTCAACAAAATAATAGAAGAAAACTTTCCCAACCTAAAGAATGATATTCCTATGAAGGTTCAAGAAGCATACAGAACACCAAATACACTGGATCAGAAAAAAAAATCCCCTCGCCATATAATAATCAAAACACAAAACATGCAGATTAAAGAAAAAATTTTAAGAGCTGCAAAGGAAAAAGGTCAAGTAACTTATAAAGGTAAACCTATCAGGCTAACACTGGACTTCTCTATGGAAACCATGAAAGCCAGAAGATCCTGGATAGAGGTAATGCAGAAACTAAGAGACCATGGATGCAAACCCAGACTACTATACCCAGCCAAGCTATCGTTCACTATCAACGGAGAAAACAAAATTTCCAGGATGAAAACAAATTTAAACAATACGTAGCTACTAATCCAGCCTTACAGAGAATATTAGAAGGAAAATCACTATCAATGGAATCCAACATTCCCAACACTGCCTACAATAACTCAAACATCTAGCGACCATTCACAAGCACAAATCAAAGAAGGAAAACACATACACTCTACTACCTAAAAAAAAAAATGACCGGAGTCAACAACCACTGGTCATTAATATCACTTAATATCAATGGACTCAATTCACCTATAAAGAGGCACAGACTTAGAGATTGGATACGAAAACAGGATCCAACATTCTGCTGTTTACAAGAAACACACCTCAACCACAAAGACAGACACCTACTCAGAGTAAAGGGTTGGGAAAAGGTTTTCCAAGCAAATGGACCTAAGATACAAGCGGGTGTGGCCATTCTAATATCTAACAAAATCGACTTCAAACTAAAATCAATCAGAAGAAATGGAGATGGACATTTCATACTCATAACTGGAACAATTCATCAGGAGGAAGTCTCAATCCTGAATATCTATGCTCCTAATATAAAGGCACCCACATATTTAAAGAAACTCTTCTAGAACTCAAGGCAGTCATCAAACCACACACACTAATAGTAGGAGACTTCAACATTCCTCTCTCACCAATGGACAGGTCATTCAGACAGAAACCAAACAGAGAATTAAGAGATTTATTGGAGGTATTGAATCAAATGGACTTAACAGACATCTATAGAACACTCCACCCAAATAGGAAAGAATATACCTTTTTCTCTGCAGCTCATGGAACCTTCTGGAAAATTGACCACATACTCGGTAACAAAGCAAACTTCCACAGATACAAAAAAATATTAATAACCACCTGTGTCTTGTCAGATCACCAGGGACTAAAATTAGAATTCAACAACAATGCTTCCCCTAGGAAGCCAACAAACTCATGGAAGTTGAACAGTCAACTACTAAATCACCCCTGGGTCAAGGAAGAAATACAGAAAGAAATTAAACTCTTCCTTGAATTTAATGAAAATAAAGACACAACATACTCAAACCTTTGGGACACTATGAAAGCAGTGCTAAGAGGAAAGTTCATAGCACTAAGTGCCCAATTAAAGAAAGTGGAGAAAGCACACATTGGAGACTTAACAGTGCACTTGAAAGCTCTAGACAAAAAAGAAGCTGATTCACCCAGGAGGTCTAGAAGACTGGAAATAATCAAACTGAGAGCTGAAATAAACAAAATAGAAACAGAGAAAACAATCCAAAGAATCACTGTATCAAAAAGCTGGTTCTTGGAGAAAATCAACAAGATTGACAAACCCCTATTCAAATTAATCAAACGGCAGAGAGAGAACATGCAAATTAATAAGATCAGAAATGAAAAGGGAGACTTAAGCACAGACACAGAGGACATTCATAGAATCATTAGATCTTACTATGAAAGTTTATATGCCACAAAGTTGGAAAATGTAAAAGAAATGGACATTTTTTTAGATAAGTACCATATACCAAAGTTTAAACAAGAACAGGTGAACAATCTAAATAGACCTGTTAGTCGTGAAGAATTAGAAGCTGTTATCAAAAATCTCCCTACCAAAAAAAGCCCAGGACCAGATGGCTTCAATGCAGAATCCTACCAGAACTTCCAGGAAGAGCTAATACCTATACTCCTTAACGTATTCCACAATATAGAAACAGAAGAGTCATTGCCTAACTCCTTTTATGAAGCTACAGTTACCCTAATACCAAAACCACACAAAGGCACAACCAAGAAACAGAATTACAGGCCAATCTCGCTCATGAACATCGACGCGCAAATTCTCAATAAAATACTGGCAAACCGAATGCAAGAACACATTAGAAAAATTATCCATTATGATCAAGTCGGCTTCATTCCAGAGATGCAGGGCTGGTTCAACATACACAAATATATCAATGCAATCCATCATATAAATAAAGTGAAAGAAAAAACCATATGATCATCTCACTAGATTCTGAAAAAGCGTTTGACAAAATACAACACCCATTTATGATAAAGGTGTTGGAGAGACTGGGGATACAAGGATCATACCTAAATATAATAAAAGCAATATACAGCAAGCCGACAGCTAACATCAAACTGAATGGAGAGAAACTCAAAGCCTTTCCACTAAAATCAGGAATGCGACAAGTCTGTCCACTCTCTTCATACCTCTTCAATATAGTGCTTGAAGTTCTAGCAATAGCAATAAGACAACATAAGGGGATCAAGGGGATTCGTATTGGAAAGGATGAAGTTAAACTTTCGTTATTTGCAGACGATATGATAGTATACGTAAGTGACCCCAAAAACTCTACCAAAGAACTCCTACAGCTGATAAACACCTTTAGTAATGTGGCAGGATACAAGATCAACTCCAAAAAATCAGTGGCCCTCCTATACACAAAGGATAAATAAGCAGAGAGGGAAATCAGAGAAACATCACCTTTCATGATAGCCACAAATAGCATAAAATATCTTGGGGTTACTCTAACCAAGGAAGTGAAAGACCTATTTGACAAGAACTTTAAGTCTTTGAAGAAAGAAATTAGGAGGATACCAGAAAATGGAAAGACCTCCCCTGCTCTTGGATTGGGAGACTCAACATAGTAAAAATGGCAATTCTACCAAAAGCAATCTATAGATTCAATGCAATCCTCATCAAAATCCCATCAAACTTCTTCACAGACTTTGAGAGAACAATAATCAAGTTTATATGGCAAAACAAAAAACCCAGGATAGCCAAAACAATCTTATACAATAAAAGAACTTCTGGAGGCATTACCATCCCTGACTTCAAACTCTATTATAGAGCTACAGTATTGAAAACACCTTGGTATTGGCATAAGAACAGAGAAGTCGACCTATGGAATCGAATAGAAGACCCAGATATTAATGCAAAAACCTATGAACACCTAATTTTCGACAAGGGAGCTAAAGGTATACAATGGAAGAAGGAAAGCATCTTTAACAAATGGTGCTGGCATAACTGGATGTCAACCTGTAAAAGAATGAAAGTAGATTCATATCTATCACCATGCACAAAACTCAAGTCCAAATGGATTAAAGACATCAACATTAATCTGTCCACTTTGAACCTGATAGAAGAGAAAGTGGGAAGTAGTCTACAAGATATAGGCACAGGAGGCCTCTTCCCAAGTAGGACCCCAGTAGCACAGACAATAAGAGAAACAATGAATAAATGGGATCTACTGAAACTGAGAAGCTTCTGTAAAGCAAAGGACACTGTCAGTAAGACAAAAAGGCTGCCTTCTGACTGGGAGAAGATCCTCACCAACCCCTCATCAGACAAAGGTGTGATCTCCAAAATACACAAAGAACTCAAGAATCTAGACACTAAAACTCTAATTGACCCAATTAAAAAATGGGGTACTGAACTGAACAGAGAATTCACAACAGATGAACTTCGAATGGCGAGAAGACACTTAAGGTCATGCTCAACCTCCTTAGCGATCAGGAAAATGCAAATCAAAACCACTTTGAGATACCATCTTACACCTGTCAGAATAGCTAAACTCAAAAACACCAATGATAGCCTATGCTGGAGAGGATGTGGGGTGAGGGGAACACTCATCCGTTGTTGGTGGGAATGCAAACTTGTGCAGCCACTGTGGAAATCAGTGTGGCAGTTTCTCAGGAAACTGGGAGTCAACCTCTCTCATGACCCAGCAATTCCACTCTTGGGAATATACCCTAGAGATTCCCTAACATATTACAAAAGCATTTGTTCTACTATGTTCATAGCAGCAATATTTGTAATAGCCAGAACCTGGAAACAGCCTAGGTGCCCCTCAATAGAAGAATGGTTAAAAAAGGTGTGGAACCTATACACATTAGAGTTTTACTCAGCGGTAAAAAACAATGACATCTTGAATTTTGCATGCAAATGGATGGAAATAGAAAACGCTTTACTGAGTGAGGTAAGCCAGACCCAAAAAGAGGAACACGGTATGTATTCACTCATAAGTGGATTCTAACCATAATTAAAGGTCTTTGAGCCTAGTATTCGTGATCCTAGAGAAACTAAATAAGAACATGAACCTGATGAAGATTATTTAGCTATCCGCCAGGAGGTAGGAAGTAGACAAGAGTCCCAGGTAACCTCGGGTGCATGGTGGGGTGGGAGGGTTGTTGGAAGGGGAGAGGGTTAGAGAGAAGGGAGTAGGGGAGGAATGGGGAAAGCTCGGTGGCCTGGGATGGGGGGGGAGGGAGGAAGGATGAATATGGGATCAGGGAAGAATATATTTCAACTAAGGGAGTCATTTTAGGGCTTACAGGAGACTTGATTATATATGGGATCCCAGGTCCAAGAAGAGATCCCCCAGATTGTTCTCTGGACAGAGGAGAGGGTGCCTGAACCGTCCTTGGCCCATAACCATACTGATGAATATTTTGCTTATCACCATAGATCCTTCATCTGGCGAAGGACGGCGATACAGACGGAGACCCACATTGGAGCACGGACTGAGCCCCGCAAGGTCCAAATGAGGAGCAGAAGGAAAGAGAACGTGAGCAAGGAAGGCAAAATCAGAGGGAACCTTTATCCGACGATGGATGGCGATACAGACGGAGACCCACATTGGACTGAGCCCCCCAAGGTCCAAATGAGGAGCAGAAGGAGGAAGAACATGAAAAAGGAAATCAGAACTGCGAGGGATGCTATTACCCACTGATACAAGGGGACTGATCTAATGAGAGTTTACCAAGGCCAGTTGGACTGGGACTGAACGAGGACGTGATCTAACCAGATTCTCGGAATTTGGCTGAATTCTCTGAATGTGGCTGGTCCGAAGTCTTTCTGAAAAGCCATTGACTATGACACTGGGACTTGTTTCCTCTGCATATACTGGATTTTGGGGATCCAGTCTGTTTGGATACTCACCTTCCTGGACCTGGAGGGAGGGGGGAGGAACTTGAACTTCCCACAGGGCAGGAAACCCTGACTGCCCTAAGGGACGGAGAGGGTGGAATAGAGGGAGTGGGGGGAGTGGGAGGGTGTTGGGAAGAGGGGCGGAAATGGAAACTTTTAAAATTTAATAAAATTATTTTCAAAAAAAAAGAAAGAAAGCTTGCCTGATGATCTGAGTACAGACCTAAGCCACTAGAGCCTTAGGTGTCACACACCTTTAATCTTAGAACTTGGGGCAACAAATGGATCCCTGCTAGTTCAAGGCTACCCTGGGTTGCACAAAATCGATCCAGTATAAATGTCACACAAAGTAACACAAAGGTAATCCCAGCACTTGACTAATCCCAGCACTTGAGGGTCACAGGCCTTTAACCCCAGCACTAGTGAGGTGGAGAGAGGGTTGAATATGACTGGGTGGAGACAAGACTGTAAGACAGGAGCTCGACAAAGCCTGAGGAACAGTGCAATCTGAGGCAGTCAGTTTGAGGACAGGATCACCCATTTGGTTTTCAGCATTGGTAGAAGTAAGAACGTTCTAATGTCTGGCCACTCTGCTTCTCTGACCCTTCAGCTTAAGGCAGTTTCAAAAAAAGTGATTTTCTCTATAACTACAGCATTTAGAAAGTGAAGCAACACTCCATTCACTTCGTACAGTGAATTGAAGTGTTGGAACAGACTGCTTCTCTTTCAGAGAAATGCATGTGAGTTTCTTGTGAATGCTTGTAATTAGCTTAAGGCACTTTCAAAGGAGAGTGATTTTCTCTGAAAGTACAGCATTTAGAAAGTGAAGCAACACTCCATTCACTTCTCACAGTGAATTGAAGTGTTGGAACAGACTGCTTCTCTTTCAGAAAACTCATGTGAGTTGCAGGTGATTGCTTGTAAGTAGCTTAAGGCAGTTTCAAAAAAAAAGTGATTTTCGCTATAACTACAACATTTAGAAAGTGAAGCAACACTCCATTCACTTCGCACAGTGAATTGAAGTGTTGGAACAGACTGCTTCTCTTTCAGAGAAATGCATGTGATTTTCTTGTGAATGCTTGTAATTAGCTTAAGGCACGTTCAAAGGAAAGTGATTTTCTCTGAAAGGACAGCATTTAGAAAGTGAACCAACACTCCATTCACTTCGCACAGTGAATTGACGTGTTGGAGTAGACTGCTTCTCTTTCAGAGAAACACATGTGAGTTTCTTGTGAATGCTTCTAAGTAGCTTAAGGCACTTTCAAACGAAAGTGATTTTCTCCTAAAGTACAGCATTTAGAAAGTGAAGCAACACTCCATTCACTTCGCACAGTGAATTGAAGTGTTGGAACAGACTGCTTCTCTTTCAGAGAAACTCATGTGAGTTGCTGATGAATGCTTGTAAGTAGCTTAAGACACTTTCAAAGGAAAGTGATTTTATCTGAAAGTAAAGCATTTAGGAAGTGAAGCAACACTCCATTCACTTCGCACAGTGAATTGAAATGTTGGAACAGAATGCTTCTCTTTCAGAGAAATGTGTGTGAGTGGCTGGTGAATGGTTGTAAGTAGCTTAAGGCACTTTCAAAGGAAAGTGATTTTCTCTGTAACTACAGCATTTAGAAAGTGAAGCAACACTCCATTCACTTCGCACAGTGAATTGAAGTGTTGGGACAGACTGCTTCTCTTTCAGAGAAACGCATTTGAGTTTCCTTTGAATGCTTGTAAGTAGCTTAAGGCAGTTTCAAAAAAAAGTGATTTTCTCTATAACTACAGCATTTAGAAAGTGAAGCAACACTCCATTCACTTCGCACAGTGAATTGAAGTGTTGGAACAGACTGCTTCTCTTTCAGAGAAATGCATGTGATTTTCTTGTGAATGCTTGTAATTAGCTTAAGGCACGTTCAAAGGAAAGTGATTTTCGCAGAAAGTACAGCATTTAGAAAGTGAAGCAACACTCCATTCACTTTGAACAGTGAATTGAAATGTTGGAACAGACTGCTTCTCTTTCAGATAGCTCATGTGAGTTGCTGGTGAATGCTTGATAGTAGCTTAAGGCACTTTCAAAGGAAAGTGATTTTCTCTGTAACTACAGCATTTAGAAAGTGAAGCAACACTCCATTCACTTCGCACAGTGAATTGAAGTGTTTGGACAGACTGCTTCTCTTTCAGAGAAACGCATGTGAATTTCTTTTGAATGCTTGTAAGTAGCTTAAGGGAGTTTCAAAAAAAGTGATTTTCTCTATAACTACAGCATTTAGAAAGTGGAGCAACACTCCATTCACTTCGTACAGTGAATTGACGTGTTGGAATAGACTGCTTCTCTTTCAGAGAAATGCATGTGAGTTTCTTGTGAATGCTTCTAAGAAGCTTAAGGCACTTTCAAAAGAAAGTGATTTTCTCCTAAAGTACAGCATTTAGAAAGTGAAGCAACACTCCATTCACTTCGCACAGTGAATTGAAGTGTTGGAACAGACTGCTTCTGTTTTACAGAAACTCATGTGAGTTGCTGGTGAATGCTTCTAAGTAGCTTAAGGCACTTTCAAAGGAAAGTGAATTTCTCTG